>NW_008824243.1:5056593-5073389 GCF_000699105.1 Pygoscelis adeliae
TGTTGCTCTAAGGAGGATTTCAAGATTCTGATCTTGCTGCTCCAGTTCTTGACTCATCTTTTTCTAATTTTTTTTTCTTATTTGGCAGGCAGCTCTTGCCTGGATTTATTCACAGACAAGTCCATCTGACTTTTCTGGAAGGAGACTATGTAGATCAAGCACAGCAAGACTCCCCTTTCTTTTCTTCTTTAAAGCCACCATGGGGAGTCACCAAATTTTTGTAAATAAAGCTCTTCACATACTATGCACTATCAAGTAATAGGTTTAATTCATGCTGCATGGTTAGTGCTGCGTGAGGATTAATCTAGTCACAAAACCTGATAATTCTGGTTTGCGTCTGGAAATTTTTAGAATAAAAGACATGCCACTTTGCCTTTTGTTCCCAGTCAATGCTACTCTATCACGATGTTTCCAGATGGTTATTTCAGACACTAAAGAGTTTTTCTGTATTTTAGAAGTGGCCTTGTAATGCACTGTGATAAAAAAAAAAAGTGTGTTTGGATAAAAGACCTACTTTCCTGTAAGTGTATTGTTATAATTTTATTCTAAAGGTGTTGATTAGAGCTTTTTTTGATTGTTACCATCTAAAAGTATTATAAACTGTAGAATGAGAAAATTTAAATAAACCAGGCTATATTAGTCATCCACTGGCCTTTAAGTACAGACCAGATTTCAAATAATACCTGAGTAATTAAAGCCAATGGCCATTTATTTAGGAACTTCAGTTTTGACAACTATGCGCCTAAGCCTTAAATTTTGCTCAAGCCTAAGTATCCATTCCACGTTCACAAAAAAGTAACACAATATCCCCTCTCCTGCTTAGTGAACCCTGCACAAACTGCAGCACTTTCTAACCACAGCAAAGACTCCCCACAGCTGTGGGGATGTGAGGATGTGAGACTCTTCCACCCGTTTCTCGTAAGCGATGCGCTGCACTGGAAACACTTCTCTGAGACAAAGTCTGTTGTATTTTGCCATCATTGGTAGCTGGGCTGTGCAGTCTTTGCTGAGATATCACTTTTACCTACTGTCCTTTTTTTTTTCCACTTGAGTAATTTTCCTTCCTAGCCTAGGTTACACTGGGGAGATGGCAGCCAGGGAAAGAAAACCTCTTACTAGATTTCTGCAAATATGAAAAATAAATAAGAACATCATGAATAATGCGAATTTTAGCTTGAGTCAACAAGCACATGATGCAGTTCAGGAAGCAGGCAGAGACTGATGGGGGCTGCTAACAGTTTGGCAGCGGCTGTTTCCCCTGCATTGATCAAGAAACTGTCCTTTTCCAAAGAACATCTGAGATGACAATGCAGCTGAGGTGGGACGTGTGCACTGAGAAGAGCCCAAACCAGACACTGAGATTTCACATAAACTTCTGTGCCACAAGAGCAAGCAAGCAATAGTTAATTAACGGTGTAGATTAGTGCGTGCCATATACTGCATATTATGGTACACCTGGAGTAATTTCAGTGCTAAGCCCTGGTCCATGTACTGTGACATACTTATTTCCAGTTGACTATTTTTGGATCTTCAATCATTCTTTAATTTTTCAAACTGTCACCAACAGTGTGTTGTATTGCAAAAGTGTCTGTGACTGGTGGCAGGCTAAGGTCAGACAGAGTGTATCAAGCTTTTTTATTTGGAGGAATGCACTTTCTGTTGCAAGTGGCCTCAAGCACCACTCTTAGTCTTATCATGAACTGCCTCTTTTATCAGTGTTGCATAGAGTACCTTTGGTTCCTTCAGACAGTGGCTAGAGATGTTTAACAGCTTTCAGTGTCATCATGATTATTCATTTTGTCCCAGTGCTTTGTTGTTAGAGTCCTACCCTTCATTCATGGGGAAAAAAAAAAAAAAAGCAGAGAAAAGCTTTATCCAGCTCATACCTTTGGAGCCCACTCTCTAGGGCTCTCCAGACTCGCACACTTGATTCACAGTGCCATATAGCTCTCTCCACCTAATGCCGGACATGGCAGGCTGGAAGAATCACTATTGTCTCCTGCACTTCCCCTGCTACTCATGGAAGCCAAGTCCTCGCCAGCTTCCCAGTCTTTTCATGCAACAGACCTTAACAGAGACATGTGAGTGGTGTTTCTGTAGCATGGGAAGTATTGCACCTTGGCAGAAATGTTTTTACTAGTACTTTGAATTATGATAAGTGAAAAATGTTTCCATCAAGCACTGAGGATCTTTTCTTTCCAGATCTGATGGAATATGAACATCTCAGTAGTGCCAAATATCTATTTAGCACTACTGCTATGGAAACAGTAACTTCCTAGTTATAGTTAGTGAGTATAGTGTAGAGTAAGAAGTTATAAGTCGGGTCTCCCTGGTTGGGAAGATGCTGTTTCCCCACCAGGCAAGGGATTCAGGCTGAGATGACCTGTTTCCTGAGAGACCAAGGACAATGTTCCTGGTCCTGTGGCTTGGGTGTGTAAAAACATACTCCAGGCTTTGGTGAACAAAAGCAAACATACCACACCTAACATAGCTTAAATAAGAACTCATTCTTCCTTTCAACTTTTTCTCCCTTGCGGAGTCTTGAAGTCATCCTCCCTTGTACACCAGGAACTGCAGTCCACATCATGTTGCTTAGCTTTCATGAATGGCTTCCAGATATCTGGTCGGGCTATGTGAAGTGTTTAGTAATCAGGAGACCCAAATAGTAGGGTCACAAGGGGCACCATAAAAAGGCATTATATATCATACACACCATGTCTTCCTGCCTCATTACTTCTCTTCCAGCCAAAGCTGCCAAATATTAGGCCCATTTTTAAACACTCGTCTGTCTCCATGTAAAAAGACCCATTTATTACTGCATCTTCTACATTACATCTCAAATTCACAAATAGCTTTAGATAAATGCTTGTTCTTACTGTACCATGTGTTTGATTTTGATCTAAAACACCTGCCTTGTCAAGCTATTTTCTGTGTCATATCTGATATGTGCTGAAGTGAGAAGCATCCTCTGTTTATTCAGTCTTACCCAGTTTCTTATACCTCACTTGTGGCAAGTCGTCAAACACAGGCTGAAACATGAAAATGTTGTTGCAACAGAGGTGTCATGGCTTGGTTTCCCCTTCAAAATCCACTTTTAACTATTCCTCATCTTTATCTTTTCTACTCAGAGTAATCATCATCAAGACAATCCTTGACAATTTGCAACCTGCTCTGGGTTTTGCTCTCTGCCAGTCTGATGAACTTACCACCTCTCCTGTGCTCAGAACTGCTTTTCCCCTCAAGAACCTTAACATCATTCATACATTTTTACTGAAATTATCCTTGAAATCGAACCCTTTCTTTATTATGGGATCAGGAAATTAAGACTTGATTTTTAAACACCAGCTGGATAACACCAATGTTCAAATTAAAAAGAAAAATCTAACTAACAATATAAAGCAGCGTTAACGTCATCAAATGTAATGGAGGAAGTAATCACAATTTCTATATAAAGGATTGGAATACATGAGAAATAGACACCATTTCTCCATTAAAAAGGCATTGCGCAACCTTGTTTTCAGAATTCTAGGAAGATTAAGTTTCATGATTTAAATGGAAAAGGATGGCTAATATGTTGTATATGCTGTTCTTTAGGAAACAAATACTACCAGGAAATGGAAACACAAGATCCAAGATGATTTTCCCTCTAGTTCTGTTCTGCAGCATTTCAGAAATTCAAGATCAGCTCAGGTATACAACAGCACATACTGACAGAGGTTGTATTTTACCTGTTTGTATTTATATGACTGCTAATTAATGGGGTGATGGTGAACGCATTACATTTGGGAAGCTGGCAGAAACTGTTTGAATAATCCATATATTCTCATTTTCTTGTCAATGAACAAGGAAAAAGAAATATAGAAACATACACCAGAAAAACACAGTAAGAAAATTAATGTGGAGGAAGGTTGGTTTATATGTGATAGGATGATTCGATTAAGGACAGTTAAATTTTAATTTCCCCTCTCATTGCACATTTAAGTCAAGCAACATGGTCCACTGACTCTCGTCACAATGAGTGATAGCCAATGTCAAAGTATCATTTATCACTACATTTTCACTTTCCAGGAACTGGACTTGTTATGTGTTATTTATTTAGATCTTTTACTTTCAGGCTGATCACACCTCTGCATGAAATGTCATCTACTGTCTTCAGTCACAACTCAAGGCTGGAGGGAAGCAGGGTTTGCTAGAAATGTGGGAATTCTGGCAGCACACATCATCACTGGGCAATGTGGTTTTTGGGAGCCAAAGCATCTGATGGGAATGTACCTATTACACCATATTTTCTTTGTATTACTGTCAGGGGTCTAGTCTGCTAGCTGGCATTCCAGCTTGCCCAGGCAAGCTGTCTATGGGCCCATACCCCATCAGAAAGACTGCTCAAAGGCCAGCAACACCCGGCCTTTCAGGCTGTCAGGAAGAACACCTGAAGCTGTGGGAGTGAGAGACTCGGGTGACCTCAGAGCATGGCAGCCCTGAGGGGTTGCCATGGGGGGACTGTTCTTGCAGGAGGACTTGGACCGAAAACTAACTTAAGACTTGCAGCTGCAGAACAAGAGCTATCAGGACCTTCTACCTCTTTTACCTGGAGATGAGGAAAATCCTTCTGACAGAGAAACTGGGTATCCAATCCTTACGTTAAATAGGTGTTTAAAAGGCAATTTCAGATTCTGCAAACCCTACTGCATGTGCTTATCTTTGCTCTCCAAGTAGGTCTGCTGGTTTTAACAGGACTGCTCATATACATCGAGTTGAGCATGCCTTGCGAGAATGAGCCCTTTTCCCTCTTCTTTGCATCAGACCAGAGACCAGACCTCTACAGTAGAATGAGATGTACCAGCCAACTTACAGCTTCTTAACATTATAGCACAAATTTAGTTGTGCTGCCCCAAGAATGCTGGTCCAATTCCAAGCTGTCCCTGACATATCCCTTGGAAAGAAGAAGAAAGGGGAAGAATGGAGACACAGTCAGGGTACAAAGAGCTTGGGCGACATGGGTTGGCTGCTTCTGCTGCTGCTGGGGCTTTGGCTGGGTAGGTGAACTCCTACCCCTGCTGAGCAATGTGACTATCCTTCCCCACTGCTACCACACTCAGCTTGGTCCACCTTCCGTGGCAATCTAGGTTCAGTCCCATGAGGCTGAGGTGGTTTTGCTGCTGCTGCTCCCACCAGCCTGATGCCAAAGACAGCTGACTGCCTGCACTTACATTGTCTTCACATCACAGTGGGTCTCACTGACTGGTTTAAAACCTGCAGTGAGAGCAGCCAGGCCTTTTTGGTTAGCAGAAGACCTAGGTCCAGGTGTGCTGGTGTTATTATGCATGTACATAATATTGATCTGTGCATACCTGACAATTAGGACATGTGCTGGACCTGCTGAATATGTGTAAATCCATGGCACAGCAGCAGTGGCTTTGTTATGTCCTAGTTCTGGAGCAACCATGCATGCATGATCTAGTTGCACAGACATATTAATCCTATCTGGAGGTAGTAATTTGTTTGCCTTTTAAATAAAACAGTTGATCACAGATGGATTATCTTTATCCCTGTGCACAATGCCATGACCTTTCTGGACTGCTATATATTTAGTCCTTTTTTTTGGCACCCAGTCATTTCCTGTGCTTCAGACAAAGAGATTACTAAACACAAACACATCTGAGATGAATGCTCAAGTAAGAGTAAACTCATCATTCTCTTCAGTGAACAAACACAGTGGAAACCTGACAAGAACAAAACTGTTGTAGTCTGAAATGCATTCATTACTAACTGAACATATGCTATGATTGTTATTACTGTTTATCATTGCCTGGTGGCAAAGCAAGACCCATGACTAAGCAATGGCGGTGGTCACATAATGCCCTTCTCTGTGCATAGTCATAGTCTTCTTACAGCTATAAAAGTTTTGAGCTTTCACATCGTATAGATTTGAAAACTTGGAGTGGACTTGGAAAGGTAAAAAGCCCGGAGATATTTGAATAGCAGGCCTTCTTAGGTCATACAAACCCACTCTCTCCACCGGGTGTTCCTCCCACAGTCCCATTTGATAACCCCATTAGTAAATTTAGAACAACAAAAGCACAAAAAAGTAATGCACAATCCATTCTGGCCTTGCTTTAAAAGGCCATTTTTCCAGGCAGCTGGCCAGGCTCACATTAGCCTCCTTCCTGACCTTTCCAAGCGACAAAGTATGCTGCTCACCAATGACAGTGCTATTAACCACTGAGACCACAGAAGAGGAATACCTGAAGTAAAGCACCATTTCAAGAATATTCATTCAAAGGTGCCTTAGGTCCAGATCTCTTTAGACTGAACAGATTTTAAAAAATTTGGTTGGTTCTGCAGCTGTGAACCCCTTGCAAATGCATCACTTCATAAGAAACCTTTCCATTTTAATCGAAGACAGATGGTGTGCTGAAAGGGGTTGTGTCAGTCTAGCCTAATAACACAAATAAAGTGGTAATTATTTCCTTCTGTGCACCATTTTGATGTATTTGAAGCTATTACTGTATTTGCTGGTTCTCTCTTCAGTGTATAATATGAAATCCCTGAGCAATGGAGGGTACTTCAGATTGGATGCAGCAGCAGCAAACAGCACAGACACATTGAGAAACTGGAAAGTGCTAGAAATGTAAGAAGTGTTCCCCTTCTTTTGGCAAAAGCTTAGCAGGGGAAAAAAACCACACATTTTCAGAGGAAATGGGATACCGCTTTTCAATCAGTTCTTTACTAAGCAAAGACTGTAAGATTGTTTGCCTCCTCAAAGGTCATTTTTGTTCAGATCATGAAGCAGGGCACTAGCAGAAGAGCTTCAAAAGCAAAGAAAAGCTAAAGTCAGATTACTCAGAGAAGCAAAAGCAGAGTAAATCTTGAAGTCTGGAAAAGTTTAGGCAAAACCAACTAGGAAAAAAAGCCAGGAAAAAAAGAAAAACTTTATGATGATGCACAGTAATGCAACTAAGACATAATTACTCCTGTGAATAATGGTTTAGAGTTATTAATAGCTGGGGGAAGACAGGATGATACAAAATATACTGAATATACTGCACAGTTCACTCTTGGAGTGGTAAAAGTGGGATCAGGTAGCTTTGAATCATGTCAGAAGCTTTTAATAACACTTGTATTTTGCAAGAAAGCAACATTCCAGTTCCAGTATCAAGAGAAGGAGATTTGTTTTCTAGAGGTGTGTTGGACCAGTCCAGAACATGTAAAAGATAACAGGTCAGGTGGAGACAGCGTCTCCAGAGCAGTGTTAGAGAGTGAGGAAAGGAGCAGATAATGCATTACACTGATTCCTTGGGTGCGTGGCAAGCACTGAGGCAGGCTGAGGAGAAAAGGAGAGCCCAGATGGGGAAGGTGGGAGGTTTGCAGACAGGAGAGTGGAGCTGAAGATACAGGTGAGAGGTGAGAAAGCTGTAAAGGGTCAAAGTAAAGAGGGCAGAGATGAACTGCTGAAGAAGCAAGGAACCTGCTTCTCCATTCACCACTATTTTCTTGTGGTGATTATGTTGAGCAAAGATACTTCTCTGTCCCCCCTTGACCTTACTACCTTATCCTTAACCTGTGTCCAAAAGGTTCTTCTTACTTTTGAAAAGGCCAACTTCAGAAGGCCTCGAGCTGACCTATTTTTTAAGTATCTGATTCCAATGGTAAGTTTTGTAGAATTGAAGGATCTTTTTCCCTTCTGAATGAATGCGTCAGTGCTATGTTTCTTTCTGTTTATCACCCACAGTTTTGCATATGTGAGAAACCACAGACATCTTCCCTTTGGGAGGAAAAATCAGTCAAGTCTGTATTAGCTGGAGGAAAAAAAAGAAAGCAGTTTACCAAATGATGAGGCAAAGACTTGAGCTGATTTCAACTGAAAGCATAGACATGGAGGCAACCCTCCAAACTGATTTGTACAGAAGGACTCCTGCTCTCACCAAAGTTACTCTATAGGGCAGGGAGAACAGCTTACCATGAAGACTCGCAGACCATCATCCATGGTACCTTCTAGAGCAATCCCAAGAGCATGCTGAATTCCAGGTTGCTCGTAGGAGTTGGTAGCCACCATCCCTGTCGTGTCCTGTGAGCAGCTGGAGCTCTTTTTACTCTAAGGCTACTCAGCCACACACATCCAGTGTCAAAGCTCTTGGAGGACGGATGTTACAGCCCTTTCAAGAAAAGCTCAAGCGAAGTTAGCAAGGTCCACCCACCCCACAGCAGGTAAATGTCCCTTGGGGAGTATGCTAAGCAGTAGATACACTCTGCTTCCTCCCAGGTATGCTGGCAAAGTCACCTCAGAGCTCATCCCAAAGTGATTTTCATCTACAGTCAGACCATGTAGATGAAACAGGAGGTTATTTTTACTGGCCAGAGATTATACCCTCTGTCATCACTTTCATACCCTCCTGTCACGCCTCTCTCCTCCTACACTTGCTCTTAGAAGTTACATTGCCAGCTGAAGTTACCTTTAGGTTCGAAGTTACCATGAAGTTAGAACCATGACAGTGATTAACATATGAGCAATACTGCCCACCTCTTTGAAATAAATCATAAAACTATGTTTCTTCAGACAAATGCTTTTTTAAAAAAAAATATCAATTTTTCTCACCTTAAAAAAATACCTCATTGTTTCTGTTTTCATAAATATAATTTCTCATCTTTTTTTGCTATCATTGTATAATACCACACTTTCTGATATAGCACCATTTTGTATACAAATGTTCTATGTCAACATTCCCTGAAAGCAGCATTTTTTAACTTCAGCATCAATGTTACTTCAAAGTTATCACAATGTCACATCAGCCAACTACTGCAGATCCAGCAAAAATGATAATATTGTGGTATTTAGCTCTGCTTTTTTACTTAAACTACTCTCCTATTGAAATCACACAGTGAAAATGGCCTAAATAATAACAGAATAAAGAAATTTGAATAATTTCTGAAGTGTAATAATTTCTCAGGACATTAAGTTAGAGGAGATACTAAATTTAAGAACAATGTGTAGGTAAACACTACAAGAGTTTCTTTTCCAGAGCCTTGCAAAAACTTAGAAGAGAACAGCATTTGAAAACAGACAATGGGATGAGCATAAAGCAATCTTTTTTCTTGAATCAATAAAGATGGCTACAAGATTATGAAATCAGACGAAACAGGAACAAAGTTTTCTTTCTGACGAAAGCCACAGGAAGAATTGGTGACCCAAGAAGCACCAAAGACATTTATCTAGAGATAAACCCTAAATATTTTAGGCGGAAAGGAAATTCACAATGCAGAGGGCTTTCATTATTATTAGAGCGGTGCCAATCTTTCTAGGAAAGTAAAATACAATTTCAGTATGGCATCATATATATATCATTTCAGTATACTCCATACTTTATGTATGGAGTATGGGCTTAATATTAACTGATTTCAGATGGAGCAGAACTAGAGCAATGCTGAGAGCTTTGAGCAAAAACAGCGTGGCATTTTCCAAAGATAGAAGACATCCTTACCAATCTAAAGATGGCACTGACCGTCACAAAACCTGGCTGTAATCCTCAGCTTTGCCATTGTAATCAGTGTGTGGCCACAGGGAAGTTATTTAATTTCTTTGGCTGGAGTTCATTGCAAGAACTGGCAATACACTGCTTGCCTCCCTTCTGGGGTTCTCAGTGATTTGGTACTAGACCAAAGAGGTCTTACAAGAAAACATTTTGCTCGATGAACTCAAATTTTACTGACAAATTAAGAAAAGTTTTGATTTCCTTGATCCAGTTTTGTTCATTAATTTCTCTACTACAAATTATTACTTCCCTTCTCCCATGCAGTACAAAACTAATTTAAGTACCATTGTCTTCAGTGGAAACAGTGTTAGAAACTTTCATGGAAACATTGGAAACTACCATAGAAACTTATCCATGGAGGGCATAAGAAGCAGAAAGAGTTAGTCATTTAAAAAGTCGTACAATTTGTAAGTTGTGTGGTTAGTTCTGGCAGCGAGAAGTGAGATTCTTTAATAGACCTAATGGATGATGTCAAATACTATGTTTAAATATTTAATGTGATTTAACTGCCTAAGAGTATCCTATTGCAGGTTGTCTGGCTTTCGAGGCACATGAAATCTGATCAGACACCCACTGCATATAACATTACACTGCTAATAGAGCAGTCAGTATGTGACACAGATGTTAGCCTTCTCTCCAGGGATCTCTCTTCAGGATTAATTAGTTGGTGGCATTATTGCTCAGAAAGAATATAAAAAACCCAGATAAGAAATGTTAAGTGATTTCAGGTTTTCTGATAAGTAAGCACACACACAGAGCTTGAATTCAACAGGAAGTCTTCATGTTGTGACCACTACTTCAGATTCCACCTCTAGCCAGCAAGTTGCTTGAACTGCTTGAGAAGTCTGGTGGTTTGGTTTACATACAGGAGACATGTCCTCAAGTCATATAAGCTGTTACTACAGTAGGAAGATGGTACTTTATATTACCTGAAGCTCTGTAGAATTGCTAAGATAATTTTCCAATAATATTTTATCATTTTCAGGGAGATCAATGGCTGGAAATTTTGACAATGCCACTTCAAAGTGAGTGAGTGGTTTTACAAGCCTTTTTGCCCTGTCTCCTGTTCTCAAGGGTGTTTAGCAAGTTTAATACCATGATGTACCACTTGAGAAATAAGTATAAAACTTATCACATCTGCCTGCAGCATTAGGCAGCCACATCTCTCCTCTCTCACCATTGTTTTCTCTGAAATTAGCCTGGAGACATAGGAAGACTAAATACCTAGTATGATTATTAAAACGATAAATCCTCCCCTCACAAAAATCACCAATATTTCAGACTCAGATGTGCTAATCAGTAGAAGAAAACTTATCTTGCATCATGCTGAGACTCTAAGAGAAATCAAACTATCCCTGACTTTAGCTTTATTGATTTTTACGTTGTTATCAAAGGAGTCAATATTTTTAGCACATATATGTCTAATTACTAGACAAAAGTAGTCTGCCTGGTGGAGAATATCGGTAGGGATACAGTTGTCACAAAGGGGAATTTTCTTACAGATAGACCATCAAAAAACCTATAACCATCATAGTTTCCATTTATTCCCTTCTCCTTAAAGGCTTTAGCATGTTTACATGCAACGTTTTGTCTGATGGCTTGGCTTTAAAAGTTGCTGACAGTAACGTATGCTCATTTTAACAAATTACAGGCACATTAAAGGCACTGAGCTTCAGTTATTGCTTTCTGAAAGCTTCCTCTGCACTACTCTAGTTGTAGAAAGAAGTCTTTTCATAAATGAGAACTAACTTCATTGATTTGAAAACTGCAGCAACATTTCAAAAGCAATCAGTGCTCTATATTGAAAAAAAAGTAATAATGCAGTGCTCTGGAGGGCTGATAACGCCATCAGTGAGAAGAAATATGTAAAATTCTCTGCTGGTCTAAACTGATATGGTCTTATTGAACCAGGCTACCTTATGAAAGGTAAACTTATTTTCTGTGTATCACAGTATTGCCTCTTCTGTACTGGCTGCCTGGAATGAAAATCAGGGAAAACGGCCAAATAAAACTGCAGGCAGCCTTGGGCTCCATGAGTCCATTTCCTCCCCTTCTGTACCAGCATATTGTCTGTACCATAACGTTTTTGCTTATTTATCTTGCAAGAACTTTGCAAGAGGAACTGGACTTGAAGTGGTTTGTGTCTCTGGTACAAGCTTCTGGATGTACCTGATTGCATGCTCTTTCCTTGCATATGGCAAGTTAAACCAAGTATCTACACAGCCCAAAGCACATCGGCACAGTGGTGGGTGCACTTGCAGCCTCACTGACGTCAGTGGCAACATATCAGGTCAGTGGTTCTTCCTGTATCGTTTGAAAATCATAGCAATGGCTTTTTGGCAAATTCAGAAATTTCACAAGTCTAATCTAGAGTCTGATCTGTCCTCTCCTCCTGGCACAAAAGTGAGTAAAACAGGAAGGAAGAACGATGATATTTTTAAGTGTAAAACTTAAAGTATTTTTAAAAGATGCTGAAAGCAACAAAAATGCACTTTTAGCTTTTAGCTTTTACTTTTATTTATTTGCTGTTCACTTTCAGCATTCACGCACAAAGCACAACACCATGATGCTATCCAGTAATAAAAATATGCATAAAGTTAAAAGAGAGAAAAATAAAACTTGGAGGCACCTGTGTTCGCTTTATTTGAAGCTGTCAGAGCAAAACAAAGCAGAAGGCCCTATTACCATGTAGTTATGGAGATGGTAAGAAAACAAGTGTATATCATTATAACATGTTCCGCTGCTTGTAATTAGACAGCAAGTAATTTCCAAGGAATATCTAATTCGAGGACTTTCAGAGTACATACAATGCTATGTAAAAATCTAACAGCCCTTTTTTCCCTGTGTTTTAATTAGGAGAGTTGCTTTGCACTTTACAGTTAATTGCAAATCACCATCACTTATTAAACGTACGTCAGTTTTTTTCTGCAGCAAATGTGTATTATGAACCTTGTCGGGCAAAGGCTGTCTATATCAGAGATGGGAATGCAAAACAGCACGTGTTGTTGGCTCTGTGGTCTGAGATAAACCATGTTTGCTGTTTGAGTAGTTACACCTGTGTGGCACACTGTGATACCTGGGCAGAAGATGCATTAGAATTACAGCCAAGAAAAAGAAGTTAAAATAACTGCAGACAGCTTACGAACAGAGAAATGACTTGTCAGGTAAGCTGATGTGAGGAAAAGACCACGCACACACCAGCACTTGAAGTATCACAAGTTTCCTTTTTTCTCCCACTGTAAAAGAAACAAAGGCTGTTTGTAACTCCTCAGACCCTCCTCATCTAAACCAATTATTAATAGTACAGGCTTTCATTTGGGTCACTGCAACCCTCTGACATTCAGTAGGCAGTTTTCTTGATGATCTTTGTGCTTTGCTGATGGGTGAAGCAGCTAGAGCTGCAGATAAGTGTTGATCTGAGTCAAATCTGCCCCAAAGTGAGGCCATTTGCCTCAGGCTGATACAGGGAAACATCATGTGCTTCTAAGAGAGGCAAAACACGGTCTTTTTTCTCCTAAACAGCTCCTTCCAGTAATTTTGCTAATCTTACTGATTCTTACCTTGTCCCTGGATAAGGCAGAGGTAAGGTGAGCATCAGCTAGGGGTAACGAGCAAGGAGCTGCCTTCTACATGGCAAAGGTGGCATGGGACAAACCTAGATGTGAAAAGAGTGGTGGACTTTGTCTAAAGGAAGGACGTACTGCCTGGAAAACCTGAGACAAGATGTCAGTGTTTTACACAGAGCCTGTGGCCAAGGCCAGTGAGCTACAGAGAACTAAAAAGGGCTTGAAATCACTGTGTGATCATTGTTTCCTTTTTCCAAGCTAAAAAAAAAAATCAAAAAAAGAAATTTTGGCAAAAATTATCTGATTTGACTGCTTGACCTCTACAGGATGAGAATGGAGAACTTCACCCAGTAACAGTAGCTCAGTAGGTTGCAAGCCACCTGTATGGGCTGTAATAAGTTTTTTGCATACAAAACCCCATCACAGTCAGTTGAAGCACATCAGCCAAAATCCAACATCCCATGTAAAAGCAAAGCTAATGTCCCTGTCTGGAAAACTGTCATGGTTTATCCTCAGTCAGCAACTGAGCACCACACAGCCGCTCGCTCACTCCTCCCCCCCAGCTGGGATGGGGGAGAGAACTGGAAGAGCACAAGTGAGAAAAACTCATGGGTTGAGATAAAAACAGTTTAATAATTGAAATAAAATAATAATAATAATGTAATAATAATAATAATAATGCACAAAGCAAGTGATGCACAGTGCAATTGCTCACCACCCGCCGACCGATGCCTGGCCAGTCCCCGAGCAGCGGCCCCCCCGGCCAGCTTCCCCCAGTTTATGTACTGAGCATGACGTCACATGGTATGGAATGTCCCTTTGGCCAGTTTCCTGGCTGTGCCCCCTCCCAGCTTCTTGTGCACCTCCAGCCTTCTCAGTCGGTAGAGCATGGAAAACTAAAAAGTCCTTGGCTAGTGTAAGCATTACCTAGCAACAACTAAAACATCGGTGCGTTATCAACTTTGTTCTCCTCCTAAATCCAAAACACAGCACTGTACCAGCCACTAGGAAGGAAATTAACTCTATCCCTGCCAAAACCAGGACAAAACCCCTCAGTAAATGTGTTTTAAACAAGAGACAGCTTTGGAACAGAAGAATTGAACTCCTACCTCAGAGCTCCCCTAACCCAAAACTTCCTTCTGGCAAGAAGCTGGGACTGTGGTAGCAACTGCTAAACCAATGTTGCTTCTGCTTCCCCTTCATGCTGTCTCAAAACATATGCATACATTTTCCTGAACGACTGTCCTTGTGCCTTTGCACATGATTGTACACAATTGTACTCCACTCTGTTGGAAAGTGCAGATTTTCACGCAGACTTGAGGAAAGACAGCCAAAAGTCAAGTGTGGGAGTGGGAGTCAAGGAGAAACATCCATTAATATTTCTCAGTTCAAGCACTGTTGTCTTCCTAGCGTTGTCTCAACCTTTCAAAGTAAGTAGTTGCATATGAACAAAAGCATCCATATCCCATCTGGCAGGTATCTGCAGTTACTGTGCATTATTAAACATTTATGGAGGAGCTGCTTCCAAGAAGACTGAGTCAAGCACAGAAGCAGTATTTTCATCTAAGGTTACTTCAGAGTCCAGATGTCATTCAGCTTGATCCATGTCTTGGAAGCAAACTGTGGCTGCAGCATTTATAATTCACAGAAGAACAATATAATTTAGTCTTGTCTGACTTTTTAAAAGTATACAAGTTTTATGTGCATGCTGTGACCTTACACTAGTTAGTGACAGCCAAAGCTTTGGAAAGCCTTAACCCACCTCATTCCTCAGTTGAGAGGCTAAGACTAGGTTGTTCAATACTCACCCCAAATTGCTTTTCAGAGGTACCTTGTTCCCCTCTTCAGCTAAGCTCAGAGACTTAGCTCTGGATATGGTTTGAAGCATGTGTGGATGGAGGGGTTGTGGTCACAAATGTTATTTTTAATGTGGTAAGGCTGATCTCCACAGCACCTCTCATAGCCGGAGGAGTCAGATGGGTACCTCTGCAGGGCCATCCAGAACAGAAACCAAGCCTTAGGTGCTGCTGGCTGTCTTCTGGGTGAGCTTATTTCTATCCCTTTACTGAAGAGGGAGCTCAGAAAGATGCACTTCCTAAGGCTACCATGGAAGGGATTAGGCCTGCCAGAGAGCAATTCAGAAATAAAGGACAATTTGCAGCTTTAGAGAATTACCTCTTTTATCTAAATCACTGGCACTGCTGCCTCCCAGCTCAGTGGGGACAGCAGATCCTGTCAGAGACAAAGTGTTAGCTTTGGTCACCAGAAAGTGAGAGAAGGACAATTTTACTGCAAAGTGCGACTTTCACCAATATGTTGGTCCTAATTCAGAAAACAAACACTAGAGCAAAATATCACTACACTTAAATGAAAGTATAGCTTTAAACATAAATCTTTGCTGACTATACTGAGCAGTATAAATACAAATACTGGCTCAGTTACCTCTCTCTGAGAGGCAGTAAAGCCTTTCAAAGGGCTTTCATCCTGCAGTTAGCTAGAAGTAACTGAACGAGTTGCATCGTCTGAAGGTTGTGATGTTCAAACTGCAAATCTCATATCAAGACCCCTCAAAATCCTTGTGCCTTACTTCATACTCATTGCATTACCACACTGTTCCTTAATGCTGTTTGTTGCAGGTGGACTCAAAGATGAAGCAATTTCTGTATTATTTTTAAAGAAAGGCTGAAGTAAGAGCTAATAGTACAATCCTGTATATCGATTATTCCCCCCACCCCTTAACACTGAATGCTGACCTGCTCTGGGGTTCCTGAGAAGCTGCCAATGCATTGCCTTTGTTTGTACAAAGTTTAGCTGTCTCTCGATAAGCTCCTGAATCCTATAATAAAAAAGCAAGAGCAAAATGTACTCTGGAAGATGGCCTAATGCAAAACTGTGGCACCGATTTTAAAACATAATGTTACTGCCTTTTTGGAACCTTTTCCCATTCTAATGTGCATGTCAGCTGTGATAAAAATATTGAGCAACAAGCTTTGAACTATTTTGGTGCTCTGTTGAAGTGTTTGAACAATACTGCCATGTTAATTTAGCTACATTTTATAATAATCAGTGATTTGGGACAAATTATAGAGTAAACACAGCATGTCTGAACCAAACAAGTTCTTTTAAAGATATTCTAAATGAAAACATATTTAAGCCTATTGTTATTGCTTTTAGTACAATCACCATGGAAACTATATAAAACTCACTTTTAACATCCATTCTTTCTTAAATGCTTTGTGTTGCCTAAATGATATAGGAATTGAGCATAATTGGTATTTTAATGGTCAGTCATGGAACAGCATGAACTTTGGAACATGCTATAACTGAGTTAATTGCTGCATTTACTGTATGTGAGATGCAAGTTTATATCCGCTTTGTTATGAAAGGAGAAGGGAGCAAAACTTTTAAAACACCAATGGATGTTCTGGATTACGTATCTCTCAATTCACAACAAAGTTTTAAATTTTCAACAGAGAAAGACTTGGTCAGCTTCACCCTATAGTAAACTCATCTAAAATCAATGCAGTTATGTTAGAAATGAATTTGTTTCACTATCTTCAGGGCTAAGACATATTTTCAAGGAAGTTGTTAGAGGCATAACCGCATCCACAATCTGGCCCAGATTTCAGCACGTTATGACCCTTTCCCAGGTTCCCAAGGACAACATTTAAGTGCTTGATGGAACCTGTCATATCAACTC
>NW_008824243.1:5073428-5076331 GCF_000699105.1 Pygoscelis adeliae
CAAGGAACAGATACTATGCATACACAATTCAGTCAGCCTGTTCCTCAACCTGTAAAATTCCAGGTACCAGCACTGTATTTTTTGTATACACACTTGTGCACACAGAGGAGCCATTGACAATCCCTTAACAGTACATCCCTGGAGTATACTAAATAGCCTTATTCTTACCCAGGTTCAACATTCCTTCTGGTGATTCCAGCTCAGCTGGAGATTGGTTTCAACAAAGGCTACAGAGGCTGTCCATAGGCATGATGCCAAGGTGCATTTTTTTACATTGTCTGCAGCCCCAACAGCCATGACTCTGCACTTCGCAGGCTCCTCACATCATCTACCAGTGACCGTAGGAGATGACCTGAGACCCCTCATTTCCTCCACCAGCACAGGGCTGTGACTAGACCCACACTGGGGGCCCCCAGAGCTCCCTCAGGGCTCATGCCTTCCAGCAGGCACTGCAGATGCCAATTCCTTCTTGCTTCTTGCTGCCAGCTGTGGCTTCACCCCTCTGTTCAGCAAGGAGGAGTGAGGCTGCAGCAAGGCAGAGAAGTCCCAGGGCATAAGAAGTGAGACACCACAGGCCTGAGTGTGTGACCACTGAAAGACACCTAAAGCTATGTATGGATGCCACCATGGGCAGACTGCAGTGATCAAGTGAAGAATCCCCATGTGAACCTCATGACAAAGATATACAAACATAAACAGAAGTGACATTGCATGTAAGCAAGAGATTCATTTCCGCCATTTCTCTAACCATTAGATGCCTGTTTTGCTTATTGTTATGCCATGGCACAGCAGTGACTTCGGTAGCACAGTTTTGGAGCCACACCAGCAGCAGCAAAGGCAAATATTTTCCAAAGGACCATCTTTAAGGTAAAAATTTCAGCATCAGCCCAAGGGAAATGCATAGTGATAGAACACACATAGTTGAAAACAAAATTACAAAATACATATAAATGCATTTCAGCTGGCTTCTTTTATTAAAAAGCTTGAAATTTAAATTTGAATGCATAACCATCTGCCTAAAGGATCAGTTCGATATAAGCTCTTATTCCAATTTACATACATCTTACTTTGCAAAATGCCTCCTGAAACTCATGCTAAGTAATGCACAGAGGAAGTAATGCATTTATCTTCCAAGGATACAGTACCCCCTTGATGTGCCTTTTGATTAAAGACCTAAAGAAAGTACTTCAGGCAATGCTGTTCAAGCTGTTGCATATTTCTAAGTTCCCCACCTTGAATCAGAAGCAGAAAAGGTCAAATTATGTAGTAGAATTACACTCTCTAGTGGTGAAATCCTGGCCCTCATGTCACTTCTTTCTGTGGCTCCATCACGACCCTCTTGTTCTCCTTGTTCTTTCAGGAGATTAACAAATAATTCATTTCATACATGTTGTTGCCAGGAGCTGTTTTTATTGGAGAGGGTGAAGTTACCAGCTCTTCTTAATCTAAAAATTAAAAGGGAAAAATTGAGACTTCAGCAAAGAAATCTTCAACAGCCATTTATTTACCATATGCAATTGTTAAAGGAGATGAATAAACACCATCCATGTGCATATACACATACATTTTATGAAAAAGCATTTATTTTATGAAGGAGCATTTAACGCAAAACCTTTCCCTGATAGATAAACAACCACACAGTTGACATGAATTGCTACTGTTAAATGACCAGCAGGGATGTCCTCATACAGGCCAACTGTAGTCCTAGTAAATTTATTCTTTGCTCATGAGAAAAAGGCTTCCAATTACTCTTGTAATTACCATTTATGGTCTTATCCACAAAGCACTGCAAAAAATTTGTTCAAAGGTATGTTTATCCCAGGAACTGGGAAACCTGCACCCTGGAGACAGGTTCAGCTTGAAACCGAGTTTCGTGAGATTTGCTGCCATGTGTTGCATGTGCACAATTACAGCACTTAGAATAATGCCAGGGATGTGGTGAATTATGGCCCCACAGGAGGGGATTGAAAAGCCTATTCAGTCCTCAGAAGGAAAAGATGCCCTAAATTTTGCCTATGCACATAC
Source organism: Pygoscelis adeliae (assembly GCF_000699105.1). Classification (NCBI taxonomy): domain Eukaryota; kingdom Metazoa; phylum Chordata; class Aves; order Sphenisciformes; family Spheniscidae; genus Pygoscelis; species Pygoscelis adeliae. The sequence continues at coordinate 5,075,454 of NW_008824243.1, forward strand.
CTGAAAGGTCCATGTTCATGTCATGCTTTTGTCCACACTGAAAATACATGCAGCCATGTCCTGAGGCAATTGCAGCAGAAGACCATAAGCTCTGCTAACCTGTTGGATGTAAGAACACCTTCCTTGCCACCTGTCTGTAGCCTCTTTGGAGCGTAACCTAAGCTACAGAGCCCAGTTTCAGGAAATCCTCAGCCAAAAGTCCTACAGTTTCATTTCTGTATCCAACTGCTTTTGCACAACTCTACCTCCTGCACAACATTTGATCTCTCTGCCCTGCAGACAGTTGCAGATCACTTGCAGTGCTCATTTTTGCACAGAACTGTTGTCTTCTCCCTTGTTAGTGTCTCCACTGTGGCCTCCCCATACGCAAGAGTTTGGCCAGAGAAACACAGCCACATGAAGGAAGATATTTGCCATGCACTATAATTTCGGCAAGAGTAATGAGACCATCCACTACCATGATATGATTTTGCACCAGATTGTTTGCCTGGGCATTCACTAAAATCAGGAGTGACTGCATTTTTAAGGCTTCGTGGTAAATCTATGTTAGCAAGCAATTTTGCCCAGGAGGAAGGGATCAGTAGAGGGAAGTAGCTGGAGCTATGATGTATGCAGTTCAAGGGGTTTACTGCAGACTGGTTTCCTGAGCCAAATATTCCCAATATGCGTCTGGTTGGACTAAAGATTGCTTGAGACTCTAATGCTGTCACGAGGAGTGGAAGAACATGGGTGTGCACCAGGAGCAGAACCTCCAGTCCAGTTTCCTCTGAAAGGAACCTGGTTTACGTGCACCAAAGCTGCTCCGCAGTCTGGAGCAACAACACATGCTGAACTACATGCAGCGCAGTGGGGTAGGCTCGGGACACATCATGAGTAGG
>NW_008824243.1:5076356-5078211 GCF_000699105.1 Pygoscelis adeliae
TTAGGCTCATATCAGAGTCAAATTACTCCAGGATGCAAAAAAAGCTCTCTTTGGTCCAGGACATTTCCTTTCCCCAGTTTTGAACAACTGAAAGAACAAAATGGGGAAATGACAGCACAGAAGATATGCATAATGAGCACTCCCAAATGAAAGACTTGATATATTGGTACATGCAGTTTTCTGTAAGTGTGGCCAGGTGAAATTTGATGTAATGGACTACAATGGGCTGTGAGGCCTGTGTGGGGATTTTGCGGCACAGACATTTGAGATTGCCCATACATGATCAAATGACCACTCTCTTCCCTTGTGGGCTATAAGCAACCAGCACACAGAAGGATCTGTTCCCATTTTTTACGTGTAATAGAAAACCTGACCACAGAATATGAGGCCAGAATATCGCAATCTCATCTTTTCCAATATGGTCCAGTTCTGCACCATATTTGGGTCAAGATCCAAATTTCAACGCTAGATTCCATTCCTATTACAGGATAAATCAAAAACCAGACTGAAGTCAACAACTCTGGGAGTAGAGGGAGGGGAAAGTATGAATTTATATCTTAATTTTGCAGCTGAGATTAAAGTCAAGCCTTTATTGTCCAAGATTGTGAAATTCAGAGTAATTAATCCTTTCTGTGAAACCCATCATTTTGTTATCATGAAATCAACACATTGGCTCTCATCTTACTTCTGACCCTGCCACTTAACCCCTTCATGTGTCTTTCCTGGTGTTTTATTTTATTTCATGAGCTAGCATTCTGCTCATTTTAAATTTGAACCAAGGTTTTGGATGTCTCGAGGGGAAAACATTAATGTGTCTTCCTGAAAGACCGTGGGCATAACTGTTGTTTTTGATGGATTGCAGCAGGATCAAGAAATCTCCACAAGTTGCTTTTGCTTCTTGAGGGAAGTAAATGAGCTCAAAGCAGTCCTTGCCAGGGCTGCAATTGAAAACAACAGGAAGATTTGTCATGTCAAGTGCAGCTGAAATACAGAACATACCCTTCGAACCAACTTGTTCTAAACCACCTACAGCATAATCAATACAAAGCGTTCATTTATCGCGCTGTTTGCGCGTAAGGGTGTACTTAGACTTGAATGACTGGATAACAAGGAGACCATATGCTGCTCCAACTATGTCAACAGTGCTTTTCTTATTGATTTTTGAAATCTGCTGCCAGCATTATCTTTCACTATCCTAAAATATTGGGAGAGTTACAGATGACCCCATGCCCTCTTACTTCATCACTAGTCCGATGCAAAAATAGCCTGCTATTGAGTGGTCCCAAGTCAACCTGTCCTGGCCAAAATGCAGCCAACCTTTTTTCCCCTGATGTTTGCACACTACTCCATTTAAGTCTTCTGTACAAGTTTCCTCTCTGGGTGCTGCCACCCAAGCCCCGAGTTCAGCATCAGCCACCAACACACTCTCCCCAGGTGCTCCCACCATTGCCCCGTTAGCTCCCTAGGGGCAAATGGCAGCAGGGCAGTGGACATATGCTTTGCTGGGAAAGTCTGAATTACAGCACTCAGGTCACTCATCCGCTCGCTATGAAAACTGCCCCAGTCCTAAGAGAAGTCTCCTGCAGTGGCTTTGAGCTGGGGGCAGACGGTTGGTCAGCCCTGTGCACTCTCCCCTTGCAGCCAGCAGGGTGCCAGCATGCTGGTGTGATGGATGGAGGGGCTGCGAGGCTGAACTGAAAAGCTGCAAGAAAGGAGATGGGATGTACCTCCCAAAATACCAAAATAAGGTGTTCTCAGGGCCCATGGTCACAGAGGTCAGATTATAACAGCAGAGACCAGCGAGGTTTCTGGGACTCCTCAAGCACATAGTAAATAAGCAGAAATCCACAAAACC
>NW_008824243.1:5078260-5094391 GCF_000699105.1 Pygoscelis adeliae
CCTGTCTCTCTAAAAGGGAAAAGCTAATGAGCTCCCATGCCTCCTGTGTCACTGAGGCTGGACTTATTGTAATATCTATATCCAGCACTAAGTGCGTAATAATTATTTCCAGATGTATGTAAATGTGGCTGATTTTTTCCACATTAATCTTTTACACAACCTACATACATTGTAGAGCTCAGATGTTTACTCAGCATTCAAATAAAACATAAAGGGATTAAAAAAAACCCTATCTGGTCTGTTAAGCTTCCTTAAAAGGGAGCTGATGGTATTTGCCTAACACTCTAGCTTGATTTTATTACTGAAATTCTGGGGATTTATGTAACTGCCCTGCTTTTTTCAAAGATCTACATTTTTGTCCAACTAATTCAGTTCCCAGTGTCCCTGTACAATTAAGTGAAAATAAGCACTAAATTTTGATGCCTGTGATGCTACTTGAGATTTTTATTACACCATGGACAATATTAAAGATGCTGGGAGAATCCTCACAACATTTTCTTCCTGAGCTAATTCCTGATGACTTTGGATTGAATAGATAAGTCTCTTGTTCTCCCTATATGGCAGTGTTAAATCACAGTAAATATAGAAAACTTGGTTCACCTTTGCAAAATACGAGAGTGGTGCAAGGGACGTTCACTGCACCAGCCGGAATGACTGAGCCGCAGGAGGCAGTGGCAAGCTCCCATCTTGCCTTGCCAACAAAAGCTGCCCATGAGACATGCTGTGCCCACACGTCTTGTAGGGACCTGGCACCGTTCCTCACTTACCACACCAGCCATCCCTCCCCAGCCACCTGGAGGAAGGCGCTTGCCCTCATGCCACCATGCAAATATTTTCTAGTCCTGGGAGACTTGAGCAAGGGCAGCTGTACCATTGGGAGTGCCCTGGTCATATGCTTTGCAAATGTATGGAAATGTGAGTCTTTTAGTAAGTAGCTGGGGCAGAGAAAACACCATCAGAGATGGAGTCATCTCCAGCCATTCCTATGTCTGTGGAATGTGTTTAGTCTTTTGATGTCCAAATGTAGAGGAAAGATGCTTAGGAGCACACAGGGTTGTAATGTACCCCCCCTGCAGGTATACCCCCAGCTTTGCACTGGTGGTACCTTCAACACTTGTCAATAAATGATGGCTTTTAAACACTAGATGTACTATCTTGTTGATTGCTTGGCGATTTCATGAACTGCTGTCATTTGACAGTTATACATGGTGTTTATTTTTAGGGATGAACCTGACTTTTACAATCTGAGCTGGATTTCAATTTCCTCTTCACCTCTGGGGAAGTCCAATAGCTTAAGATTTTGGTCCTGGCTGTAAACAAGGTGTCATGGTCAGCTGTGCTATTTACATGAAGGCGTGTGTTCAAATAGTAAAACATTTCCCTCAGGAGTCTTCAGATCTGGTACGGCTCAGTCCATGTCCATAATATAAAGTAGATCAAAAAGAACATATATCATCTAATTCAAGGTTCCTTACAAAATACAGACTGATCCTGTGAATTTGCCTGATGTGACTAATCAGGCTGGTGTCCATGAGTTTGTTCATATATAGATCATTAGCGCCAGCAAACTCTGCCTAATGCCTGGTTCAGTTTATCTTTATGGATCCAGCTCCACCAAAGAAATGTCTATACTAAGCCTATCACTCACGAAATTGCTTTATCTTCTTTGTATAACACTTATAATGGGTTATGAATAGCACAAATAATGAATATGGAAAGAGACATTTGATTTTCCACAGCTCTCATTGAATTATATATCAAACATTTTATCAAATGGTTTAATAGTTAATACTCAAACAACAGTATTGTTTACCAGACAATTTTTTTGCACCTTTTTTTTAGGACAGGCAGTAACTGGATACCATCACTTTTTGTTCCTTACTACTCCCTGCCTTGTCAAGTTCAGCAGCCAAGAATTCAGACAGCTCCTCAATGAGATATAAGCAAGAACACATAGATTATGCAATCATTGTTATTCCCATTTTCCTAGGTTAAGGGAGAGTTACCTTTGTATTTCTCTTATCAATAAGTTGCATTTCCCTGAGCATTTCTTGGGGGGGGAAAAAAAACCAAACAGTGCTGCTTTTTTCTTTGATAAACAGCACCCCCCAGGGCCATCGGAAGGGCTCTGAGCAGCTGCAGGCAGGAGATGCTCAGGACCCTTCTGATGGCCCTGGGGGACTCCTTGGTATCCTTCCCCCAGCAGCAGCAACATTACCGTCTCTGGCAAGACCAACCCCTTGGAAGTACCCAGCCACAGATAAGGAGCTGTTTTTCCCCTCCTTCTTTCTCCACAGTTTTGTTTAACCAAGACCAACACTTCAAAGCAACCAAATTTAACTCTCATTTTGTGTGATTCATACTTCACTTTTTCTTTTAGTACTGTTCTAGCTCCTGTGAGTTTGCATCAACTACTAAATTGCAAAATGGAAATCAATAGTCAGATCTTCCTCCACCTGCAAAATCTTCAGAATGTCTTCAGAAACCTCCTGTACTCTTTTCCTGTATTATAATTGGCCCAGTTCTATGAACATGTTTGCTGTCATGATAAACACTGGGAAACAGTTTATTGGGATGTCTCAGATCTTCCTCTGCAGCAAAGCTTTCAAAGATATCTCAATCATTATTACTATCCTATACGGAATAATCAGAGAGGTAAAAAAGTCAAACTGCCACGTAGCTAAAATGTCTCACAGTCTCTCACTCTGTTAGAGACTCCTCAAAAAAATTAAGTCAATCCATATTGCTTTCCTTTTATTTCCAGACCACCCACTTGCTCTTTGTACTGGATTTCAGTTACTTTTGTTATCAACACTAATTTATTATAGACTACCTAAAGAAAAGTCAACATTTATAAAAGGCCATATTTTTCTACTTATGAAGGGAAAGATTTCTTCCCATGTTTATACAATCATATTTCTTCTCCAGCATATAAAATGATTTTAGGGACTCTGACTAATGAAAAGTTTGGGACAGGATAAAAATAAACCTTGATGGTTTTGCTGCAACCAGCTACTAAGCGGTTTGGGTTCTGTGGGGTTTTTTTCCCTCCTGTCAGCTTCTAGTCTGCAGCATGAATCTGAAACATATGAGTAAATACCCAAAAACTTCCACTGTGGTCTTTGATATTCGCAACTCAGGAGAGTGTTCAGCTTTTCAGCTCAGGGTCTTGGAGGTGGTCTCTTACCCAAGGTGAATGTAGGAAACACCCTCCACTTACAAGGTAAAATGATGGATTAGCATTGTGGGGGAAGGCTCCTATATTCCTTTTAAATTCCATTAATACTGTATTTATTTCAAGGCGGTAGATCTTATGGAGCTGAGGATTATACAGGGCAAGGCAAAGAAAAGAAAGTCTTTTCAGGACTTATTCTTCACAGCGTTATCTCATCACCCAAGTTAAGGTATGATATTTTTTTCTCAGTAGGAGGCCCTGGTACATCTGTAAGAAAACACCCAAAGAACAGGAATTGCACTTGTTCTCATCTATGACTGACCTCCATTCCTTGAACTTTGACTTTAAATAATTTAATCAAGCATCATTGCCAAAATCCCAAAGTCAGGTTTTTACGCACGCTTATCATTATTGTGGACTGCAACAGGCTTGTGGGTTTAACTTGTCCAAATTGATGAGAAAGACTTTCAGATTACTGAAATTCCCCTTAAGCCATTAGAGCAATGACAATCTATACTGGTAGAGGATTTGTCTTTTACTGAATGTTGAATCAGTCTTTACTACAACTGTGTTTTCTTTCGTTTCTTAATTAGAAGCAAGTAGTTAAAGAGAATTGATCGTACAAGAAAGCAGAAGGAAATGGAAAATCAAGTCTTCTACCACAAAGAGTACAGCAACAATCCATAATCATGATATCAAAAGACTTCCCACAGGATTATGGTAAGCTCCTTTCCCAAATGCCTCACCTGACACCCAAATGTCCATTCCAGCCTGGGTACCTGACCTGGGGCTTCCCACAACAACAGGTGAGCTGTGTCAGGCTTACTTGTTATGATGTGGGTATCTGTCTACTAAGAATCAAGGTAAAACCACAGGTTCTTTTTCACTGGCTAATTAGTATTAAAGACAGAGCTCTAATCAAATGGTAGCAATATTTAATTACAAGCCACCTGGAATGATATTTGAACCAGCAACCTCATGGTACAAGTAAGATTCAACATCCCATCCATGTTTTCCTATAATGGGCCAGGAAGACTGAAGGAACCTGCTTCCCACAGACATGTAATCACATCCAGGAAACACACAGCCCAGAGCAAACAACGCTATGTTTTGCCACATTCGTCATCTGACATACTGCTTCTGTTAGCCAGGACTGGAGTTGGTCAAGCCAGGATGCTGAGGGAAACTCGGTGAATTTGCTCACACTGTTAAATATGCTCTGGTTAATCCCTTTCATTCCAGCTGGGGAAGCAAGCTCGTGCCTTCAGTAGCTCCCCTCTGGTTTCTAACTCCCATATGATTTCACTACCAGTTAGGGACGTAAATCTCTCTGGGACAGCACCACTGGCATGAGCAACAGGCTCTGAAGAGCCCCATGGGTGAGGAAGCAGTGTCAACCCCTCTCCGAGCTAACAGGGCACAAAACTGCAGAGCTGGCCTATTGAACGTGGGATTTTCGAGAGACCTCATAGGAGCTTTAGGTGACCAAATGCCCTGTGCAGTCTGTAGGCACAGAGACATTGCTGTCTTAGCCTTCACGTGCAGCAATTCGGTGGCTTCTTGCTGTGAAACTACTGAGTGATTGCAAGGAATGCAGCAACAAAATCCAGCAAAAGATTGGGCAAACAACCACTTAGTAAAGGTGTTGAGAAATGCTTTCTGCAGAGTCTGAAGTCTTTGTTAACTATTCAAATGTGTCTTTGAAAGAATAAGTTAACCTGCCAACTTATTTTAATAACATTGGGTAAACAAAGGCAAAAACCCCTCAGTCTTATGTTTCAGCCTCTAACTTTTGCTGGCTTTCTTCCTCCTATAGCAGTCTTCTGTAACTCTACAGTAGTTTCTCAGTCTGTTGATGGTTAGAGTGTTGTAACCCTGCACATGGGACGGGCAGGGTGTTTGTCTGCCAGGTGATACTGTTCCTCAAGGTGCGCTGTGAGCCTGGCTCTGGGTCTCACTGACCAGTGAAGCCTCACTTAGGCAGCAGAGCCATCCTTGTCTGGATCACAACAGATCAGGCTCAAAGATGTTACATGACAAAAAATAAATATTCATTTCAAAACCATATATTCATGCTATTGTCAGAAAGTGTAATTTTTAAGGTAAGTGTTTCTTCAGGGGTCATATTTTTTCACAAGGGATCAGCTTCTGCCATGTCTAGTCCTACTGATATTGGTCAGTGTTCATGTTTAAGTCCTTTGCTGGCTAGGGCATTTCAATCATTTCTCCCCAAGTTTTTATTTCTACTTCTTGCTCTTAGCTTGCCCTATGAAATAGGATTTGGAGCTCGTCTGTGTTGCCCAACACCGAGAACCACGATGGTGCTGCATAGGTGGCTACACTGAGCTCTCGCTGCCTCTGCGGAGGGTACCACATGGCAGCTCTACCTGTTACCTCCTCTAGCAGCTCCCCAGCCGCCTCATCCCCTGGCCTGAGCAGCCTGCATGCCCCACAGCTAGAGCAACAGCAAACACTCCCCCCACCTCCCCCTTTACAGCAGCTCTATGTTTTTATGACCCTGGAATACGAGCAAAAAGGAGGATACTCTATGAACTACAAATCGTAAAGAGTCGCTCTGAAAAGAGAGACAACGAATCTATTTTTAGCAATTCCCCAGCCACCTCATCCCCTGGCCTGGGCAGCCTGCATGCCCCACAGCTAGAGCCTGCCTCCGAGGGAGCAACAGCAAACACTCCCCCAACCTCCCCCTTACAGCAGCTCTATGTTTTTATGACCCTGGAATACGAGCAAAAAGGAGGATACTCTATGAACTACAAATCGTAAAGAGTCGCTCTGAAAAGAGAGACAACGAATCTATTTTTAGCAATAGCTCTTTTAGCTGAGCTTCTCCAGCTCTGAGATGAAGAGAAACGGGATCAAGCCTACCCCAATGTTTTGCTGTACTTGATTAAATGCCACCCTACAGAAATAAGTATAAGAAAGAAACAAAAAGCATGCTAGAGAACTGCTTAAAATGCAGACAGTTGATAAATAGGTTTGAGGTCTCACCAATTTGATTACCTTCCATTTGACTCCTCTTTGATCCCATTTTAGTTCACTTACATTGTCTCTATGTAAATTCTGTCTGGGATAAAAATAGATGGTAATGGAATAAGAAAAACTAAGACATATCATCATCTGTTTTGTATCTTCTGGGTTAAAATCTTCAGATTTACTTAGCATAAAGCTTATTCTAATTTCAAAGATCCCCTTCAAAAAGACACACAATAATATATTACAGCCACAGCCACAGAATAAGAGTCCATTGCCTCGCTGGAATTTTAATTGACAATTGGGTAATGGTCCAGACTGCAGGTCTCCGGGAGACAGCGTTATACAAGTGGAATTTGGCTCACTAACCTATACTAAAGCCTGCTGCACATTTATTAAAATGTATTGGCATTTACGCCTGAAGAACCACAGTGTTAGCCCAGTTGCCTCCAAGCTGACACCTTGCTAGGGAACAGCTAGCACTAAAAATAGAAATTGGATACAAGAAACCAAGTACAATGAGGAATAGTTCTCTAAATGTTCTCTGACTATGGGGTCATCATCACTTAAAAATGGGAAAAAATGCGAGCCAGTCCTAAACACAAATGATTGACAATGTCTAGGCAAAGTTGGCCAGTCCTGACATGTCACAGTCTTGTTTTCAGCTTAGCCTTTTTTGATTTAAAAACCAAATTAATTTGTAAATGAGTGGCCTAGTTTCATCTATCACCCTTCCAAAATGCAAATCATGGCATGCAAAGATAATTTCAGCCTACTCAGAAACGCAGTTACTTCCAGTCATTCATCAAAACACTAATACTGCTCTTTAGTCAGGGTTAGAGCAAAGTTTTAAGAGCAGTGCATTAGCTTCACAGACCATTAACTATGAGCACCTCAGGCTGTACATCATATGCTTGATGAAATGGCACTCATGCTGTCCTGTATACCAGAAAATCAAGGCATTAAACATTACCATTTTTCGAGGGAATCTCAGGCATAGTTGACAAGGTCATGTGTATTGATATAGTCTATTTGGATTTCTGCAAGGCATTTGATTTAGGAGCAGGTGATATTTTGTTTAAAAGTATTTTATGCAGAAATAACAGAGTATATATTAAAATAACTAAACTAACTAACTAAAATAACTACATATTAAAAAACTGCCTCATGGTGAATCTCATCATGTCTTAACGGAGACGTATCTGTCACTGAGGCCATTCCAGCCTGGTTTATAGGGAGCAGTCCCTGAGCCAACACTAATAGTTTATCAATCATTTAGAAACATGAAATATTTGCTGGTGGCATTCACTGTAGATCAAAATAAAAATGGCAGAACATCAGACTGCAGAGGCAGAGTGATCTGAATTGCAAGGTCAGATGGTCACCATCCAACCAGCACCTAGGACTCGGGGACACAGATGATAGCCACGGACTGGGAGACTCAGACTTGCGATACCAGCCGCGACTCGCATATTGTTGAAATTAACTGCCAATACTACTACTAAAGGCTGCCATAACCCTTTGATAAATACAAAGAAAAATAATGAGAGGTAGCAAAGGCAACCTGCTCCTGTGCACAGCCTCAGTAAAACAGCTTCGGAGAAATTCATTCTTTCCCTGTGCTTGTACATTGAGAAGGTTGTGGGAATACAAGAGGGAGCACAAGAAGGTCACAAAGAAGTTTTGAACTTATCCAGCTTCTCAAAGAGACATGACACACCATAGAAAAGATTTATGATAGTCTTGGGAGAAAGAGAGTACAGGTTTACTCGTGCTGGAAAAGACAAAGTTTGAGAGTTGAGCTTAGGTATATGAGACTATTTATACTTTGAAACAGCCTGTAAGGGGAACAGGGAACTTATTACCAAGTGCACAAATCGGATCCCCAAACACAGGTAACAAGTGGTATTTTGAGATGCTCCAGGGCATTCAATCAGGTCCGCAGATGCTGGTCCAGAGGACACTGGTGTCCTGCAGCCCCAGCAATCAGAGATCAGCCATCCCTCTGCCTGTCCCAGATGCCCAAGGGCATCTCTGGTGGGCTCTCACCCTAGCGGGGATCAGACACTGCAAGAGGAAGAGGCTAATCTGCTCTGAGGAGAAACCCCAGTGGACAGAGCTGAGGGCTGGAGGACCAGTGCACTCACCCATAGCCTCTCCTCCACATGGCCAGGGCTTTCTCTGTTACATACCCCCTCCCTGTGCCCAGCTTGGACATCCTCACCCCAGTCCTGGCATTCCCAATGCTATTCTAAAACAGTGGTCAAAATCAGAGCTCAAGGTTCAGGGCCTCTGCTGGCCTCCTGCAGGGCTCAGGAAGGCATTTTTGTGGTGCACGATGACTGAGCCACTTGTTAAGGAGGCCCAGACTTGGACCAGGATCCCACCACATTGGGGTCTGTACAGCATGGAGTGAAAATGCCATGAACATGGCTCAGTGTGTCAGACTTTCTCCTCTTACTCCAAAGCCATGGAACAAGGGATGTGATAAAGCAGATAAAACCTGTAATATGTCTTACTTATCTGCTCAGACTGCAGTTATGTTAGATTTGGGATCAGAAAGGAATTTTCTTCAGCTTATACTGACAAGGATCAGCGATCTCATCTCCTTTCCCCAGGCATACAATTTAATCTTTAAGGTCTGAAAAGCTTCAGCCTAAAGTCTTTGGACTAATATGAAAACAAATAGGTGAGAATTTGACATTCCTTATATAAAGAGAGCCATAAACTGTTGAGCTATTTTTTCTTCTTGACCTTAATCACTATGGAATCAGTAAGTTCCTGGAGCGTAAGTGAGTTGAGATAGGAGAAAGATAGGAGAGGCAAAATGTGATTCATAATTTAAAACTATAAAGAAAATAACGTCAGCCATGTACACGCCCAGGATACAAAGCAAATAAATAAATAGATACTTTTGAATTTTTAGCAGAGAGGACATTGGATGGGGAAAGGACAGATTAAGATAGTTCTAATGCATCCGGAGCACTCTCTACTAAATCTAGATATTTTCACATGGTCCAATGCAATATATCTCCATGCCTAGAAGAGGATCCACTCAGTGCAGTAGGACTACCTGCAGATGTGAAGTCAAGACTTCATCAGCACAAGTGCCAAGCTTGTAAAGTTCAGATCTGAAAGAGCTTTCCTTCATGCATTCAGAAATGCATAAACACAAAGGCTTGTAAGAGAAATCATCTTGCAGCATAACCATCTAGGATTTTACAATAATTATTTCCATCTCTCTGAGTACATTTTTATATCAACCACCAACGGCTTAATTCAAAACCACTGACATCAGTAGAAATCTAATCACCACAACGCAAAGAGTGGGCACACTCCGTATTCCTCTTCTTTCTCCATAGGCATTTTATTTCTTGTATTCTGCCATTTTCCTTTGGCCCCATACCACTCTTGGCATAAAAGGAAAGATCTGTTAATCATATTGCAGTTTTGCTAAAGAAGCCCAGTCACGGATTAGGATCTCATTGCACCAAGCTCTGTATAAGCATGGAATGAAATGTTGATACCTAAATTAGGCTTTTGGTTGGAAGCTATTTACAATCTTGACTGTAAAAGGATTAGCTTCACCTAAATGACACGGAACAGGGTGAGAGGTATGTCTGTGCATTTGTCTTATTTTTATAGCATCGAGGACATTTGAGTGTTTGAAAAGGCCTATGAATGCATGTCATAATCTGGGCATTACACTGCCTTGTAGCGCAGATGGGCCATGGGACAAACCCCATAGCACACCCAAGGCATGTGATTTTCTTACAGGCAAATCCTGTTTGCATAGTTTCCTTCTTTTATTTTAGGATTAGAACTTCTGCTCTTCAGAAAAATAGCTTTTTCTGCCTCCCTTTTGAATTCTTTTGGGTTTGAATTAGCTGGTATACTCCCCACAGCTCATTGCCTGTGCTGGAATGCCATGTGGGAGCCAAAGAGCTTTGCTCAAATGCCCTGTGAATTGCCCTGGTGTTTTATTCCCCAGAACGATGGTCTTGCATCCCAAACAGCACACTGACCCCAGCCCCAACTTTGTGGCCTTTTTAGTAGAATAAAGTAGAGAGCAACACATATTTTCAGAGGAAGGGAATAAAGAGAAATTTCAATGTTTAATATTTTATCTTTAGATTTTTCAAAATATTCATCAAAAATGTCTTTTTATTGCAACATGCAATGTGAATTGCATATGTTTTAATGCAGGAAAAGTACCTTTTCCTAATAGTTTTCTCTTTCTAGTTTCTGGCTTCTTTGAGATGCTGACAGAGCAACAGATGGCAAACCTTGCAGTCCCGTTTTGTGTCAGTGGAATTTAGGGCACACTGCAGTGATTGAACAATCCAGTTGAGGGGATATCCAAAAATGACTGCCTCAACACTGAACTGTGCACTGTTGACTGTAAAATATACAAAACAATGCTTATAATCCTCAGCACTCAGCCCCTTGCTTATAATCCTCAGCACTCAGCCCCTTGATTCAAATCTGCTCAACTCAGCCCCTTGCTTATAATCCTCAGCACTCAGCCCCTTGATTCAAATCTGCTCATATAGGAGGGACTACTGCTATAATTATAATAACTGCAAGAATTTCTGGGAGCCATGAAATTCCACTGCAAAACCAGGCAGCTGAAACAATAGGAGTTTGCCAAAACCAGGCATGTGTCAGCATTCCCCAAAAGCACAAAGCAGGCATGGGTCGCCTGAGGAAAACTCATGGCTCTTCTTCTGAAGAGTTTCAGGTGTCCATGAAAAGAGTCAGAAATACCAGAGAATCAAGGCTGCAAAGACACACCAGACACAAACAGATGCAGCATGTCATCTGGTAAAAAAGCCGATAGAGAGCTTTAGGATTAAGAGCTAGCCGTGATTGATTTGTGAACCTCAATGTATTTCTACAGTCATTTTTTTTTAGATGATGCTGATTGTGAAATAGCTCCAGGCTGTTCTATAACACCCAAGAAATGCCAAGAAAAATTACACAACCCAGTACTAAGTCAGTAATGGAGACTCAGAAATTCTGATAATTTCCTGTTCCCTTGGAAGAGGCCAAGAGGGAGGATAGAAAGGAAAAAATTGTGCCCTGGTAAGATGGTGACTAGCTGCCAGATCACCCCGGTAGGGCCTTTATTGAAGCTGATTTCCATGGCTAAAGGGGACAGCTTTAATCCAAAGAGCCACCTCATGTTTTGAGAAAAATGGGGCCAGACATGCAGGTAACCTACTATTTTGCCTAGATCCTTACTGATCTCAGGCTGTTGAAATAAAAACCTGCTTTAGAAATGCTTGTGTCGCAAAAGCTATAGATCATAAACAAGCGTGTACATGAAAGTGGACACACAGGAATGACCAAGGAGAATGCTAGAAAGGTCCAAGAAAAAGTCCATATTGGTGTCTGCTGGGACAAAGAAAGGTAGCATGACAAAGGGTGGGTCCACAGTTTAGGCCACAAACACAGCAGCCGGGTGAGTTTCCATCACTGGTTGAACAGACCAGGAACTTTTCTGGGTAAAGAAATATTCCCCTATTTGATCTGTCCCATGCTCAGTTTGTAGGTTCTGCATCAGAGAAGGTGTCTAGATCCCACATCATCTTCTCCTCCCAAGAGGAACATCTTACGGCACTCTTATTTTTGGTGAGGCACCTGGGTCAAAAAACAATGCCAAATTTTATAATACTGAGGTTCTGGGAGTGCTTTTCTAGTGTTGTATGCCTATCCTATATGCCAGATTGTCATTCTAATTGCCCCTCCCTTGCCGTCTGCATGTGTGTTCTTAGGCTTCAAATTCCCTTTACCTGCTAACATAAATAAATGCATTAAATAATTGAACAATTCCCATTGTAAAGCTTTATTCAAGCATTTTCTGTTTGATTTTAAACAAAATCAGACTGAAATGTAGCATAAAGGTGTTAACCCAAACGCAACGTTTTATACTCTTATACAGAGTCCATTAAGAAGTGTTCGTGATGACAAAGTTGCATCTTCATCTCTCAAGCCTTTTAGTAGGATTCAGTTATTTTCCAAACGAATTCTCCAGGACAGTTCTATTTAGATTAATTTCCAGTGTGCCCAACAGTGCTGTATCTAGGCACCATTAACAAAATAAATCCAGGAGAGTTAATTCGTTTTTCTTAGGTAAATAGTTATAAGGAGAATGTGCTTCTCTGACAAATGTTTGGAAATTTCTGTTCTCCTGATGTTAACAGACTGCAGAAAAAAAAAACACTAGGCCATTTTTATTGTAGAAATCAACTTAATTCACTAGGAGACAGATTATAGCTTTGGAAAAAAAACACTGATTGGGCCAGGGAGGCTAACATAAGGAAAGAGGCTTTCAGCTTTGCTTAGAAGGAGGGGGATTAACAGTGAATTATGACCCGGTTTTCAGAGCAGTTGGTCGACACCTACAAGATTCACTGGCCACTTCTTCTGAAAACAGCCCTGCACAGGGAGGCGGGAGGAAAGAAGAAAGGGGTTACTAAGTAAATGTCAATTGTGGAAAATGTCAAAATGAGTGAATGCTTAAAAACGTTGCCCCAAATGATTTGATCAAGCCCACATAGTGCAGGAGTGAGCAAAGGATTAAAACTAGAACTCATGGCCGCACCTCCGCAGTGCAGAGCCAGTGGTCTCAGCCCGACCCTTTTGGAAGAAACTTAGCTTAGCACAAGGATTTGGCTATTAAAACACCCCTGGTTCCTGAAGCGGGAAGGAGGTGAGTCCAGTCCTTAATTCGCTTTGTGTGAGGTGCTTTGTAGGAAATCAATCACTGTGAAATTCCAGGTGGGGAAAAGGATTTTTCATGCTAAGGGGTGTAAGTCTATCTTGACGCCTGGGTGACGTGTTCTGGAAATTTACCAAGCAGCAGATTCCTGCCCTAGGTGAGAAGAGAAATTTCAGCAAGTAATCCATAATATGTGCCATGAACAGTGAGAGAAAGAAACATTTTGTAAGCAGTTAACTGTATGGGATGATGTTACAATGTTATGCCTAAAGGCAAGGGTACATTGCACTTCTTCCAGCTCACTAACAAGCATGTAGGTGCTTTCACTATGCAGCAGTACTCCAGGGAGGAAACAGGGATGAAAACAATTAAGAAAAATATCAGCAGAGAAATAAGGCAGTTTGGCAAAATACATCCTTTAGTATTTTTCATGGACTTCTACAAAATATTAGAATGGGTTAAATTCTGTGAAAATTCATCTAGGGCCAGATTTCTGTTCAGTAGCAGGACTGGGACAAGGAGTGAAATTTTCATCCTTAGACTCTATACATGTGTTTTGTTCACCAGATATGTAATTTAACCCACAAATTTATTTCCAAATTTATGAGAAGTATTCCCTTCCTACTGTTTAAGATGAAGGAACAAAACTTTCAGTCTATTACCTGTTTTATGTTAGAGCCTTTTAATGTTAGAAATCCTCTTCTAATTTAAAATTACATTTCATTTCCACTATTTATTTTAGATCCTAGAAGTATTTGGAAAATTGCAACTACAATGGATAATGTAAAGTAGAGCGTGCTTCCATGATGTGGGGTTTTGGTCAATAAACACTACAGTTGGTTTTTTTCACCCTTGGAAGATGGAGTGTTTCTAAAATCCACTTGAAAAGTTCTCAGTTGAGAGCAATATTGAATTCGAAAAAACATTAGCATACATGACATTTGTTAGCAGACAATTATGTAAAAATTTCTAAGAAGGGCTCCTAGACAGGGATAACAGGCTGCTCTGCATGGCTGTCTCCCCAGTGCCGGTGGCAGCTCCGTTATGTTGGGAAGGCACTTGTCTGGTCCACAACACTCAACGGTACTGAATGTAGATCTAAACTAAATAGGGTGTTTGTCACCCAGCGTTTCATTACCTTTGTCTCTTGAAGTTAAGAAAAGTCCATCTGAGATTTTTGTATGGTGCTCATTACCATGGAATATAAGCAACCACAGCCTCCAATAGCAACCTGTTTATGAAAAGATTGTGGTTGCTTTGACTTCAACATAGAGCTTGCTCTGGATTTTAGGTCCAAATCCTGCTCCTGATGAATTGAAAAAAAAAATGAGAAGACCTTTTAGGCAGAAACTGGCCTGCTTCTACATTTTACAGCTCTTGGGTTATAGCAGCACTAAATACAATTAATTTTATCAAAGAATTTCATTTAACATTGAAATACGGAATTAATGTGGAAGATGGTCCAAACTGAAGATGTCTAAACAAAAAATAGATAAGCATTAGGAGTACATTACATAAGAACATAAGAATCATTTCACCGGATGAAACTGAAGGTCTGTCTCATCTGCTACATGCCATAAAAATGTCCTCTGTCATGCTGAGTACTATCTTACCACTTTGCCGGCCGGTGATAGCAGGAAGAAATGCCAGGGTTTGGCCCCATGCTCGGCAGAGGGGCACGCTGCTTGACGGCAGCTGTAAAAAATATAACATGTACTATAGCATGCTTGTGATTACTTAGAAGGAACAATGTTTAGTAGTAACTGATTAATGAGAATCAGAGCTAGGATGAACTTCTTGAGTTTCAGTGAAACTAGACCAGCCAGCTTTACTCTGCTACATGCTTACACAATAGTGCTCTGTCTCAGTGTACAATATTAAAAAAGAAATTAAAACCACAAACAGGTCAAAAGCGCTCTCTTCTTCCGAAACATATTTTTATTAAAAGTTAAGGTCCCTTCGTATTGTTTTTCATATTCTATCATCTCCTCCTCTATCACCCACTATGCACAGTTCTCAAATCCATCCAAACTACTTGCTGTGTTTCTTTAGGCATCTCTGTCCCTACACTGGAGAAACAGAGACTTTTAGAAGGCCACGAGCCCAACTGCTCTTTCCATTATATAGGAGGGAACCTCCACAATTATTCTGTTGGTGTAAGAAGTCTCTCCAACATGAAGACTATGCTGAATTTTGCAAATGTTTGTTCAGCATGGAAATAATTCATCTGACCGGACAAGCTTAATGATGTGAAGAGCTTAAGGCCACTCACCTTCCAGATAACGAGACCATTTCTGAAGACAATGTACAAGCTGGACATTGCTGCTGTCGCTGTAAGGGCAAGCAAGCAGAGGAACCACCCCACTGCACTTGCTCATGCCAGATCACAGAGCTGATTTGTACCTGCCTAAAGTCGTAAACATTATTGTTTGCATGTTACCAACATGGTGCTTTACAGGTAGGCACGAAGACCAGCTGTGACGGCATTTTCAGTTCCTACAATGCCTACATTTGTGGGCAGCTACTCTCACCTTCAGGAAACACAGCTGCCAGTTTTGTTAGTGCTGTCACCTGAGAGGACACCAGCAGTCGGGTTTCCACCCTGCACCAACATGACCCATTTAGGGTATACGCTGACAGGAGAGTGAAGGGAAAGTTGCATTACCCCAGGTTTTGTTTATCTAACCACTAGCTCAGCAAGCAAAAAAGGTCCATTTCTATGAGTCCATAGAGGAAAAAATACCATTTGTTAAAAATCACATAGTAGCAGTGACCCTTTTGCTTTGTCCTTCAGTACAAAACTTTTTCCAAACATATATCTCTCTTCAGAGATTTGCAGAGTAGAGGAGAAAAGGAATGCAACCCAGCAGCTCTCATCATTATATAAGAAATTATTTATTCATAGTTAAAGTAAGTGATACATTTTGCTGTACGGTGAAAGCTAATCATAGCTAATTTCAGATTTTTTATAGCTTTTCAACGTGAGCATGATAAAATGCCATATGGCGCTCTTGTAACTGGGGCAAAGTCTCCAAAATCAGCATGATTCCCCCATGCCTCACGGCCCACTTGGTGAGGCATGGCCGTGCAAGCCCATATCCCTGCTTGCTATGGCCCTGCAAAGCACATCACCCTGCCGGGGACGACACGAGCTGCCGGCGCAACACCCGATCCCCGAGCCGGCTGCCGGCACGCCGCCTGCCAGCTTGGGAGCCGGCAGAGGAACGACGGGGGGGTTTTG
>NW_008824243.1:5094408-5099422 GCF_000699105.1 Pygoscelis adeliae
GAAGAGTAAATGTCAGAAACTGGAACTTGCCCCGATTTATGAAACGATCTTCTTTGTCTCTTGCTGCCCTCTGCTGTCACAAGCCGAGGCGGCTCGGGGGCTGGGGGAGCCGCATGCGGCCAGGAGCCACAGCAAGGCTGGTCACTCCGAGACATAAAAATCTGCTCCTGGGGAAAAACAACGACAGCTGAAGTCCAGCCACGCAGACCGGAGAAGCCAGCCATAGGGTTTGAAAACCCGATTGCTCTGAAACAACTCTGAAGTTTCTCCTCTGTGAGAATTTACACATGATTTGTTGGTGTGGGACATCAGACGCTGGATATGATGTGCAAGCAACACAGTGTGTCAGCTTGATCCAGTGCGGTGATCTGGGAAGGAAGAGCACGTGGGAGCCAAGGGACCTGTAGGCTCTTGGCTGTACATATAAAATCCTACATCATAATTGTAATGGTTTCAAAGGTTTTTAGCACAGCAAATATAACTGAATCCAAGAAATATAAGTGAATTCAACAAGTTCAAGTCATATTACTTTCACCTTCAGCAACTGTAATCAAAGGCAATCTGACAATTGTATTAACTCAACGTGCTGAATTTCTTGGGTCAGCCACCTCTTTCTAAAAATGTACTCTTTCTACAGCAACAAACCTCTACCCAGAGCAGAGCTGAGGGTTCATGGATATGTCTCAAATGCTTTCCAAATGCATGAGTGGACTCATAGACTATCTGTTGAACCCCTATGGACTCAATGTGAGCTCTCTTGCTGCTCTGGCCAGCCCATGATGCTGCCCGGAGTGATGTCACCAACATGCTCAGCAGCACCCAGCATACACTGAGATGCAGAGGAGGCCATCTCGGGGCAACCACAACCAGAGCCCACTGGTGGTTCATCCCCTCACTTTATATATATATATATATATGTATATATGTATATGTGTATGTGTATATATATAAAAAATATTTTGGGTTGGAAGGGACCTCTAAAGGTCACCTAGTCCAAGCCCCCTACCATGGGCAGGGACATCTTCAACTAGATCAGGTTGCTCAGAGCCCCGTCCAGCCAGAAAATAGTAAGCAAGAATGTTTCCAGGGATGGGGCATCCACCACCTCTCTGGGCAACCTGTGCCAGTGTTTCACCACCCTCAACGTAAAAAATTTCTTCCTTGTACCTAGTCTAAATCTACCCCCCTTCAGTTTAAAGCCATTCCCCCTTGTCCTGTCGCAACAGGCCCTGCTCAAAAGTTTGCCACCATCTTTTTTATAAGCCCCCTTGAAGTACTGAAAGGCTGCAATAAGGTCTCCCCGCAGCCTTCTCTTCTCTAGGCTGAACAACCCCAACTCTCTCAGCCTTTCTTCAGAGGAGAGGTGTTCCATCCCCCTGATCATTTTCATTTTTGCTTCAGGCACCACTTGTTCTTCATGCTCCTTTAACAACAACTTGCATGAAGAGCTGGGGTACTCCACAGCAAGGTTTGGGTTTCTTTAAATGCTCGTTTTGATGCATGCTCTGTTACATGTATTACAAAGCACTGTTGAGCCAGCCTGTCCTGCAGAGGATACAAGTAGCACTGAAAGTCTTGGTGCAAATGCAGCTCTAATGCACCGTTATTTTCATCTACAACTTGGTTGCATCAAGGTTTTTCTAGATAAAAAAAAATGTTAAAGCTGGATTGTAACTAGAGCTACAGCATGCCCAGGAGGTGTTGAAGACTCTCCCTGACAGACTTCCCACTGTTGTTCCTCTATCACATATCCTACCTCTAGTCAGTATTTCTTACTGTGGCAATGGCATTGGGAAATAAGTGAATCTTACAGCAGCACCCACAGATCACCAAATACCTAAAACACTCTGAAGCACAGATGATGAATCTCCAATTCTTATGCAATACTCTAGGAAGCTGTCTTTTTTTTCCCCAGAACTTGGAGTAGGCACTGCAAATTGTGTAAAGCAGTTTAAGGCAAGGAAATATTTTTTTTTTACAACAGCGAAGAGTAAAAAAGATCCCTTGGCAGTTTGTTCTCAGACATCCCTCAGAAATGGTGGGAATTTTACAAGAGGAAAGAATATCTGCAAGAAGGCCATTCCTGTCCTGGAGTGTTAGCTGGATGCCAATAAAATACACTTTCAGTCCTGGACCTTGGTTTCAAAAGCACTACAGGAAATCTGGTCTGGCCCTCGAGGCGCTGGAGCCCTCCTGTCAAAATCCCGGTCATACTTTTTCCTGCAGATGCCAAGTGCATCCGTGACAATGGGAGAGAGACTGGGTGATGAGGAAGACGATTTGTCACTGGGGCTGTGAGATCGCAGAGGAAAACTTAAAAACGGAAGGTGCTTGTACTGTGGTGAAATGCCTGAGGAAGGAAGACTGGGGAAGCAAAGAGAGGAACGTGGGATAGTCAAGAGCTAGGATCCGAGAAGACTGATGAAGAAGCTTCAGGGAACAGCAAGAAGACTGTGCTCTGAGGGCACACTTGCCTCCAGACACTGGAAAGCTACCTCAGTTTCCCCAATCCCTCTATTTCTCTGAAGTAAGCAACCACCCATGACACCATCTGGCAAGAGAAGTGTTCCAGCCCCCGCGTTGTTTTTCGCCTGTAATGTAAAAACAGAATCACCCCCAGGGATTTTCTGAAGAAAAACTTGGAAATGTTCATGAAGCCCTCACAACAAAAAAGAGCACCAACTAAGAAACTATATGTTCAGTTTTCACCCAGGACTTTGACTAGCATGCAGCAAAGGAGGCATATAACATACATTCAGGCACCTGAATAAAAGAGAATATTGAGCTATGGCTCATTGATTCGTTTGCCAGCACCGAATGAGGCAAGGTTGCCAGGGGAAAGGAAAACTTATGACTTGTATCATAATGTATATAATACCTAAGAGGACTGAATTACTATTACATGTTTAATCTGGCATTTCCTAGCTTTTGAAGGTAGAATTTTGCAGCCTGAATTATAATCCTTTCCTGTATCTCATTTAGTAAGCAATAAATATACAGGAGACGATTTGAATTGGAGCTCTTGGGATTTCAGGTCTGAAAGGAAGGGAGGTGGATGAGATTTCCTCTAAAGCTTTGATATTCCAAAGTCAAATGAGTGATATAAAACCAGCAAATGTAAATGTAGAGGCAGACAGGCCCGCCCTTGGAGCTTAGGCTTTTTATTAAGCCTGCATAATGGTTAGCACAATGTAGCCCTGGCCTTTAAGCACTGCTACAATACAAACAAATAATAAACATTTGAAGAATAAATACTACCTTGACATGTTACTTACTGTTAGAGTTTATTTTATGTGTGGTCTCATTCTTCGGTCTGGGTTTCCTATTTCTTCTGGAGCTTGCTGTTGTGTTTGTTTGTCCCAGGCAAGAGGGACCCTATACGAAAATATGCAAAGACTGAGCATTTGCAAAAGAATATTGCAAACAGAGCACTAGTCCTGGGCAGAGTCATTCACATTCGCACATGAATCATTCGGATCACTATCTGGCTCGGTATTCCCTGTGAAGAGGGTAAGTTGCTCTGCAGAATTTACTCTTGGCCAGCTCTTCTTGGCATGTGTATCTCTACAAAATAAGAATGAGGTTAGCCAAGGTATCTCTGTATGGCACTACTAGAAGGGTAATAAAACAGAATACAGATGAGTTAGTGGGTCATTTATTTTAACATGTAAATTCTTTAATGCACATGGAAGGGTGATTCAGTTTGAATTTCTAATACCATGTTATCTTGGACTGTTTTATGACCACCATACTCATTCTGTTGCTTAAGGGTTTTTGGCCCAGAAATCATTTTGGTTTTAGTGTTGCTATTTATACATACAAACCTGCAAAGCATAATTTATGCTGAAACCAATAAGACCATGCTTGTGGATTCAAGTCTTGTGTATTTCATATCATGTTGCTAAATTAAAAGATAAGAAAAGATTTTGGGTGGAAAGTAATGAGGAGAGAGGATGAGTTCCTCTTTTTTTCATGTTATGAAACAGATAAGAATCTCACCATTTAAGAAGTAAAGCAAAGCATCGAGGCAACACATGAAGCTGTCTTGCAGCATGCTGAGTTGCTAAAATACAAATACTAAAGGCTTAAGTGATCCCATTGTTTGCTTGTTTTATTGAAATGACAGAAAATGGAAAAGCTGATGCATAAATACATAATCGTATTATGTAGACTGTACTGATGAAAACCTTGTCCTAGTAGGAAAATGGGAGATTTTCTTCTATAAGGAACAGAAAGGTATTTTTCTTTTTTTCACCCCAGAACTGAGGTGGATCAGTTTATTTTAAGGTGGGGAACAGAAGAATGTACTTTTACTTTTCTTGCCCCAGTATTGTTTTGTGCATGGGATTTATGCTTCTTTCACCATGCCTGGGTAAACTGGCAGTGAAGCTCTAATCGCCTGTTGCAAAAGGTGGTGATCACTAGGGGCATCGCCATCCCCACATGCAACGCCCAAGCATGATATTGGACAGCGAGAAAGGAGTGAGACTCTTGGCCAGTGAACTCCAGTTTGGGTGGTGAACACAAGCCAAGGTTGTAACACTATTTTTTCATGGTGCTGTATCATGCTTCAGACGCGTCTCCCCAGGACGGCTCTGGCAGCCAGCACACGCCTGGGAATCGCAACTGGGTTGGCGCAGCTCTGCCTGCAAACGTGCCAAGCTCACGGCTGTGGGGGCTCCAGGCTGGGTACAAACACAGAGGACGTGAGGGAGGTACAACATTACCTGGGTTTTTCACTTTAAATGCTATTGCATACTGAAAAAATATTTCCTTAAGGCAGTGTTTCATTCAACATAGGCTGCAAGGGTTCTGTTTACAGGCAGATTTCCATTATTGCTCTCTGTTTTCACATATTATTTAAAAGCCTCCCAAATTCTCCTTTGGGGAATGATCCTTTCCATGTTTGGTCCCAGTTCAGGGATGAACTGTGCACAGTATGTGGAAATTGTTGGAAATTTCCCTTCAGCTATTTTTGAGGTATAGCAGTGTGGAACAGAGCCCCCACCCCGCA
>NW_008824243.1:5099454-5099871 GCF_000699105.1 Pygoscelis adeliae
CTTTTTTCAGTTTAAGGAATTTTATTTTAATTCCATCCCCCTCCCCTCAATTGCTGAATGTCTGGCATTGAAAAAAACCACCAAAACAACAGTTTCTCACCACGTGCCCCAAGGATTTCTCATAGCAAAGCCAGGCTAAGATAACAGGGAGTGTGATGGAACAATCTTTATATCAGTTGTTTTTAATAAAAACTGAAGATTTACACATGATGGCAAAAAAAGAGAGTGAACAAAACATGGTTCTTTGAGTTTCTACTATAAAGCCTACGTGAATCTTTTTCTGTTTAAGAAACAGCATTTTTAAATTGTACTCTGCTGGCTCAGTTTGAGTTTTGCTGTGTGTCGTGGTTTGACCCCAGCTGGCAACTAAGCCCCACACAGCCGCTCGCTCACTCCCCCCGGTAGGATGGGGGAGGG
>NW_008824243.1:5099971-5104676 GCF_000699105.1 Pygoscelis adeliae
CCGCGCACGCAAGCAAAACAAAACAAGGAATTCATTCACTCCTTCCCATGGGCAGGCAGGTGTTCAGCCATCTCCAGGAAAGCAGGGCTCCATCACGCGTAACGGTTACTTGGGAAGACAAACGCCATCACTCTGAACGTCCCCCCCTTCCTTCTTCTTCCCCCAGCTTTATATGCTGAGCATGACGTCATATGGTATGGAATATCCCTTGGTCAGTTTGGGTCAGCTGTCCTGGCTGTGCCCCCTCCCAGCTTCTTGTGCAGCCCCAGCCTGCTCGCTGGCAGGGCAGTATGAAAAGCAGAAGAGGCCTTGACTCTGTGTAAGCACTGCTCAGCAATAGCGAAAACATCCCTGTGTTATCAACACTGTTTCCAGCACAAATCCAAAACACAGCCCCGTACTAGCTACTATGAAGAAAATTAACTCTATCCCAGCCAAAACCAGCACATTGTGATTGATAAAAAGGAAATGTTCCAGAAATGTTTTTTCCTTAATTAGAATTTAAGTGAGAAAGAAATGAAGTGTGTACCTTTTTTCCCCACCTTCTTTTTGTTTCTTTGTTTACCAATAATGTTAACCTTTAATCTTCAACAGCTTTAGAGTGATGGGGACAAGGTAATTTGATGGCACCTTAAAATAAGGCACACCTGTGAAAGCAGATTACTGGCCCCAAATCAGCTCCTCAATCTCACATACATAAGCGTAAAACTGGAATTTCTCTAGATTCACACCAGTGTTTCAGAGATCAGCATCTGGCCTAAAAGATTTAAGCCGTTACATTTTTGGAGCTTGATGTTGATGCTGGCTGCAGTTTGGTTTAATTTAACATAAAAAGATACTGTTTCAACAGCTGGAGAATCAACTCCAGACAAAGCATACACAATGTTATAATTGCCCTCCATTATATAGTGGAAATCAGTTGTAATGCTGTTCTGGAGGTTAAAATGCACTTTTCATGGAGTTTTGGCTCTGAGACCCAGCCTTTCACTTTCTCTATTTCAAAATCAAGCAGAGCCAACAAAAGTGCCAACAACCTTCAATGTCGCCCAGATGGGCAATTAAGGGGAAAGCTGATCCTAAGGGCACCACGGAGGAATCCAGGATGGAGAAAGCCAGATGAGACTCACGGACGGCTGGAAAAGACTTGCCCTTTGGGTGTTATTGGGAAATGCAGGCCCCCAAGTATTGACTGTCTAATTCCACCACAGGGATCTGATAGGATGAAGCCATTTTATCAGTTGAAAAATTAATTGCTGCCTAATAAGCAAGAGCAGGGTCAATAGCCATTCGTATTCATTTCCTTTCTGTAGCGTTCATGCCCATTAGTTAGGTTCTAAATCTTCCTCCCCTTTCAGATTTGTTTATAGCAGCAGACAGCCAGTAAAATGCTAGAGCAGGCATACTAAAAACATGCCTGCCAAAAGCACTCTCGTGCTAATAACATACACATTTTCAGTCATGTATTTGTTTTGCCAGGTCCTTAACTCTTGATTTTTGTCCAAAAAGACAGTGGAAATGTTGAAGATGTGTCAGGTCTCACCATATGGTGAAAGACCTGGATTCTGTAATGTGGTTTATCAAAGCTGAAACCTCACGGACGGTACTGTTTCTTTTCATGTATTCATTTGTTTTCAATGTCATTGTTTAAAATAAAAGAGAAAAAAAAACTTACTTTGCACTAGATATGTCAGAACATGTTGTGTTTCTGTGCCTGGATACTCCTCCTCTTTTCTACAAACAGATCTCTGAAAGGTAATTTTGTGGAGTTTTCTAAATGGCCATGGACAGCTGGAAAAAATAGCCATAACCCTAAACCACCTCCCTTAATCTTCAGCCACAGATACCACTGCTATCTATCTATCAAATCCACATGTGCCCATAATCTTTCTGTTTGTATCTCAGAACCAAATAAGAATCTATTTTCTGCACATAGTTTAGACATGGTCCGAAACTGATGGTAGAAAAGGGCTACAAGAAGTTCTAATGTAGTTTAAATCCTGCCATTAAGACTGTTCTGTGCCTTCAGATGGACAGGGAAGAGCTTGTTTGCCATCCTCTGGGCTGCCTGTTCCTGCCAGCAAGGTGTGTGCCTGCCTGGTGGGACATCTCACACCACAGCTTCAGAAGCACTACTGAGTAGCACCCCAACTAATAAAAGCCAAAAGCATTGCCCAAGTCAGTTGTGGGGCTACTGGGAGGGTGGGAGATGAGGAGACAAAGCCAGAGCAGAAGTGAAGGACGGTGTTGGCAAGGAAGCAATGCAAGGAGGACAAGGGGCAGCAGCTGGAGCTGGCAGGAGAGAACATAGGCAGTGGTAAGAAAGAAGAAGGACAAGAGAAGGCAGCAGCAGGAAAGTTGGGCTGCAAAAGCTGTCAGCAACTGCCTTATCAGTTTGATTTTCTGCATGGTTCAGGCCAACCTCTCTGCCAGTCATTCCTGCACCTGGCCCTACCCGCTGCTGCTAATGTGCAATGGTTGGAAAGACATTCATTCTTGACTTCTAAACACCCAGTAATAAGGATTCATCATATGAATGTTGCTATTAAAAATATGCACCATATTTCCAGCATAATTTTGTCTGGGTTTGGATTCCAGAGCTGAATTCTCCTTCTGCTATTATAAATCTTGAGTCATCTATTCTCAGAAAAAATAATTTCCTTACATAAGTATTTTGAGACCAAGATAGAGATCTGTTAACTTTTTCTTCAATCTCTCACTATAAGGAAAATTTTCCACATTGAATCATTCCTGCAGTTTTCCTCCAAAAAACTTCCAATTTGACGATGTTCTTTTTGAAAAGCGTGGACTCCGGAAGAACTCAAATTTGCTAAACGAGAAAAATAATAAAACCAGTTGTGCCCTAAAATATCCTGAGTTTTGTCTAAAAGCCTAATACCCAGCACATCCCTAAGCACTGAGCTTGTAGAAGGGTACTGGAGTGCAAACTTACCTCTGTCTGTCACTCTATTTGGATATGAGGAATCAGCTCTTGGTGGGATTAAAGCTCTTATTTGAAAGAGATGTTTTGAAACATTCATTATCTCTATGTTTTGTTTTGCTCTTTCCAATCAAAATCCAATGAGATTCTTATATAAGCAAATGAATGCCAAGATTGCTTTGGTCTCAAATAAGAAACCTAAGCCTGCTGAAACTTTCAAACTTAAGTGGCAAGAAAGAATCAGCTAAATCTACTTGGATGAAAGTCTTGGATGCTAGGCTAGTCCAAAGAAAAATCTGATTATTAACAGACTGACTTTTCTATTTTGAGGACATGAAGAAGTCTTAATTTTGGTGAGCTGTGTGCTCTTTGTACATGGAATACAGACTTTCTTTTCAGATTACTAATTTGTCTTCTTAGTGCTGCAACAGAATGCTTTTTGTATATCTTGTCTTTGAAAGGAGCTCATATTTTGATAACTTTTTACTATAGAAAACTTTTAAAACTTGAGGAAGTTTCAACAAAAGACTGCAGTGAGCTTTAGACAAGACTTCCCTTCATTCTTTACTTGTCTTCACTCATGACCATTGCTAGAGTGAGTGGCCCGTTTCATATCCGTATTTTAAAAGTTAACAAAACAATGCCATGTGTGGGTTACTCCCTGCTTACCGCATTAAGGAACTTCGCAAAAATTGCCTATACACAACAGTCGCATTACTTCATTCACAACTGGAATGAATACAGATAGTGCAGTGACTAAAATGTTATTAAAATAAACAAGGAAAGGAGTAATCAACTATTGAATATGCTTCTAACATTGGCAAATAGACTGTCAGTTGGGCTGGAAATTGGCTGAATTGCCAGGCTTGAGGGGTAGTGGCATGGTGGCTGGTTGGCAGCTGGGAACAAGCAGAGTCCCCCTGAGGTCAACACTGGGGCTGATATTGTTCAGTGGCTTCTTCAACAACCTTGATGATGAGACCGAATCCACCCACAGCAAATTTCCAGACAATACTAAATTTAGCATTATGAACAATGGAGTTTCAATCCAGAAGGACATTGAGAAACTTGGGTATTAGGAAACCCTACCAAGTTCAACAAAATGTTCTGCACCTGGGTCAGGATAGTCCTTCGCATCCAACACAGGCTGTGAACCAAGTGGCTGTAGAGCAGCCCTGCTGAAAATGACTGGGTCACCATGGTGGATACCGTGTTGAATATGCACCAACAGCGTAAAGAAAACCTCATACTGAGCTACATGAGGAAGACTATGGCAAACAGATGGAGGTAAATTGTTATTCCTCTCCCTACTCAGCACTGGTCAGGCTGCACTTGGTATACTGTGTCCAGTCTGGGGACTCCCAGTTCAAAAGGGATACTGCAAAACTGCGGAGAAACCAGCAGAAGGCTGACCAAGATGGTCAGGGGCCAAGACTGCAGGTTATACAAGGACAGGTCAGGGAAGCTGGCTTGTTTAGCCTGGGAGACTAAAAGGGAATCTAACAGTAGCACACTGCTACTTGAAGGGGAGTTATATAGATGAGAGTCAAATTCTTCTTCATAGTGGCAGATGGTGTAAGACGAGGGACATACTGCACCTTGGGAGGTTCAGGCTGGATCTTAGAAGTTTTTTTAGAATCATAGAATCATTTAGGTTGGAAACGACCTTTAAGATCATCGAGTCCAACCATAAACCTAACACTGCCAAGTCCACCACTAAACCATTTCCCTAAGCACCACATCTACACGTCTTTTAAATACCTCCAG
>NW_008824243.1:5104879-5105199 GCF_000699105.1 Pygoscelis adeliae
GAGCGTGATGAGGTCTCCCCTGAGCCTCCTCTTCTCCAGGCTAAACAACCCCAGTTCCCTCAGCTGCTCCTCATAAGACTTGTACTCTAGACCTTTCACCAGCTTCGTTGCCCTTCTCTGGACACGCTCCAGCACCTCAATGTCTTTCTTGTAGTAAGGGGCCCAAAACTGAACACAGCATTCGCGAGGTGTGGTCACTACTGCTGAGTACAGGGGGACAATCACTTCCCTACTCCTGCTGGCCGCACTATTTCTGATACAAGCCAGGATGCTATAGGCCTTCTTGGCCGCCTGGGCACACTGCCGGCTCATGTTCAGCC
>NW_008824243.1:5110016-5116690 GCF_000699105.1 Pygoscelis adeliae
GAGTTGGGGTTGTTCAGCCTAGAGAAGAGAAGGCTGCGGGGAGACCTTATTGCAGCCTTTCAGTACTTCAAGGGGGCTTATAAAAAAGATGGTGGCAAACTTTTGAGCAGGGCCTGTTGCGACAGACAAGGGAGAATGGCTTTAAACTAAAAGGGGGGGTAGATTTAGACTAGATAGAAGGAAGAAATTTTTTACGCTGAGGGTGGTGAAACACCGGTACAGGTTGCCCAGAGAGGTGGTGGATGCCCCATTGCTGGAAACATTCAAGGTCAGGCTGGACGGGGCCCTGAGCAACCTGATCTAGTTGAAGATGTCCCTGCCCACAACAGGGGGGTTGGACTAGATGACCTTTAAAGGTCTCTTCCAACCCAAACTATTCTATGATTCTATAAGTGGGTCTGGTCTGCATATTGGGCCTTCTGTTCCCCTCAGGAGAGGGTCTCCTATGACAATGACCTGTCTTTTTTTCTTTATGGAAGCAGTTTTGATGCAGGGCGTAGTCCTACTTAACCTCCGCGACACCTCCAAGCTAGATGAACCATCGTCCTTGTCATTGTTTGGTTCCACTTGGAGACCCTCATACCTATTATGCAAGGGCACCTGGGAAGGTGGGGTAGTCACAGAGGAGACGTGTCTGCTGCATCGTGCAGGAACTTAGGAGAAGCTTCACCAGGAGGAGGGCAGTGCAGCACTGGAAAAGGTTGCTCAGGGAGGCTGAGGATTCTCTACCCTTGACAGTTTTCAAGGCTTGGTAGGCAAATCCGTGGCTGACCTACTTCAACTTCAGCAATAGCCCTGCTGCGAGTAGGAGGTTGGACTGGAGACCTCCAGAAATAGTTCTAACCAGCACTTCCTTGATTCCATAATTCACTGGAGCTCACTTCAGGAGCCACCTATGAGAAGCAGTGCTGATGAGAAGCAATATATTAGACCTAGATATTATTTTCTCAGACAACTCATACTTAGGCAATTAAATACAGCTTTGCAATGAATGAAAAAGAAGTATGGCAATGCTTAAATGGATGAAGTACATTTCTTCAAACTGCTGTCACAACAGCTTTGAGGAAGAGCATCAAGTTTATAACCAGACGAAGCACAGAGACTGTAACCAGAAGAAGATGAAAGGACCTTTGTTCTCTGGTACAGCCTCAAGTGCTATGCTTTCAATGTTTCTCAATGCTGCTGAGAAACAGCCTGATTTCTCATCAACAGTTTCATTAGTACTTGGGGTAAAATCTCTCTAAATCAGGGTGAACATTGCCCTTATAACCCTCAGTTGTAAGAAACAGTTAAGTTCATTATGGGACCAGATAGCTGAAACTACCATAGCTTTCCTTCCAACCACCAGCACACATCACTGTCACAAGCACACATCACAAGGGCACCTGCAAGACACATGGGTGGAAGGGTTTTACTGGCCATTGTTTTGTGATCAGTTGGGTGTCTATGAGAGAGAGACAAAAAGATCAAAGGAAGAGACAGATGGTGGCAGGGAAAAAGCCAACAACACAGACATAACAAGGGCCAGGAATGTGCCTCCAAGAAAAGCTAAGAGAAAAGGGAAAAAGAGCTTTTATACTAAGTGTTTAATGGAAAATAGACTTGAGCCGTAAACAGAGGCCATGCCTCTTCTGCAATTCTTGCTGTGTGAAGAAAAAGAAGGCTTTGTACTTTCTTTGCAATTAAATGGGATTGCATCAGAGAAACCTCATTTCAGAAAACAGCGATTCCTCTTCCTAGCTGGAACAATCCTTATGACCTGGGGTTTTTATTTAGATATTTACCCAGCTCACATAAGTTTATACCCAGTCACCTAGGAAAGTGATAGCATTACTCTGTTTACCCCTAAAACAGCACACCCAGCTCAGCAGCCAGTCAGTTATATTTCTAACGTGCCTATTGCTGTAACACTGGAAGAGCTGCAGTTCAGGAAGGTTTCAGACAAGCTAGTGAAACGCTCAGGTAACGGGGCAGGAATCAACAATGCAGGGCAGAGCGCTGGTGGGTATGTTTTTGAGTGGCTTCTTTCTCATCTTGTGCTTGTCTTGTTTTTGTCAGAGTGAGTCCTGAGGAAATGCTGTCACTGTCAGACCTGGAAAAGGGCTGAGCCCACTTGCTGTAATACTGACAGTCTGACTTTTTGCTATGAAAGTGAAAAAGGTGCTCTCTTCCTATTGGGAAGTTGACTAAACTGGGGAAATAGTCTATTTCCTCATTTATACACCTACTCTACTAAATGTCCACGGAATACAGCTAGCAAGATGAGAATTTGGAGGAATTTGTAGATGGCAAGGCATATACGTACATGCCTTTAGTGTACCCACACTGCACAGAAAGGATGGCATGCTAATGAGATAAGCAGGTTATTTCACCTTTTGTTTTCTTCTTGCAGTTCAACACGACTTATGCTTGCCTTATTTCCTGCATGCTGTTCAAAACCTGCTCTGAAGACAGTATCCCTCATTTCCATATGGGGTTTTCTTTGAGCACACAACTCCCTCATAACGGAGAGCTTCACAGCGAACTTTCTGCACAGTATCACTTCGAAGTGTGGGGACTTGGCAGTATCCCTTCACACTGAAAGCTGGTGGGTCCCAGGAAGATTAAGGCCAAACATAACCTGTTGGAGACGATTTTAAATTCCCCAAATCAGATTTTTGGAATACTATTTTGTGTTCGGAGCACAGCTCCCACTGACTTCAGCTGCAGCTGTGAAAGTTCAGCACGCCTACAAGTCCTGCACCAAGAATAAAAGCAATGTAAAATTATTGACAGCTTCTGAAAAGATTGGCTCAAGTGACTCAGTTATCATCACATGGGAGTTGTGTGACAGAAAAAGGGACAGTATCCAATTCTCCAGGGTAGAACATCACTCCCTTGCCATACGCTCTCTTCCCAAATTCTGTCTTGTTCTCTATACTGCTTCCCATTTCTGGTAGCAATGAAGTTGGAAGGGGTCTTATAGTGTCTTTAACTGCATAACCATGGTCAGTTCCTGGAACTTTCCGTACTGCTTCTAGAATGAACCTTGTCATGAAAGACAACCTGCATAAACACAAGAAGTACCAAAGTTTTCAGCCTTAATATTTTCTTCAGTTGGCATGTATTTTGCTTGTTTTTCAAAAAGAGGAACAAATTCCCTTGTGTGACATTGTGCTGCCATTCACAAGGGCTACCAGGAGGTAAATGGGGCCTTTAGATGCACTGCACAGATCTCTGCTGTTTGGCTAATGGCATGACAGAAAATAGTGACCACCACCAGGGAGCTGGGACATGCACCTTGGCTGCCTGGCTCATTTCTCCACCAGCCTCTTCTTAATTCTCTCAGGCTTTTTGGGTCCTTATCCTCATCTTTTCCTTCAGCCAGTCCCATTTCTCCTCATATAGATATAGTACCCTTGGCAGATCTACAGCTACTCAGACGGTCATAGTTTCTCCCCTCAAGTTCCAGTTGTGGGTTTTGATTCGAGACTCCTCACTTTTCCTTTAGAAAATCTTTAGTCAACAAAAAAATCTTTTTACCCATGGCTTCATTCTTAGCAACATCTAACAACTTTACAGAAAATTTCCAGAAGAAATCAGTCCAAAGCAGACCCTTAACATTGGAATGGTAAATGTTTCACAAAATTATAAGTGACTGAAAAACATGAAATGTTTCAGGAGACAAGAATAGGTCTATCTCCAATATGAATAAAAGTTGGTTGTATAAAACCTTGCATTATATCTCCAACTGTTTAAACACCCTGTACTGATGATAGTTATGCTAATATGAGGCATTAAAAAAAAAAACCAAAAACCACAAGATGAAGCATTAAAGACTGTATTAAAATTCTCACCTAAGGGTATTCATGATTTGGCCTTAACACTGGAGTATTAGTTGCCTATAAATGTCATTTGCTGCTTTATCTCCTGCCACGCAGCCCCGAAACATGAGCTGGACTTGCAAAACAAAAAGGGACCTCTACAGAGTATCCCTCTCTACTTCAGACAGTAGCTTCCAGACACCTTATGAAAACACCCAATAATCTCACTTCCCTGAGCTGCAAAGAAAAAGAGGAAGGAACAGCAGCGACAGCTATTTCAACTGCCGCATCAAAGACGGCTGATTGATCCTCAGTATTTGCAGGGGTTTCTGGCCCTGCTCCTATACGAAAGGAGGCAAGGAAGGAAAGCAGCCAGTTTCTACATGTTACAGTCCATGTCGGTTAATGCACTTCTGGGAAGGGAGGTACTTGGGAGAACTTGCCCTGCAAGTGGGGTACAAAGTATGTGATGAATGCCATTTAAAATACCAGCCTGGCAGTCCCTAAATGCCAAGTGCTGCGGTGAGTCTTTATGTGGGAACGTTCTGTAAAATGCTGTTGATTTTAGGCAAAGTGGAAGGCACCCTTGCTGTTTGCCTGCTGGCAGGCTTTCACTTGTCACCTGTGATAGACACTCGAGGTCTGACATTGCACGGCCACATTTCTTGCTGTAGACACCATTCCTCTCCCTTCGCCCCCAGCCTGCTGTTTTCATTTTGCTTTTGTTTCTTTTCTTTCAGGCTGAGGAGAAGCTGAGTAAAAGATGTTTGGTTTGGTAAAAGAAGAAAGAAGACTACTCTGGAATGGTTAAAGAAGTGCAATGCAGGTTTCAACAAAGAGCCACTTTAAAGAAAGCTAAAGAGCTCTATAGAGGTCTCTTTTTTTTTCTTTTTTTTTTTTTTCTTCAGAAAACAAAGTTGATGGAAACAGCTGGAGACTGTAACTTGGAAAATCGAGAAAGTAAGATGAATAAAACTTCCTGTTTTCCTCTCCTACCTCAACCTGCAGGGGACATGGGTGGGGGGTAACCTCTTTAGCCCCTTTTCAAAACAGATGTTGGATTCCCAAAGGGTTCAGGTTTGGACTATTTTTTTTTTAAGAAAAAATATCAATTATTCTTTTGTACAGTGCTCTAGGGTCTTCAGCACAGCTACAGCTTGTCGCACATAAGTAAATGTGGTGGATTCCACTACTTAACTCTGATTAGCACAAAAAATTTATATTAGTAAACCTTAATCTTTAAGGCTGATATATACCACATCAAAGACGGCTGATTGATCCTCAGTATTTGCAGGGGTTTCTGGCCCTGCTCCTATACGAAAGGAGGCAAGGAAGGAAAGCAGCCAGTTTCTACATGTTACAGTCCATGTCGGTTAATGCACTTCTGGGAAGGGAGGTACTTGGGAGAACTTGCCCTGCAAGTGGGGTACAAAGTATGTGATGAATGCCATTTAAAATACCAGCCTGGCAGTCCCTAAATGCCAAGTGCTGCGGTGAGTCTTTATGTGGGAAGGTTCTGTAAAATGCTGTTGATTTTAGGCAAAGTGGAAGGCACCCTTGCTGTTTGCCTGCTGGTAGGCTTTCACTTGTCACCTGTGATAGACACTCGAGGTCTGACATTGCACGGCCACATTTCTTGCTGTAGACACCATTCCTCTCCCTTCGCCCCCAGCCTGCTGTTTTCATTTTGCTTTTGTTTCTTTTCTTTCAGGCTGAGGAGAAGCTGAGTAAAAGATGTTTGGTTTGGTAAAAGAAGAAAGAAGACTACTCTGGAATGGTTAAAGAAGTGCAATGCAGGTTTCAACAAAGAGCCACTTTAAAGAAAGCTAAAGAGCTCTATAGAGGTCTCTTTTTTTTTCTTTTTTTTTTTTTTCTTCAGAAAACAAAGTTGATGGAAACAGCTGGAGACTGTAACTTGGAAAATCGAGAAAGTAAGATGAATAAAACTTCCTGTTTTCCTCTCCTACCTCAACCTGCAGGGGACATGGGTGGGGGGTAACCTCTTTAGCCCCTTTTCAAAACAGATGTTGGATTCCCAAAGGGTTCAGGTTTGGACTATTTTTTTTTTAAGAAAAAATATCAATTATTCTTTTGTACAGTGCTCTAGGGTCTTCAGCACAGCTACAGCTTGTCGCACATAAGTAAATGTGGTGGATTCCACTACTTAACTCTGATTAGCACAAAAAATTTATATTAGTAAACCTTAATCTTTAAGGCTGATATATACCATTGCTTTCAACTCCCTGCCTCAGCAGAGCTTTGTTAGCTGAATATCTTGCAATTAGCTCCTGCTATCCTACTCACCAGTGCTACAATTCATTGAATGTGAAAATTCAGCAGTGAAATTTGGCTTGTGAAAGCTCTTACTGCAGGTGATAGGACTTCGTTCTGCATCATTTCCCCACCTCTTTTCAGTTATCCCTTTGGGTACACAAGCTGAGACACTTCAAGGCTCATAAAGATAAAAAAGTACTGAAGTGTCTCAGATCAAGCACCCAAAATTTAGGTTTTATTATTTTTTGTTTTATATTGGCTTAAACACAGGTGCACCACAGCTAAGAGGTGCTGTGGAATAAAGTTGTCTTGGCTGCTCTCTCAGCACGTTCCACTGCTATAACAGCAGTGAAAACATTGCTAAACCCCTTCTAAAATGGCAACATAGAAATCCATAAAAATGAGTAGAACCAGAAGATCTCATTTCTATTCCTAGCAATGCTATTGACCTCTGAGATTCTGGCCAAGTGACTCAACTCCTCCACATCCCCACTTCCCGCAGCTGTGAAGGGGAAACACTGACCCTTCAGTAGGATACTTTGAGATTCCTGCCCTAAAGCTTTAGTTTTGTCACGAACACGGACCAGGGCCCTAAAG
>NW_008824243.1:5116708-5120747 GCF_000699105.1 Pygoscelis adeliae
TTCTCTCAGTTCAAAGATTTCAAATATTCAGCTCCTACTGCAGGAAGTTGTAGCCATTTTATAAGGCAGACCCCCACTGTATTACTATGGTTTATATGGCTTAATCACTGAATTTAGTAATCTAATTTTTGATGGTTTATTTTTATTAATTTCCAATGATACTGTGAATGCTCCATATGAAGATGGTTTGGGACTTCTAACATATTCTGTGATGAGAAAATTTTTTGTTGGTTTTTTTCTGATAATATCTACATCAGCTCTACCTCTATTTCTGTAACCCTGTCATTGAATCCTCTCTTCGACAATTAGCATGTTTATTATGCATCACCCCAGCACTACAATTCATTTGTATGGCCAGATGTGTTCAGAGTAAGAAGCAACTATGAAGGACTGATTTTAAAATAGAAATAAAATACACTTACCATCATATAGAAATTGTGTTCAGATACAATACTTCAGAGTAGTTGTATACAATCTCACATTGCTAGGTTCTTCTCTTCACTACCTCCCCCACGAAACACCTGGAGCTCAAAAAATGTGCTGTTTAGACTTTTTAGTGTACAAGACATTTGTTTAAATTACATCTAAAATTTTAAACAAAGTTCTCTTACGTCCCACATGTGTATATAAGCTCCTCAAGCTGCAAAACATGCAAAAGAAATGTGGAAATTCCTGGCAATACAGTGACTGGGGTAGCAACCACAAGAACCAAGCACATCTGAGCATTGAGCATATACGATAGAGCAAAGGCATCACCTGTAGCCACAATCTGCAGTGGGAAACAGGTAAAATCAATACAAGCTGAGGAACCATTCCTTATGTTTTACTAGTATCCACTGAATAAGCGTTCATTTTCTTTTCTTGTTGTCAGGGATGTCTTCCAGTTTAACTCTGAAGATCTAAATCCTCACGCATACCTGTATCTGAAAGCCTATGTTTGTTATTTGGGCCCTTGGGTCCTAAAATGTTTTACCTGAGGCCCAAAGCCAGGCAAATTTTGTCCTTATTTCATTCAGCCGTATATTCTGGCTCACTATTTTTTCCCCTTGTGTCTAGAGCTCAGCTGGCCTCAGCTCTGGAACTGGCTGGGCTTTTTTGTTGGTCAGCTGCCAGACATTGTCGATTATGTACCAATTTCATTTTTCACGTGAAAGAGTATTTTAAGAATAAACCCCTCACTCATTTATTGTGACATGTACTGAGAGAAGTGAAGGAAATGGCAAAACCGTCTCTCACCTTCATGCATTTAAATCCTCTTTTGCACCTATAGCAGATGACAGGAGATGCTCTTTGCCATCTCCTTTCTATAAGATCAAGTGGGTGTGAGATATCTCTGACTCCAAGCAATATGGGACCAAAGCCAATTATTTTGGGGCCCACGGCACTTACTAAAGCTGCTTCCTGTGGCTGGAGGCACCAACAGAGTTGAATACGTGCCGTTTGGGCCAGGAAGCCTTGTTGGCATCAATGATCACTCCACTTCCCTGCAAGCACATGGATCTCACCATGTTTCTCCAGCTGGGGACTCGGTTCTGAGTCACTCTTCTCTCTAAGGAAAAAGCAAGTGGCTTGATTTACAATTTTGGGTTTCAGGGCTATAAAGGACCCCTGCCCCTCCTGCTCTGGTGAGGGAGCTCCCACCAGGCAACTGGCCACCACGAACGGACAACCCTGTTGCACTCGCCCTATGTGCATTTGCAAACAAGCAGCAGACACATTACAAATGCCCTAAAATATTTCTGTACCTTTAGGCTTACTTATTTCACACAAGCGGAGGCAACATGGCTTAACCAGAGCATGGGGCGCAGCAGAGGTTCAGGTCCATCTCTCTACCCCAAAACACTAGCCAGAGCAAAATGCACACTTACATTTCATTATGTGGCTGGAGCCATGCAGCTCTTCCCCGGCCACATCAGGGTTGCCAGGGTGCTCCCAGCCTTACTGTGCATCACTGAATTATTCCTACTGCTGCTCTCAGGACCTTCAGGATACTTGAAGCTGTGCAATGGTAGAGCGGTGGCTTGAATTGTTCTCTCTGCATTTAATTTTTATGCAAAATTTTGGGCTGGGGCCAATGGTATCATTGGAGCCAACTGAAGATTTCACATAAAAATTAAATTAGAATATTATTAGAGTAGTACGCATGCTAGGCACACTTGCCCAATGGTGTTTTTCCACTTTCCTTGAAACAGAAGAAGAAAACACCACACTCACATCAGATAGAGAAGGTAGCCACTGCATTCAGTACTGCAGCAAAATGTTGCTTTCAACAGCACAGCGTATTTTATCTCCTTGTGTAGCTCAGAAATTTTTCCCTGACTGCCTAATCAGTTACACTGAGCACAGCACCAGTTGCAACATTCCCCAGAAAGTGCATCAGAGTTGCCCTCCACCACCTTGTCAATAAGAAATCTTTCCTGAGACAGTGTTAGTGTGGGACTGACGGGCTCTCCTCTAATCACAGCCAGAGCTAATGAGGTAGCAGCCTGGGGCTACACTAAAAGGCCAGTGTGTGACATGTCTGCTGACTGCACTATGTTCACTTACAAATAGGCTGGATTTTGCTCTAATTTAAGTCCATTCATCCAGCTTTGAGCAAGAAAGTTAAACGGTTTACCATCCAGTGCCATTCTAGGAATACCACAAATGTCTAAAGAAATAAACTAGGAAGGAAGTTTCTGACTCATTAGGAACTTGCATTCTTGGGTAAATAAAATCTGTGGAAATCCATAATGTTGTCATATGTTTATTTCTCCAAAGTCATCACTGGGGGGATTTGTTCTGGGGGAAGTTCCCTTTCAGATAACACACAACAGGGTCAGTCCATGAGGGAGAGCTATAAACAAGTCAAAGGTTTTCAATTATTTTCTGCAAACGAAAAATACACCAGATAGGACCTTATTTCCCTAAGGAACAGTATAGACTTATAAGTCTAAAGAGAAAATGCAAATCCTTGGGGAAACGGACTGAAAGATTCCCGTCTGTCTTTCACAGCTGGATCAGAAATGCAATGGAAATGGAAAGATACTCATCAAACTCACTACACTTTGATATAGGCCTGTATATTCTTTCTAGATATGGGTGCAAATTTGTATAGTTGAACAAAGTTCTTCCATCATTTCAGGACAGAACTTACTGCAGAACTTGAGAGAGAGCTTGATGAGAGAAAAGTAATTGCAAAAAAACTAACGCTGTTTCAGCTTGACTAAGACTATTTAGCCAGTGATTAAGGGTCACTACAAGTGATTTCCCAAGGAGACTTGAGGAAGGGAAGTACTTGGGTAAAATTCAGTGGGATTTGGGCACAGAAAATTAGACTGATTTGAATGCCAGCTCAAAATGCAATATGAACAGAAACAGTTAAAAATAATATGCTGAATTATTATTCAAATAACATCCGGATCATAAATTAATATTCAGAGAATAGAATATCTAATGATGACAGAGACTTTGAGATGACAGGCATCCTGATAAATGGTGTGAGGATGAAGAACAGAGGGATATTTAAAAATCTATCGCCAGGCTGTGCAGGAAGGATTTATTTCCCCATAAAGACGTGATAAAAATACAAATATACCCATAGATTTATGTTCCCTCATCTCCTAATCAAGAAAATACTGAGTGCACAATATTCAAGAATATCAAAGCATATAGCTGGCTTCAACTGCACACCTAGGTGCTCCAAATACAGGTATAGTCACACAGAGCAGCTGTTACTGAGTTACTCATTAGCAATGCACAAAAGTGAGTTCAGGACACACAAGAGTTGAGCCACAAAGCAAAACTTACTGTAGCATAAATGCTTTCAGCATGTTCATCAAACTGATTAGGGTTGTCTTAAGCCACATAAAAGGAGAGCTCAAAAATGAGGAAACTAACGAAAGAGAAGGTCAGAACTGAGGAAAGCAATGGTTTTGAACTGTCTATGGAACCTCAATAGAAGACATTGTGCTCACATTCAAGAAGTCAGGGCAGAAATAAAGTACATGTGCACCATTGATCTCAGTCCTGCTGACATTAACTGCAGTTATGATCATCA
>NW_008824243.1:5121642-5128207 GCF_000699105.1 Pygoscelis adeliae
GCAGGGGTGGGGTGGCCTCCCCAGCCCCAAGAGGTGTCCTGCATGCCCTGGGGCTCATTTCAGTGAGGTGGGTTTTGAACAGCAACAAGTCAACAGCACCTTTGAAGAACAGCACATGCTCTTCCAGAGGACCTGAGCAGCATCTCAGGAGAATGGGTTACCCCAGGAGAACCTCCAAAAGGTGGTTTCATCATGGGAGAAAATAGGACACCCCCTGAGGAAAGTGTTCAGCTTCTGCTGCCAGAAAGAATAAAGTTTCTGGATAAAACACTAAAAGCTTCCAGAGCCTCCAAAAATAATTATAAAGCAGAGCCAGCTCAAGCCTCAGAATCAGATACACAATAAGAAGGCTGCAGGGGCTTCAAAATGGGTTCAAACAGCACAATTTGTGGAGCTTGGCTCATTTTAATGGGTTCAAGTCCTGGGTGGAGATGTCTGATCACCACAGGAAACCTCGTTTTGTTCTGTTTTGATTGACACATTCACAAATTTGGAGACACCGGTCTTACGCAAGGGGTTTAATTAAGCAGGATTAGTACAGTCAATAAAACCTGGTGGTCTCTGTAATGTATTCTGGATCTTTCAGCCAAACCGAGTCAGAGCTATTTCATCAGAACACTCTCCCTTTTGTTCCCAAACAAAGTAACTGCATGCAGCTATAACTGGAGATGGACATGTGCCACTGAATTTGTATTAAGCAGACATGTTGCCTAAAGGGAGATGTCTAGGTCCCAATCTAAAAAAAAAAATAAAAAGATCACCAAAAAAAGAAAGACTAAAACAAAAGCAAAAAAAAAAAAATACTGAGCGAAGTACTACATGTGAAAAAACACTCTTGTTTAAAAATGGATCTGACGCTTGTTGCCTGTCCTGCTAGGCATCAATTAGCTAAACATTTGGAGGTCGTTCATGCAAAAAAGTTCTGCTTACATCATTAGTCACCTCCATCTGCCAGCAAATAAATCCCACTCAGTTGTTTGTTGAGCCAGCAGAAATATGGCAGGGTTAACTGTTTTATTCATAAAAGAGCCGGGATTGTGTCTCCCCATTGAGGCTCTGTTTTGTTTGAATACAAAAGGATTTACTGGGAGAGGAAGTATCCATTTCATGCCTGCAGATCAGAATTCAAAGACAAGATTTGACAGGCAGAGATACAATGGGCAGGCAAAGGTAGTGATAAAAGTACTAATCACCTAATTTAGCAACAATTTCATTCCTGTCCCTCTCTGACCTGCCATATACCTTTTCCCTTGGCTTGTTATGAACAGGAGACTTGCACATCTCTGTAGTGGTAGTTTATAGTGGTATAGTTTATACGTGGTACAGTTTTTTATTGGTAGTTTTAGTTCGGTAGTTTGATGCATTGTGATAATACCAAATAGACTGAGTTGTAGAAGGTTCTCGGTTTTCTAATTCAAGATTCATACCTTTACATCTGTAGTTTTGGTAAGATAAAGCATGCAGAAAAAGAGACCATTTGCATGTCTAAAAGCTACAGGATTCGATCTGAAATTATTATTTTTCATGACATCATTTTCATTTGCAATTGTGTAATCAACAGCAATTGTTTTATCAATGAATTTTCTCAAAATTAAAATGATCATAAAAAAGTTGAAGTAACCTAAGGCTTAAAACCCAGGTGAATAGATGTAGTAAATTAAGATTAGCATGATAATACTTTAAGCCTGAAAGAAGGTTCCAAACCCATAGATTCAGGCCAGCGCTAGTGTTGCATATGAGGATGTATTACAAAATCAATACAAAAAGGTGGCTGTATGTCTAACAATGACCAAACAGAAGAGCGATATTATGCTGTTCTCATTCACTTTCGTGCAAGCCTGAAATAAGTGCAACTACTCCCTATTTATATTAGAATTAGGAGGCAGAAACATACTGCAATTCTGTATAAATTATCTTTCTGATTTACTGGAAGTAAAGAACTCCTCTTAAGTGAAAGAAAACGATTTCGTCTTTTTTTCTCAAAGGCAAAATCCCCCAAATATAATTTTTAAGACTTGAATTATGGTATATGGCAGTTTCTCCCTGTTCTGCTATTGGATTCTATCCCAGTGATATAAACTGTTTGCAAAGCAAGCAGGATTTGACTAGTTTTCTGTCCATCATATGAAATAACCTCTGGAATGTTTGTATACATTAATTATGACTATTACAACATAAAATTTTTAAGGCTTTTCTTTTCATTCCTAAAAAGACCATTAGTTTTGATGACTAATTTGCAATTTCATTCCAGCCGGAGCCATGCTGTTCGCAGGTTTTATTTGGCTTAAAACAGTCATTAGGAAACTGTTTCCCCTCTTTCCCAATGTTCCTCAGTAAGAAATATTTCACAGAGGGAAACCCTGCCACCAGCTATATCGTGTGTTTGAAAGCCACAAAGAACTGAGTTCGAACAAGGAGCATCAACCTTTTCAATGAGAAATCCAATTGGCCTGCAGGATGCAGTCCTGCCACCCAGTCGAGTATGTCCTGGTCCCACAGCTGCTTCTTAATTCTACACCACAAGGAAAAAGTATCTAAACAAAAAAACACAAAAACCCTCCAGAAAAGCTGTGCTTTCCCCATGATTTATTCCACTGTTTTTCAAGGCCTTCTCCAGCTGGGAGGTAGCTGGCTGTAAAGTTTTGAACTCAGTGGGTGTGAGACATGATACACTTTCTAAGACAAGCACCATCAATCATTTAAATCAAGCAGATATTTTTAGATTATTAAAGATTTTGAAAGTTACACTTTCTGAGTTTCAGTATTGCACCTTATCTGGTAAATGGTTGTGCATTTTTGCTACTATACCAGGCATTTTAAATATTTTTGATTTGAAGATATCGAGCCCAGCATTTATCAGCTG
Source organism: Pygoscelis adeliae (assembly GCF_000699105.1). Classification (NCBI taxonomy): domain Eukaryota; kingdom Metazoa; phylum Chordata; class Aves; order Sphenisciformes; family Spheniscidae; genus Pygoscelis; species Pygoscelis adeliae. The sequence continues at coordinate 5,124,506 of NW_008824243.1, forward strand.
TAAAGATTTGGTAAAACTGACAGAAGAATAAAGTGGACAAAGTATGTTTCAAAATAACATTGGTGATTAATCAAAGTGAGTTGCCTGAAAGTCCAAGATCTGGAGCACAGAAACCTTCCACTAAATTAGAAGCTGGCATCCAACTCAAATGTAATTCTAAACTATCAATAATGCTTTTAAGGAGTCAGTTTTAAGTATTATAGAAAAAAAGGATTTCATATGGGCTTTGACCTTAAAATGTTTGGTGTCCCTCTCATTTAAGCTAGAAATCCTCATACTTGAAAGTGACCGGTAATTAACTTTGTATATTTCTGTTTGTTCAATGAATGCAAAGACTCTGCTATCCTCTGTGGAATTATAAGTGGACATTTCTGTTCCAAGAAGTTTACAGTAAGAAGGCAGCACAGAAAATATTGTACACAAACCAAATTGCTGGAGCTAGGTCACTTTATTGCTGTTCTAGGTCATTCTTATTTTTTCAGCCTGGTTTCCTAAGGAATCTTGTTCTGTTTGCTTGAGTGTCTGTTTACAATAGGTGAACCTTTCCCCTCATCTCATCTCAATAGATTTGACCTCATTAGCCATAGAAGAATGAAGCTGTTGGTAGCTGGTGAGAGGTGAAAGCCACCCAGAGGACCGAGTCCCTCTCTGACCTCTCACAGACAGAAAAATGCTGTGAGATGACCCTCAGCATAACCCAGAGCATCTCAACAAAAAGAAGATGGTTATGACCAGCCTAACTTCAGTAACATCTTCAGTCGGGGTTTACATTTTATAAATTGCTAGAGAATCATTCTTACAAATTACCAGAGAAACTGGTTCTTCAAGTTTCTCACCCTTATGGATTTTCTGGTGTCCAAAAAGCCAGACTGAAGCTTTCCCAATGTGTTGCAGTATTCATCAAGTCTTGATCTATAGGAGCGCGCTGGTGCGTATTCCTGCTACAGTCTTAGCATAATCCCACTGAAATCATGATCAATGAGGAAGTTCAAATCCATTAGAAACCAGATTTACTTAGATTCAGCATATGCCCAAACTACTCATTTATGGTAGTTAATGATTACCATAACCTGCCAGGAAGAAGTACATGTTAGGAATAATATGCAGCAAAAGAGGGGTGGGCACCCCAGCACAGAAGCCACTTTGTGAGGATTTGGGACTATGCGGAAGATGGGATGATTCTGAGTTTGGGCAGAGCAAAGGATCACATCTGGGTGAGAGCAAAGGCCGTGCTGGGTTAAGAGGAAGGGAGAAGGTCCAAAATGCAGGTTGGAGAAGAGGTGTCCCAGAGCCCATGGAGAACAAGACTGAACCTGATGGACAACATGAGCAGGAGCCAGAGCTGGACCTAAGAGGAGCAGAGACACAAGGGAGCAAGGAGTGGCAAGGGGAGTACCCCACCAGCCAAAGGGCATTGTTTACCACCACATGATATGCAAAGCCAAAGTTAGAGCAGAGGCATGTGAAACAGGATTCATGTAGCTATCTGCAAAGCCTCATTCATCATTCCTGTGCTAAGATGGGAAAAATGAAGTTTTGGAAGGATGACTGCTGATTAGAGGGAGAAGACTGAATATTGAACTTTTAAAGAGCTAGGTGGGACAGATCCCATCGTGGAGATGGGCTTGGAAGGAAACACACCACATACACACACACTCACCCACACTTCAACAATAACCTCCATGTGTAGGAGAGGAGAAAGGACTGGATGTGACATGGGAAGCTGAACAAGGCAAATGGGGTGGAGAGAGGAATTTTGCCAGAAGTGGAACCAGCAGACAAAACTCAGGGTTAGTTTTCTTCCTGACAGTATTCAGCACAAGTGTTCATGGGGAAACGTGCCAAAGATACCACTGGAAATGCAAGACCTAAGAATAGTACAGGGAGCAAAAAAAAGCTGCACTTGTCTAGCAGATTCCTTCTTCCTTTTTATCTAAGACAGGCTACCATGGTAAATTATTTCTCAGGATAAACCAAGAAGCTTTAAAGTGTCAGATTCTCTAAATGTCAGAAGTCAGAAACCATCATCATATTTCCATTATGTAGTCATCTTGCAATGCCACACCACACTGATGGGCAAAATTAACTGGATGAAAAGATGGTGTCATCTAAAATAATACCACATGTGACTCAGCAGTTCTTATATGCTTTGTAAAACAAATGCTAGTAAATCAGTGGTTCTATAGCAAATACCCTCTGCCCAGAGTAAGCATTCAGCAAGGTCAGAAAAATTACTTAGTGAATAGGACTTAGGACTTGCTGCGGTGAATGAAGGCTGACAAGCTGATTGTGAAAATCCAGTATTTTCTTTTAAATTCAGCTTCTCAATAACTATATATATGGGAACACCTAAATTTTTGTCTGTTTGAGTGTCCAGATTAAAAAATAATGTTAAGTTTCTGAATAAGATTCTTGATGTTTTCCTCTTCTTTCAGACTCCTATGGATCATAGAGCAGCAGTTGATGTAGTCCAGGTTTCCCAAACTGACTCACCCAATCTGCAATTTAATTAAAAAGAAAATCCCCCTTCCCCAGAAAAAAAAAAAAAATAATAAAATAAAGCTTATATATAAATTTAGAGTTTTGCACCCTCACTGGTGTTATTTAGCTGAACATACTTTTCCCAAGCTCTAACATTACAGACCAGGAGCTTTAAACACTTTGGCAGTACCCACTGAAGTGAGGACATTCTGTTTTGTAACCGGGCGAAGCCTGCTCCCCTATGCCGAGGAGTTAACCTTCATTTTGTGAGAGCTATACGTGTAGGAAATTTGCAACAAAAATAGCATAGAAAGCAGCAGATGTTTGTGGGAAGAAATTAAACAGGTGTCAAAACTAGCATCCCAGGAAAGATAGGAAGGCAAATGAAGAAAATATGGAATATGAGATGTGAACATTATATATCTGGTTTTTGATAATGTATCACTGCTCCTTGCCAATTTTGGAAAGCCATGAGTATGATCTTCTGCTATTACCTTCATTGGTTTGTACTGCATCAGCTTTCCTGATGCACGAATTCCAAACTGGTCAGCCAACATACATGTTCTTTCACAATGTACTGAAAAAAAACAGGCAAAAAAGGTCCCTTCTTTTTTTTTAAATTTAAAGTATGCCCTGCCCTTTTCATCAGTGTTGCCCTTCAAATGTGCATGTCAGTGAGCTGCTAAGTCAACACAGGCCAAGTGTAAAAAGTGTGACTAGAGCTGTTCCCAGAGAAAGGAACTGCAGACCAGATGTGCATCACACCCTCTCGCCAAAACTCACCCCACGGCGGAGGCATTGACTGTTGTTTCACAGTGGTGCACTTCCCAGCTTGTTGCTCCAAAAGAGAGAGCCTCCACAATGCCACTCTAACTCTTGTAAAATAAAGTATCAGTTACATTAACATTTTAAAGGAAAAGGCAAGCAAATTTGTTGCAGCCTTCGGAGCAGAGTCCAATGCAATGAGTGATGTTATGTTTCACTGCCAACAAAGGCTAACGCAGACAGTTTTGGATTTATTTAAGGAATAATAGAAATTTGAGACTCTTTTCCTCAGCTCAAGCTCTTTTCTTAATAAGGTGTCACATCCCTTCCCTTACTTCTCACACAGATTTTCTCATGAAAAATCCTTGCTTTTTGCTGATTGGAAAAAGCCACAGATCTGGTCCTGTACAGAGGGTAACACTGCTGGCTTTCAGTAGCAAAAGAGTAGGGCAAGGC
>NW_008824243.1:5128245-5148626 GCF_000699105.1 Pygoscelis adeliae
CCATTGTGCATGACGCATGTTGATAAGGCTGTGGCACCCACCATGAAAATAAAGCAAGGACTGAAGGAAGTTTTACAGCCAGTGGTTTGGCAATTATAACAGAGAAACAATGAACAAATCCATGGGGGGAAAGTCTGTGGTGGTCCACAATCTGTTTATAATATAGAATACTTGTTGGGTCTTATTTACAGTGTGCACCAGAGAGGTCTTGTTGCCTTGCATAATTACGCTGGCAAAAGTTTCCAGTGTAGATGCTGTTTTATCACAGTACTAGTGCTCAGACGAGCATGGCATTCCACCAAAAACTGTGAGAAGGCATAAGAGCTTTTATAGCTGCATCTGTATAAGCTGCTTTAGCCACATGCCACCACTGAAACAATACAGTCTTAAGTGGTCTGAAAGCCTTGTGTCCCTCGGGGTCAAGGGAAACCGAGGATGCAGGTACAGGGAGACAAATGAGGTGGAGGAGTTTCACGTGCATGTGGGACACATAGTGAAGTACTCGTGTGCACACTTTTGCACTGCCTCCATCTTGAAATTATATAGGTAATTCAGACAAAGAAAGTAAAAACATTTAAAATTTAAATGAAATATTTTTGACCAGCCTTTTTTTCAATAGTTTCTGACAGTGATTCAAAGGCTGAAGTCTCCTTCAGTTAAAAAAGGATCTTGAAAAGGCAAAACCTCTCATCCTTCATCTTCTGAACTTACTTTATTTTCCTTGCAAATGTTTTGTATCAAGTCAAAGTCTTTTTTTTCCTCTGTAATCCCTTCAGACCTCATAACTGAGGGAGTTAGGGTCCACCAACATGGGAGCTCTCTGTAGACCTCGATGAACAGTGGATTGGCCACCATGTGAATATAATGCTGTGTGCAGGAAACAGTCTACTAGCACCTCTTTCATCTTTAACCTCTTTGCATACCCCTACTCCTCATTTCAGGTGAACGTGCATACTACATTTTATAAATACTTTCAAAACCAACAAACTTCAATTTAAAACTGAAAAAATATCTAAGTCATAATTATGACCATTTCAGCTAGGATAAAAAATGTCTCTAACAGAAAGCCTAGTTCTCATGGGCAGGACCTGAAACTGTGGACATCCCTCAAGGAATTGGACCCAGCTACTCAATTCCTACTGCTTTTGATTCTAATCACTTCACCAGAATGTTTTTTAAAAATTCTGGAAATGGGTATACAGTGTAAAAGTAAAGAATCTTATACGTAATGTTAGAAGTTGTTTCCTTCTCTCAGTTTCCATTTACGACAATACTGGATCTATATAAGTATGTTCCATTAACTTCCCTTCATTACAAAGGGAATTTGTAATGTCTTGGCCACGATCACTAGAAAACACAATGTTCATGAAAGGGGTTGTTGCTTCACCCAAGGCCAAGGGGCTATAAAAGGTTGATTATTATATTGTATCTGGTTATACTTAAGGTGAGGGTATCTCCTCCTGGTATAGCCCAGAAGGCAAGCCTACCAATGCAGAATAAGTTATAGAGAAAGGGATTGGACCCATAGCTTCCACCCTACGTCTAGAGGATCTAGGTGATCCCATAGCCTAAAACATAGCTGAGGTTTTATAAAAGTAAATATGCAGTAGATACATATAAATCTACAAACAAAAGCTTTCCAACTGCTCCCACCACATATGTAGAGCTGCACGTTGCACCGAAAATGGATCTGATTCTAGGATGCTATTCACCTAAACCATAACCTTGCACCAGCTGATAAATCTGAGAAATGGAGCAGTCTAGATCGGACATCTGCGAGAGAACATCTGGTGAGACCAACGTTATTTCTAAAACCAAAGACATTTCCATACTTTTTCACAGTCAGCCCAGAAAATGAGGGTTTGGGCAGAGAACTTGTTCTTTCTGTGAGCGATGTCATGAAGATAAAGTGTCAAGGACAGTTTGAAGATTGCAGTCAACACTTTTAACGGTGCTTCTGTGGTAATTAATCAGCCTGGATAAGAAGAGACTGCAGTACCATTTTCCTTTTCCAGTCTTCCTTTGGGAGTTACTCAGTGTCCGTATCTAATGTATCCCCTTCAGCTACATACTAAACCAAATTCAGAGACCCAAGCAGACATTCCGATCTTAACCCCTCCAAGCCCAGCTCTCAGCAGCTGGATGATCACTGACCTGGATGCTCACTGAGCGGACCTCCTCTCTGCTTTCACACCACTCATGCTCTGTCCCAAAAAAGGAGGCCACAAGACATGCTGATCTTTGCTCTCAGCTGCAGCTGATGCCAGGAAGGCAGACCAGCTCTAACAGCAGCAGGGCAGAAGCTCCTGCTTCTGCAGGAAGGACAGAGCTCACACAGACAAGGAAACCAAAGCCTGTTTGCTTCCATTGCTTCGTACGGTGGGCAAGATGCATACAGTCCTCACCCCACTAGCATCTCTGGGAGCTAATCATAGTCACAGAAATTTTGGGAATGAAAGGGTGATAAATCCACATTCCAGGTGAATCATCCATTAGGAAAAAAGAGCTAAAAAAACCCAAAACAATAGACACCTCTCAATAGAGTAAAGCAAGTGATTTGAACCAGAACAGGCTTTCCATTCTCTTTCCCAAAGGAATTCCTTCTCTCTATCTAACACGTTAGCTTTGGATATCTGAACTAACTCACATCAAGGGCAGAACGTAACCACATGCCGTGTCCTGGCTGCGGTTCTTTTTGGACAACAGTGAGACATTTTATTGCATTCTAATATTGTTGTACATATCAGCACCTGTTGCATGTGCACATTTTAAGGTTTAGATAGCTGTGATTTTTCACGCCCATTTTAAAAATACATGCAATGGTTGTCACATTTCAGTACTTCAGATGCAAGCAGTTTCAGCTTCCTGTCTAAAAATCATCCTGCAGATTTTATCACCTTGCAATCCCATTTATAAGTTTAAAACACAAGTATTCAGTCCAGTGTTGCTGGCTGTTTCTCCTTACAGAGGTTTGAAAAGCCATTGAGCCATTCTTTGGAGATTTTCACTTTGAGAAATCGTGGTACATTTTTCCTGTTATTTTTCCTTACACAATTCAGTGCTTTCGACAAGAAGATACTTTAAGGACCCAAGTTTGATACCACTGAACAGAAATATTCCTCCAGAATTAATTGGGATCTGCCATTTTGTAAAAAAGATCTGTTGTGATTTGTTCCTATTTTAAGATAAACTGACATTGGATTAGCATAATCTAATATTTTAAAATGCTAAACTGCTAGCTATTTCCTCCACAATTTTCAACAATAAGGTTTAGGCATTGCAGGATAATGAAGGCTTCTATTTAATAGAAGGAGCTGAGCAGATCCATATTCTTGTTAAAAATAAAGGCAGAAAATTTGTTTTTCTGAAAAGTATCATCGGGCTGTTGACATGTTCCATGTGCACATGGCAAAAATCACTATCCAACATGTAGACATGATAAACACATGAACCTTTGGCATTAAAAGGAAACTGGCCCCATACAGTTCAATACCAAATTTCTAATACCAAAATACCAAGTAAACCTTTACTAATACTTCTAAATTATCTTCAGCTAAAACCAAACAACATTCAGTTTATCTCAAAGGAGTGCTTTAAAGGAAATGAAGCTCAGTAGTGGAGGGCTAAAAAAAATACTAACCTGCTTTCTCATAGCTTCTTTTAAAATTCAAATCAGTCTTACCACAATCAAAAACATGGTAATGACACCTTTGTAGACACTCCTAACCACTTGTTTCTGTCAATGGGCACAGTCTCTTGAGCAAAGCCTCTAGCTCCAAGCATAAGGTACCACCCCAATGGTACCAGCCAGCATTTATGAGTTCTCACTGTTGGGTGCGTTGGCCTCCAGGTAACAATTTAGTCACAGACTGAAAGCATCTTCCCACTGCAGTTCTGATCTGAGTTAGGGCTGCTCTCAGCCTTCTCACCAGCAGCAACCTGATGAAAAAAAGTAGATGGAAAAACCCACAACGAAAAAAAGTAGGCATAGCTTTGCTGTTGCTTGGATAGTAACTTGCCAAGCTGAGAAGACCCTGGAGAGAGCAGGACAGAAATTCAAACACCTTGACTTATGAACCATTTCTGCTCTCCATCCAGCATAGCCCAGAAAAGAAGAAAAGAAGTGAGGAAACCATGCATGGCTGTCCTGAGATTTCCCAATGGCCCAGCACAACTGTGGCAGTACTGACCGTGACCCGCTGTGAAAGCACAGCCGCGTACCTCCCACACTCTCCTGTACCCGAGAGTGCAGGAGAAAGGAAAGGAGAAAATCATACTGTCATGAAGCCTTCTCACAGGCACTGTGGCTGTCGTCCATTGGCCTGAGCTGCTTCACCAGTGTGGAAATTTAGGTTATTACAAGGTACATCCAAGTTGCAGTCAGGAAGAGTGGGCACCCTAGAGTGACCTCCTGCCCTTTGGGGTGCTCCCTCAGATAGGACTGCCATCCATGGAGCACTTCTCTTTTTTTCTTTCTTTTTTTTATCTCTCTAGTTAGGGACTCGGCCGTATACTGTGAGTGCAAACATTAAAGACCGCAAGAAGCTGCACAGGAAAACCAAGAGTCCTACACTTGTAAAGGAACAGTGCTGGCTGGCCCAAGCAGCCACTTAAAAATACAATTGGGACAGGAAAGACACAGCATGTGAGTAGACTGTCATGAATGGCTCTATTTAATGTGGGGGAAGAACCAAAAATAGAGATTTCTAAAACAGCCAGGTCAGACATTCCCTTAGAGAAAAGATCCCACAGCATGCTCCTGAGATGCCCCACACCAAACGCCAGTGCCAAGCCGGCGCTGCCTCTCCAGTATTTACTGCTCAAGCTCAGCTCAGTGTCTGGCAAAGGTCAGCATGTGGTGCCGGGGCTGATGGACTCTACAGCAGGGTAGGGTGCAAGTGGCAGCGACAGAGCTCCTGGAGGAAAGAGCAAGTTTCTGTCCATAGACACAGAAATTGGATCAACTTACCGAAATCCAGTGCCTATTCTCAGGAAGAAACACGTTCTTTTCTTCTGACTTTACAACCTGCCCATTCTTCTGCACGCATTCAAAAAAGAGAAAACTTGTGGGTGAATGGATGTGGTTTTGTTTCTTAAGCCGGCCTTTGTCTCTTTAATTCCCTTGTTTCCTTTTCAGAAAGAACATTTTCCCCACCTTATTTAAGACTGGAAAGCATAGGAGAACCCTCTTTTCAAACAATACTTTTGGCTACAATACATGTATTTTGTAATTACATTTGTTTTAAATGCTGTCCAGCTAATCTGGTTATATCCTGGGGCCATTTTCCCTGGTTTTAGCTCTGAAACGATTCTTTATTTTCTGGTTGTTACTTAAGTGCATATAGATGCGATCTTCGAAGGAGCCTCGTTTGTCATTATTCAGGACGTTCAGCAATCAGGCACAAGAAACTAATCAAAGTGACTAAATGATGTCAGCTGACTGTAATATTATTTTCCAAAACTTTAAAACAGTGCTCTGCAGCTGTATGTAAGTAACCTTTCTAATGGGAATTGATGTCTTCTAGGGTTTTGTGTTTTGGAGGAACATGTGTTCAGGGACCTCACCAGCTGCCTATGGAAAACCATTTTGCTCTTAAAGCAAAACCATATGTCAGGCCAAGGTAAAGGAAGCATTTGAAAAAAAGAAAAATGTCTTAAAAAGTGATGCTGAAAACTGTCAGACAGCTAGCCATGCACCACAGGAGGTGGTAGCAGATTAGAGTCCCCCCAGAGCTACGGGGAGGCAGGGCGCTCTGCAGAAGGATGAATTTCCATTCTTAACCTGTGAAGGCAGGAGGCAAAAAATAAAGCTACAATTGGCAGTTTGGCAGCAGCTCTGTTTTGACTGAACAAAGCCCCACGGACTTTTAAGCAACGTGTCGGCTCTGTTTGCCCACAGACAGCTTCCCTCGGTGCTGCTGACGTCAGCACTTCACGCTCGGGTTTGGTCCTGCTCCCCAGCAGCCAGTCAGTGCTTCTCCCATGGAGCCCCTTTTAGCCCCGGGGAGAGCCTTGCCAAACCAGCAGAGCATTGCCAGACCTGGGACTGTGGGCTGCTGGTAGCCAAGAGAAGGCTGAGAAACAGACATTAAGAGCTATAAAATGCTCACGATAGCAAAGGAGAAGAGAAGAGACAGGAAGGGAGATGTCCTTCCAAAGACCAAGGTCCGGCAGGTTGCTAGCACAGCCCTGTGAAACACAACACTGAGTAGAGGGTCTGAGCTTGCAGCACCTACGCAACATAAACACACCAGTGTGTAGGTGTCCTGAGTAAAAGTGGGGGTGGGAGGAGAACCCATGTTGCTATAAATTCACAAAAGAATTTGCAAAAGCATGTGCAATGTCTTGTCCGTTCTCCCAAGCCTGCAATGTGTGCCTGTGAAAACCATATACATACAGATCCTGTACACTCTGCTTATTAACTTTGCTCTTTGGTGACACTCTTGCAACGGTGAATATGATAATTATCAGTGGTTAATTATAAGCCAAGTAAGCCATGTATGAATGTAATCTCTGCCCACTGCACAAAAGCAGCCAAAATAAGAAAGAGGCTGTTATGTCATATAAGTCGTATGTATGTCAATGACACAAGCAGCAATAAAAATAACTTGGCTACTATACCTCTGTGAACACTTATGGAACACCAGTAGTATTATAATAAAAATAATTAATAATAATAATATCATCTAGATATTGCTTTTCAACGTGACATCAAACAGCAACATGAAGGTGCTTCTGCAAGGAGTATAAATGAGTACAATTTGCTCTGCTGAAGAAATATATCTGCATGGTAGTGAAAATAGACATCTCCCACAGATACACACCCTAGCCCTTGACTTCAAGACCCAGTACCTCCTCAGTATCCTCACTTCCCGAGCATTTCATCCTAATCTCCATGTCCAGCTTGTCCCTTTCTTGCCCTACACCCTGGCAGGTCAGCCTCCCCACCTGATTTCACAGTCTCTGTCTACACTGTTCCTCTTCCAGACTGTCTGGGGGCAAAGGACAGAGGAGTCACAAGAAAGAGGTGTGCGTCACCTCTGACCACGCTACAGACCAAGCAGTGGGAAATGGCCATCACAAAGTCCTTCTGGCACCATGCCTGTAGCCTGAGCCTGGAGTATGTGATGCCAGGTCTGTCCAGCACAGGAAGCTGTGGAGGCTCCAAGACGCCACAGAGATTTTCATTGCTAAATTCTAACAAATTTCTTACGAGTATGAATAAATTGCAATTTTTCAACTGTTTATAACTTGGCAAAGCATGAGTGAATTTTCCCTAAAGGACCAAAAAGCACATCCTTGACATAAAGGCAGCTCTTGTGCCAAACCGAGAGCCCTTACTGCAAAGTTCCAAGGCACTTGAACTTCCCAAAGAAAAGGTGACCTAACCTTTTTTGGCCATGGAAACCAATGCATTGTTTATCCTTCACCTTGTTCTTATAAACAGCAGAACTACTTTGACTGATATTTTCAGAAATAAAAACCTGCCCAAGGAATGGAAAATTTGCCTAAATGAAGTTTGGGGAAAGTTGTGGAAAATTAAAACCAGAGTTTTACTGCAGGAAATAATGAGCAGCCAGGGTGACAGGGCTGCCAGCCTACCTAAAATCGCAATGAAATAACTGGTGCTACAGTGGTGGGGTAACTGTACCTCTCCCTGCTGCGGGCTCCTGCTATATCTGCACCCAAAACTGCAGGCTCCCCTGCACGCGCGAGGAGGGACTCGTGCAGGCAGGTTCCCTCTCCGAGGCCACCATCAGCCGTAGTGACCGGGATGCATGCATTCAGCGGGTGCTGGTTTGGGAGATGACTGTCACCCTCGGCAGAGCAGCAGACACCAGTGACACCAGGACTTGGCTGACAGGTTTCATCACCATGATCCTAATATTTCAAGTCAGCAACATGAGGCCAGGAAGGAGCTCCTATGTCACTGAGGTCCCCGCACTTCCCCATAGAAGACACTCTACGCCACAAGCGGCACGTCCCGACACGACTCATAGAACAAATAGCTGAATCTCTTTCTTCCTCCAGATCTCTACAGACTCTCAGGGCCATTAATATACCCCATAATGTATTCCCGCAAAGCCTGCAATAATTCACTTGTCATAATACACCAAGGATACAGGCCAACAAAAGCAGATTTGTGTTTCATCTTACATTCTGATCTCTGAAGTTATGCTAAAAGAAAACAAATTGAAATGCAGAGGCACTTTTTTTGGAACCCGTTTGTGGTTTATTATTACAATGAGCTAAACAGGCCTGGCAGAAACATGTGATCTACACATAACAGGCTTTCACGTCAGCCAAAAGACCACTTCCACTCTTTAAAAAGATCAGGACAGTTCCAAGGGGTGGCAGAGGGAAGGTGTGGACCTCAAAGAGTTAGCAAAACCCTTTACAGGAATAATAGAAGAACCCAACAACACTGTCCTCTCTGTTTCCACAAAGGACACAATTGGATAGACTCATTTTCCTTTTCCCAGAAATAATCAGATCTTAGATTAAAGTCACATATGGTAATATAAAAATCGAACACATCATGGAAAAGCATCTCTTCCATATCAAAAAAAATGCACTTGTGAAAACATATGGAGGGAACAAGTTGGCATATCTGTTCATGTTTACTTACTCTGGCAAAGAGGGGAAGAAACATAGTATTTATAATAATTTGTTCTTTATTATGGTATTTTGCTTTGCATCCCAGATGATTACTGTGTTTTTTACAAGTTAGCGATCAGCTGAATTCCTAGCTGCATCTACCTTCCTTTGTACCTTCCTTTTCCTCTGTGTTTCTTTCTTGGGTTCAGGTACCTTCTTTACAAACCACTCTTTTTTCCCAATTTTTTCTTTCTTTTTTTTTTTTTAGGTACATCTCCCCCACTGTTTTTTGTTGGTTTTTTTTAGCATGAAATTAGTTTCAACCTGGAGTTGATTTCAGCATGGAGTTCATTTCATGCTGGGAGTAGCAAATGAACGCTGTTGGACGCTCGTCTCTAGCAAGTGCTGAAGAGGTGTTCTAGCCTGTTAGCAAGAGGTGTCTTCTGAACCAGCTGGAGGAGTTGCATTTACCTTTCTATATAGACAGGCAGTTCCATTCCTAATCTCAATGTGCTGCAATAGCCACATAAACTAAACCTGAATGCATCTGACAATCAACAGAAGCAGCTGCCAAGGAGAAACATATGTCAAGGTTGACAAATAGACGTGCATGGCATCTGTAAAAGTATGGCAGGAAGGCAGCAAACCTTGTCTATCTATGATGGCAGGACACTTTTCATTCATTCTCCTGGCAGGCTAGAAGAGTTGCCTAAGAGAGCCATTTCCAGCCATGGTGCCTGAGAGCACCCACGAAGTCACATTCACACAGAGGTATCCAAGAAAACATGCAGTGCAGCCTCTTCAGGGAATGTGATAGTCATGGTCAGTTTTTTGATGTGTTCTTATTCCCCAGCCTACATCGTCTCCTCTGTTTCATCTTCAGCCACAAAGATTTTTTTTTTCCCCTGTTCTTAAAAGTAGTGACTAATTTGCCGTCTAGATAGGGATTCGTGTCACAACTGGGATATTTACACAAAGTCCTCTTAGCACACACAGAATGCATGAGAGTATTTAATGCCTTCACTTCTCTTAGGTTTCCCTTCATTCACAAAAGGTTTGCCTGCTCCTCCGTGCGGCTGTAGCATTGTAAGGTCAGAGGAAAGAATATTTTGAACGTTATCAGGAATTATTAACCCCATTAGATCCCAACGTAATGCAAAGACATTGCAGGGGCAAAATATGCAGCTTTGTCATTACGGGTCTCCTTGGTGGCACGCAGGAAATCTTTACGCACGCCTTTTCCATTCCACAATTTAATAATAGCTGACATAATTAAATCCTATAGGTACATTGTTCAGTGCATGTTCTGCATAATGGAATTTACAACAAGTACAAATATTACAAGATATAATTAAATTTTATATGTTGAACAATATCATGTGGATAAATTTTTTACAACTGCCAAGATAGATTAATGAGAGGTGCTCTGCTATACAGAGAGACATAAAGGTGAAATTTAGAATTTTGGCTCAGGTACAAAATAAGCTGGAGAAAGAAAGTGACAGTCACATTCAAGGCAGACTTTTGGTTTTAGTTAGTTACTGTTTTTTTGCAATCACAGCAGAATTTTTTCTCTCCAATATCTCCAGGGACTGTCTAGAATTTCAACACCGGAACAGCTACTGGCAGTGTTATTTTCCTGGACTGATTTTGCATGCTTTTTTTTCAATCTGACGTCCCTTTAATTAGCATCTTCAGAGGAAGTTGTGGCATGGATCTCAGGGCTTTGCACTATTTCTCTGTTTTTCATATTTACACTTAGCAACACTAACTGCAATAAGGAGTCTGTATTCAGTCGCTGGCTATTGTACATCTACAACATCTAAGGATACAGAATAAAGTAAGTTTAGTGCTGAACAAGACATGTACACGGCCTCTGGGCAGCATGTCATATAGTGTGACATATTATGAGTATAGTTAAGAATTTATATGTTCCTACAGAAACACCTCTACCATGAGCACATATTAGGGTGCAGAAAGTTTTAGGGGACAGTCCTCAAGAAGCTGGCTCTCATGAAAGTAGCTTCATGGGATTCAAGGGTAGTCTTGCAACTACTGAGTCTTAGACTCTTACTAAACATGATGGAGGAGATGGACAAACATTTCTGGTTTTAGAATGTTTGTTATTCCAGCAACACTTTCCTGAAAATTACAAATTGTTGTGGTTATCTTCCATCTATGGGACTTTGGGCTCTTTGAGTTGGTTTGGAAAAAGGTGCACAGTATGTAAGGTGTGTCTCTCATCTTGAAAGAGAACACCCTCTTACTGACATCTTTTAACTAGTAGTGCTTACTCAATACATTCAAATTCCATTCTGGTGATTTAAGGATTCAAAATACATTTTTACTGTTCTTCATCCATGCTGTCCTTAAGACAACAAATCATGGCAAGAATCCAATTTGCAACTAAAGAGCTGGAGTATGTTCTTCCTAGATATCCTCAATAGACCTTCTTAACAAGTAAAAATATCACCCAAAAGCTTCCTCTAACTTCCAAAACTTTTTTATTGATAGTAATACATGAAACAGTTCATTTCTGGTTCAGTCAGGTCGGTTTTGCACAATTAAGAGCTAGCTAAGAGAAACAAGAGTTTTTATGTACAAATTAAAAAAGCACATATATGTCTGTGTCTATATACAAGTATGCATACACCCACACACTAGAAACATGCCATTTAACTTCTACAAGATGGTTTTCACGAGACCTCACATAATCATCTGCCAACTGGATCTAGATCCTAATAAAAGGTTCAGAGCACTGTCCTCACAGATTAAAAACTCCCAAGAAGAAACACCTGTTTTACTGCAAAGGTAGTCCAAATGCAACAGTTTATATCCTACCTAGACCACTGCTACTGGTTAGAATTTAATGGGTATTGGGGCACAAAAGAAGAAAATCTTCATTTCCCACACCATCATGAAATAGTAAAAATCTTCAGAGGCAAATCAGGCTTTTATTCACAGGAATAAAAGCAATTCCATAGAACATCTCCCTGTATATTCGCCATATACTACATTAGTGGTTCTGAAAAGGCGGCATTCACATTGCAGCTTTTAGGTATCTAAACTGGGCAAAACTCAAAATGTATAAGATGTGAATGTGCAAATGGAAAGTGAGAGGCATCTCCACAGGGCATTTCTGAGCACCCCAATTAGATGCTTAAAATTTGATTGCAAATTCCCTCCCCAAATGGCCATGTGTAAAACTGCATTTCTAAATACATTGTTGCAAAGCTAGCGCAGGTTTCTCATTAAAAAATCCATACAACAGTAGGAAGAAATCTTCCAGCAAAATGTTATAACAGAGGGGCCACAATGACATTTTTATTAAAATTATATTAAGAAAGTAATAATGTAGGCAAGACATAAAAAAGAAGAAATAAATTAATCAAGCAGTCACTGTAAATCATCAGTGAGGTTACTTTTCATACAGCAACTTCAGGCAGAAAAGACTGAGCCTATCTGGAGATCACAGGAGTCAGAAGACTGCAGTTTCTGTATTGTATTATTATCACATACAATTGCTAATCAGACAGCAAACACATTCTGCACTGAAAATCTCACTCCACCCAAAACTTGCTCACAACTTGAGAGCAAATACATGGCTTTGCAATGTATCCATCTACACCTGAATAAATTCCTTTTCTTCAACCGATCAGAACCAGGTTTTATTTTTAAGAAGATGTAAATTAGAGTGACACTGACACCAGGTGACTCCAGTTTCACTTGGGTGTGATGCATACATGAATAATGTCTTTCACCTCTATGCAGTAGAAAAGATAACTACTTGGCTGCCGCTTCTAGCTACTCAAAAGCTCTGCACTGCAAATACATGTGGAATAGGAAAAGGTTGTGTTTCTCCACTCTTTTTGTGCATGAGACACGGGGTAGCAGAGTACATGAGAAAAAAAACTCAAAATGAGGGACAGAAGCTTAAAGACAACTCTTCTGCCCTAAAACACAACTACAAATGTCTCTGTAGCAGTCAATATTTCAGTGTAAATACCGCACAGTGCCTCACACACAAAGTTTTCAGGGAGGGATTAAACGTGAGACTATCCTGAGGCTGGCTATGCCCTGACCTCAGCTCTTCACCGATGAAAAGAAAGCCCAAGGAGGAGCCACTGGGGAATTAACCCCAAGCAGTTTTCAATGCAGTTCAGATTTAGTCTGTGATTACCTGAAATTCAGACCTAGTGAGAATCACCAGTCCCAGGCCATGCTTTTGAGGTGCTATTTATTCTCCTGTGCTAAATTACAGCCAGTCAATAGCTGTCTCCAGGCTCCTGGGGGAAAGAAGGGTTCCTGCAGAGGTGTCAGAGATACACATCCCTCCTGCCGGCCGGCAGCCACGGCGGGGAAGGTGCGAGACAGCCACCTCTGCCTTCACACCTCTCCCCAGCACCTTCCCATTCTATTTCTGAATGGGAAGGCAATTCATGATGCTGAATCAGCTGTTTTACAGGGCTACCTCAAAATTATCCAACTGAAGGATAAGGGCCCCTAATACATATTGTCGCTGACTCATAATTACATCACAAGTCTACCAGATTTAAAGATTTTCCTAACTCTGGAGTCACACAATATATCTAAGAATTTCAGATTTTGTTACAAAATGTAAATCTCTCAACCTCGTGGTGAAGAGCACTCTTTTAAAAAGTTCAGAAATAGAAAGCAGATTATGAAAACCTTTCAAAAATAATTTTGCATCAGTCAATCTTCAAATATCTGATGCCCACGATATAACATCTGAAACTGTTTAGAAACTTAAAATTGTTTTAAGAATATTTACATTTGACTTTCATGTGTTAATTGTTTTTTATTAGCAATTATCAATACAGAGTAGAAATATATACTTACTTTTTAAAAACAGCCCGTATTCCACTCATGTTCCACTTTTTAATATTGCTACTGGGACATACATGCAGCAATTCATAGATAACAAGGAAGCACAATCATTTAGATAGAAATTGAAGACAGAGTAAATTGGATGTCTCTATATTCTTGTTCCTCAGACTCTTTCCTTCTGGCCTAATATCCCTCTAGTTTTCCCGGCAATGTTCCTGTCAAAGGTCACAGTCTGATCCTTAAATATTGAATACTGCACATGTCCCTAGTAAGAATCAAGAGTTTAGAAATATGGAATTGCTTCAGAAATCTTCATATTTTATACTTTTTTCCTTTGGAATGTGCTTTTCTCCCAGAGGGAGGTGCATACATTAGCATATAAAATCAATACATTGAGTGTGAACTTTTATGCTGTTTCCAAAGGGGATTTTAGCCTGTAAAGTATTCAGATACATATGCATTTATGTGCAAAAAAGTGACCGGCCTATTCACGTTATATAAAACACTTAAACATAATTTTGACAACTCATTTATGTATTGAATTGCAGCCAGCTATGCAAACCAAACTCTGCAGCTGCATCAGTGAAGCAGCAGAACAGTAGCCATAAAGGACAAATTCTCCTCTTAAGGCTGAATTATGTCGTGGAGATTGTGACACAATTTTAGGTGAATCTGCCTATACTTCATCGTAATTCTGTAGGAGGTTTTAGGCATTATTCTTTGTAATAAAGACTTCCAATTTGCACCAATTTTATCCTAGCGAACTAAGAACTGAGGTTGTTCCTATATAGAGAAACATCGTATCTGATGTTTACTGCACATGCACAAGCACCCCAACCACAACAGCTTTCATTTCTGCTGAAGCAGAACCAACCCACTCACCTTCCACAAAATTTCCGCTAGAGTTGCCTAAAACTCAGAGACCGGCTTTATCCAGAGAATACAAAACCACAGCACTCTAGATGAGAAGGATTTGCTGATGAGACTAAAAGCAATTGCTGTTTTCCAGGGTGGCATAACTCTTGACAAAAAGTTTATTTCCATTTTCCTCTGGGGGAAATGAGAGGAGAGTCTGACCCAACAGCATATTTACTATTTCATGCAAACAAAAATAAACTCAAATGTCTAATTGTTTTCCTTGGGCCCTGTCCAAAGTGTTATGCAACTTCATAAACAGCGAACAAAACCCCTCAGCTAGATCTTCCTCTCCAGCTGAACCGTGTAGTTTTTCTGACACCTAGTGGCACATAACTGTGGGTTTTTCCTTCATAACTAATGGCATGTTTAGAATCAAGTTACTTCCTCCTAGGATTTTTTGGCAGGATGAGGCCTTCAAAAAAGCAAATTGTATAGGACAACTCTTGCCAGCCCCCAGGTTCTCCCCTTGAAGAACGCATCTGCTGCAACATTTACTGAAGACCCACGGGGCACAGCACCAAATCCAGAAGATGCAAGGGGTCATTCTACAGGTTTTATGAATGCTTTCTTTCCAAATGCAAGCTCTAAGATGGCTTGCACGCTTCTCCCCCTCACCTTTAAGAGCAGCTGCAGCAAGTGACTGCAAGCACCTTGCTTAAAAAGCTGTGCTATTGCTCTGGAGAACTTTTCCTCAGCTGCTGCTGATGGATGGTTAAGAGGAAGACACAAATCCTTCCCAGAACTGGCTCCGTGTGAGTTCTAGGCCTTCCAAATAAGGAACACTTGCGAGTGCTGCAAAGAAGTCGAGTGGATTTTCCTTTCTCTTGGAAGCACATCTTAAGGCAGCATCTGGTCACTTTAAAATAGTATAGTTAATTATTCCTTGGGTTCTTAAAGCTCAGTAAATGCCCAGACACTTTAAAAAATGAGCTATTGAAATGCAGCCCACTTGAAGTTCTTGGATTAATTCACTGTATCAACAAAAGTTGCATGGGGAATGTGGAAATGACCACAAAGAAATTCTTCATCTTTAAGATTTAACATCCTGTATTCCACACGTTTCTCATGGTTTGGACCCAGTGACTTCACTGGGACTATGCATACATAAGTAAGTAATACTGCACTACAGGATCAGGTCTGTAAAGCCAAATAGCTGGTGCTGAGGATACGACATACATACAACCCCTGGTTCAAGGTGGGGACCACCTCAGAGAAGCTCTAGCAGCCCAGCTGCATGGACAGGACAGCCGCCAGTGGCTACAGCGCAAGAAGTGCTCCCCTGGTGCACACCTTCCCGTTCCTTCTACCCAGAGGGATGCAGTTTGCATACTCCGAGACTAAAATGGTAATGTAGATGTATTTTAGTCTAGCTTCTTCATGCATGAGCACTTTTCTTCCCTGAACATCACTCATCTGCTTGTAACGTGCCAGGATACTGAGCCAGCTGTGTTCCTCTGCATTGCCTGCCTGCCTGCCTCTGGTCGCACAAGGTACTAGCAGCTGCACAGCCATCTCATCCACATGCTTGTGCTTCTGCCTCAGTATTGACCTGCTCTGTAAAGTGCTTTAAATTCCATAGATAAAAAAAAAAGTCAGACTGAAGCTGTAGTTCTCCAACAGAAACAGGTATAGCCAAAAGTCATCCCTTCTGTCAGAAAAAAAGTACTGTGGACAAAGGAAGATTGAAAGACAAAAGTGACTGTGAGACTGAACGCTCCCAGAAAGACGGCCCTCATTACGTACATGACTGCCAAGTAGCAAGATAAATGGTGACTTTGAATTCCCTGAGCTAACCATAGGAAAACCATAGCCCAGCTTTACATACACTCGTGTCTCTGTGTGCCTCTGTCCTGTACTTCTCAATGACTTTGGCAGGGACAGATCTCTGCCTTTCCAGCTCCCATTCCTCTCTCCCTGCCCTCTTCGACCAGCTTCACACTGTTGAGCTTCCTTTACAAGACAAAACAGAGAAGCAATTTGCTCCTCTATTACTCAGCAGTTACTACTCACAACTAAGTATTTTTAAGCAGAATTAAAGATAGATTCTGGTTTTCTTACTCAGAAGCAGTCCCCCTGTAATCCACAGAATTGTTAATGCAAAATATTTACAAGATATAGAGGCAGAAATAAAGGCTTATCCTTTAAACAATCTCCTTAATTTCTCCCATTTCTGATGCTGGCCCACAGCTTTGCACATAACTAACATTGTTTTTCTTTTTCTTTGTCTTAACACACAAATACACAACAAATGCATATTAGGTTTTTTTTTCCCTAAGACAATATTTTCTTTGCATTGTAATTCTTTTATAATCTGAGAAAACTTTCTACCCATATGCAACTGTGGAGTGCCTGACAGGCTCCCAACATTATTTAGAAAGATTTTTCAGAGGAGCAATGCTGATGTGAGGCTTGCAACAGGACAGAGCACAAAGAATCACCTTCTTTGTAAAAAGGTGATGATTTAAAGGCTCCATTTTGGCATATGCAAAGCGCAGGAGACTTCTCATAAGCATACCATCCTCCAACAAGATGTACAGATGGTGCAGAGGGAATTACAAAGCTTAAGAATTCAAACAGTGTTGTGCACATTAAATACAGAACATCCAGTACTTCACAGCGTGCAGAAGAAATCTTCCTTCCAAAAGAGACGTGTCACCTTGACAAAGATTTATTGTCTGTATCACATGAATGTCTGCAACACCACTTAAATACAGAACACATAATGAGTCCTGCAGTTATACTGGAGGGACCATCCTGTTTTATTTTTCATACAAGGCCTGATTCTGCTCTGCCTTGTACCAGTGCAAGGCAGGAGTCACTCCCCTGAAGTCCCTGCTGTTAAAGAGACATTTTCAAAATCAGAGCCGTAACAGTTTCCTTCAAAAGAACCTGCCAAACCTGCAGCCCTTCCAGTTCAACATCCTTTCAGTGAGAATCACAGTTATCACTTGAGCTTGAACATCTTCATGGACAATTATAAAACTCATCTTCAGTCAGGGCAGCTGTCCCAATTCTTGACAGCAAACAATTAATTTATGCACCAGGCTGTGACTGAAGTACTTCACATACAAACAGGAAAGAACTATCTTCTCCCCATTTTCGAAGTAGTATTGACTATTTCTGTGGTCTTCTATGAGTGTACTAGTATTACATCCAACCAAGTCACTTGTAAACAGATTAACAAATGAGCACCGCAGCCTGGAATTGGTAATAGAACAGAAATGTTAAGCATTTTTACCCATACAAAGAGGGCATGGATGAAAAAGGACATTGTCTTGTTCTAAACTATGTATCCAAGAGTAAGGGGCAAGGTTCTTCCAAGTGTTGGGTACCCTTAGCTCTTGTTTGGCTGAATGGGATCTGAACATGTTCAGGCTTTTATGCATTGCCTTTCCCTAAACCATCAGCTCACTTTCGGCAAGAGAGTGAAAGTTAAAAGCCCACCTGACTGCTAAAACCACAGCGCCAAGAAATATGCCTTCCATTAACTTTGGGACTGTGAAATGACACCTATTTGAAATAGACAGGAAATTTAAACACTTTTTCCAAGCACTTTTTTTTTTTCTTTAGTATCCTACTGAGAACCATTTAACCTCAGATGCTGGAAAATCCATGCTTTATTACAAACTGGGAATTTTCTTTGCATGATGAGTTGCTTTTGCACACATTAACTGAGATTTCATGATTCCCAGTGTAGCAATTGGGTTAAGCAAGCACCTGCACTGCAAGATCTCCAAACCTGACCAGATCAAGTTATGCTTATTTTTGGGGTATTGACAGTTAGTTGAAGTGCAAACTGTGGAATAAACAATTCCATTTAGTCCTGATCCCACTTTTTAAGGACCCAGGTATTATTTAAACGTTTGTATTTACACCATCTGGGCATTAGGGAATTGCCATCTGGGAGTTAGGAGTCAAAAGTCTTATATGGTCAGATATAAAGTCAACCAGTTATGCCTTTTAGTAAATCCCTGTAAATACTGGCCAAACAAACAAACAAAAAATTAACCCCAGTCGTGGTGTAAGGTAATTAAAACGATATTACAGGTTTATCATTTTGGACCTCATCTTGCAACATGGTATCATTTGCCATGGGTCTGCCCTTGGTGTAGTATAATTCAGTTGTGGTGTAAATAAGACAAACACCTTTAACTTCACCTGGGTTGTATCTGCTTACACTGGAGCTAAACTTCCCGTGTGTTCCTGTTTATTTATAGGCAACATGGTAGACCAGGATGACAAAGTCACGTATCTCAATGTTGCAGTTACATTAGAACTAACATATTTATCAGGATACAGAAAATCATATATTACTAAATACCACGATGTGTGGGAGAGAAATATACCTGCCTTGCAGGATATCGAAGGAAGCGTCATGGTGGGAATTAGCTAGTTCCTGCCAGTGAAACCAGGTCACGATTCTCACAGGTGGAAACAGGAGGCTCTTGGCATTTCAAACATTTGTTCCTGCCCCTTCTGTGCAACCCTGTCAGTGGAAAGAAAAGCAGAGAGAGACCCAAAACATGCCATGTCCATTCAAAACACATGGCTTGTTGGAGCATTGTACATCTACCTGAATGGCTTGTTGTCCTTGTCCCATTAGGGCACAGAAGCAGATTCACACTCAGGGATATAAAATTTGCACTTGCTCTTCTTTGCTAATCTGTAGGAAGAACAAGACCTGTTACCAGCAGAGTTTAAGAAATAACTTTGATAAAAGGATGACCGTGGCCCATTCCCAGCACAACAGTGACCATATATGCAGTGCGACTGCCTAACAATAAGGGGCTAGACCCATTTTTCAGCAGGGCAGCCCTACTAAGACCCACCCTGTTCCTCGACACTTTTAATCTTAAAGGCATCTCGGACAATAGCACAAAGATTGTTTTCTATCCTCAGTCTTGTTTTCAGTCAGTCATATCCCCTGGTAAATAATCCCCGGGTTACTTTCCAAAAAACACAGATGAATGTTAGAATGGGCTCTGGTTAATATATTACCTAATGCTGTTCAAGGCTAGGAGAATTACCTGCTGGAAATTATCTGGAAGGGTCCTAATGAATACCACAAGCTTTCTGCTAAACAGACGTTCATAGCCAGTCTAGAGAGATTCTACCTTGGATCACGATTAATTGCTTGGATTTCATAAGGTGCACCAGATGTCAGGGTCAGCAAGTCCTCTTGCTGCTCCAGGAAAACCACCAGAAATATTGGTTGGCTATATTCCAGGGGACTGACTTCATGCGACAGCAGGATAGCAGTCACCAGTCGTCCTATAAGGGTTTTAATTTCAATCCTGATTTCTAAATGGTGAGAACTATAGATAAACAGGAAACTGCAGAGTTTTTTGTGCCTAGATGGACACACACCTACCAAAATTAATTCAAGCGTGGCAAAGGATATTTAAGATCCTTTGGCTGAGGCATGGCATAAACACTGGCTATGAAGAAAAACAGACTGGAAAGCGAGGAGGATGTTTTAATTATTCCCAATCAGACATGAATTAATGCCTTTGACTCTCTTTTGTCTGCCTGGAGAGTTCGTTTTGGAAATCCCAATATAAATTATTGTAGCCCTTTAACTGTAAGCTCTCCTGCTGACTAAGGTCAGCTCTCATCAAGCTGGTAAGTCTCCTCTCTGGGAGAGCCAGAGAAAGCTGCCCGCCCTTTCCACCCCAGAAAATGGTAGTGGTGGCTCAAAGCAGAGCAAGGCAGGTAGGAACAACTGATTTGTTATGACAACAGAAATCTGTGTTTCATTTGCCTTCTTCACCCAAGAATAAGGGCTTTTCAAAATTAGATGGTTTAGGTCTAAAACTGCTCCCCAAATTTTGTTACTGAAGTTTCTAGAGATGGATACAGATGTCGTCAGATCAGTCTTTTCTTGTACCAAAACAAAGCTGTTTGTAACAGCAAGAACCAACTCAATATCACGTCTTGGAGGGCAAAAAGGGCTTAAAGAGGGTAAAAAGGACAGAAGGATTAGGTTAGATAAAAACGTAGAGGACACAAGCAGCAGC
>NW_008824243.1:5148685-5161113 GCF_000699105.1 Pygoscelis adeliae
TTGCATAGTGACAGCTTCTTACAACAGAATATGAAAGCCTACGAGGGAGAAAAGCTAGAAGGGAAGGGTGCAGAGGACTGCTGATATGGCTGCTAAGTCTTTTTTGCAGTGGTTTCAAACATTTTACCTTGGATTAAAACCAATGCAAAGGGTAACAAGAGACCATGTCCACTGCTACCACATGCACAGCTCTGAGACCTGAACCCTAGCTAGACAGCTCTGGGCAGCTAAGACAAAGTGTTCCTCCCAGACCTCCTGGTATTTTTTAGCCATCTATTCTCAGAGAGTCTGTCTTTAGTGCTTCAGGCTGGTTTACCCCTGGAGAGCTCCAACCTTCTGTAAGTAAGTTTGTCATTGGAGAATTTGCTGTAGGTAAAATAAAGGGGAAAAGATGCTTGGAGAAAAGTAGAGATGCCCTCACTGGAAAGCTTAATTTCACTGTAGAAAAGTCATCCATTTCCTCTAATGTTCATGACTCATTTACTGGACTGAATTATTTTTTGTTTAAGTGGTTGTTAAAGATGGGATTGTAAGAGGTAAATGTATGCCTGAGTGCTATTCCAACCACTTTTCCTTGACACTGTGAATAGATATTGCAGCCATCATTAGATGGTTTGTACTCTAATGGGTAGAGAGCTCTTAATAAAAAAATACTTTATACACAGCCTTCACGTTAGCCTTTTTTGGCTCATTTATGATTGACTTTAAGCTATTTGATTCTCTGAAAAACATTCAAAAATATCCATTGCCTTTTCAGCTGAAACAGGAACCTTCTATAAATTAGGTCTCTAAGAAGGAAGGAAGATGCCAAGGGAATTGAGTATTCCATTCTACAGTTACCCAGACATTTCAAGCCTGTCTCTGTAAATTTCAGTAGACATCAGCTGATAGGTCAGTATGGAAGGGACATAAAAAAATTAAAGCCTATAATCTACCCCTTCACAAAGGAAATGTAAACAGCACTTACAGTGCTAAAGGATTACACTACAATTTATGACTCAATTTTTAGCCGTTTCATGATGGGCTTACTGTAGGTTTTCAGTATGTTATTTTAGATTGGTGGTCAGAAAAATAAGAGCATGTGTGCTCTATAGAGAGCAAAAATCATAGCAATGACATTTCATCATCGGGTTACTAGAAATATTCACATGTGTACAGTTAACTTGAATTCCCAACATCTTGGCTTTCCACTAATTCTTGCTGTTAACGTTTAACTTCATACTTGTTTGCTGGTCAATAAACTGTCATAATGGCAAATAAAAATGAAGATGGAAGAAAATTCTAGAGATCACCTAAGACATTGCTCAATATTTTAAGGGAACTGACTGACCTTTTGTTGGGGAGGAAACATAAATCAAATTAATTGGTTTAATCAAGGGGGTTGTACTGGAAATTTGAACAGAATCTTAACTAAGATGTCTGCTACCAAATGATTGACAGCATAACAAGGAATAAAATGCAGCAGCAGTCTCTCAGTGGCCACAAAAACTGAAGTCATAGATTTAAAATCTGATAGAACACTGTCATCTGGTGGCAATTTGAAGAGAGTACAGACTAATCCGGTTTTTGTTCCACAAGCTTCTTCCATTTGAAGAGGTTTATTTTAATAATCAATTCTTTTGTTTCAAATGATCTAGAACTCAGTCCAAGGTCTGGGTTGTTCACATCATTAAAAAGGAAGTTTGGCACCAGAGATCCTGCTAGTTAAGCCAGAAATAAGTTACCACAAATTACAACTCATATTCGAAGCAATGCCTTAATATTTTGGTTCTGCGGACTGTCACAGGCTCCTTCAGCAACCCAGCCAAGATTTCCTGCTGGGCATAGAGCAAATTTGTGCAGAAAGTTCAGAGGAAGATGTGGAAGTGATTAGAAATCTAACAAAATTAAAAATTTGCATGCTACATGCAGGTTGTATCTTAGCAAACTGCTGAGCAGGCATCTGTCTTAGCAATTCAATGAGTAAGTGTGGCTGGGAGAACTCGTACAAAAGTTTTTAACCATGAAAAAACAGCTCAGCCATTTAGGTTTTCTAGCAGTAGGGAGACACTATTCTTGGAAATGTTTCTGGTTTCTAATTTCAGATAATTATTTGTCAGAGGGAAATCAGTAAGCCTTGGTTAAGATCTCAGCAGAGAAGTTTATGATCAAATATGTACCTGAATACCGGTTTTGAGAGAAACCCTAGGGCTGTACAATGACCCATGCCACAGCCTGAAAGAACGATGTGTGAGCCTGACAAAGTCAGGTTTATGTCTGTAATTTGGGCAGAAACGTATATGGAATCTTACATATATGGTCTCACCAGCAACAGCTTGCTACCAGGAGCTCCTGGTCCTGTGTTAGGTTAACGGTTGAACTCGATGATCTTAAAGGTCTTTTCCAACTAAACGATTCTATGACTGAGTTCAGACCCAGAAAGGTGCTCAGCCTCTCTTAAATCTCTCTCTCTCAGGCTGTCACTGTCCCTGGTGCACACTGCTCAGGGACCTGCCAGCAGGCCATTCTGGAAACAAACAGTTTACTGCCCTCCGGGCCACTGCTAAAGCTGCAGTGTGTAGAACCCTAGAAAGCTGCAGGACTGACTGATGCCTTTTATTATGTTTACTGAAGGAACTCAGCAAATGATAACAAGTAATAAGACAGGGCAAGAAATAGTGTCTGTCACTGAAGGATCCAGGGTGATGCAAGTGCTCTGAATGCATTACAACAGCAAAACATGCTTGCAGCTCTGACGCAATACAAATGCAGGTGAATTCAGCTGCAAATGGAAAAAAACCACACATTGAAGAGCTCCTCTGCATACTCAGAACAGCATGGAAACAAGGAAAAGCAGAATAAACAGGGCCAGACGCTCAGCTGTGCTGAGCAGGGAGATGGAAGACAACCAGATAGCTCCAAGCCAGCCAATTCTGTAATGTAAAACCACTTGAGGACTTAAAGGAATGATATGCTATTACCTGCAGATTTATTAAAACAGGCTTCAGTTCTAAGCATTTGTAGTTCTCTCTTGCCACAACAGAATGGATAGGAGAAACAATTGTGGTAGACGAGAACAAGCGTCAAAGGGTTAGTCTCTAGGACAAATGCTGAGGTTCTTATCTGGTTTCTATTCACGCAAACTTCTGCTGCCTCAAATTAGAGGTTTGTGGGACAGACAGAAAGAGAACTAGATAAATTAGCCCTACATTTGTACTTTAAATTTCTGGCCTTGACAATATAGACAGGATTGTTTGCTGACAACTAAATCTCCTTTGGTAGAATTAGGTAGTTATCATTAATGGTCTGGTCACAGCACGGGCACGGGAGGAGGAAGAGTTATGCAGTTTATCATTTGATACTGCTCTCTGGCAGGACGACCGCATTTTTCACTGGCAAGAATAGCATTAAGAATTTGTATTTAACTTTCCCTGCTAATGATGAAGCCGGTAAAGTTTCAACTTAAGGTTAATTATACAGGATACAGCTCAGTTCTTATGCATGACATTTGGTCAGGACTTCAAGACTGAATGCAGTCTGTTACTAGTTACTATTTGCTCTTTATTTAAGCACAGGATTCATTCCTTGTCTTTGCAGTGAAGCTGTTGAGGCTGCCTATAAATTAAATTCACCAATCCAGAGGAAACAGTAGCAACCTAACAACTACATCAAACTCAAAATATAGCTGACAAAATTAAATGCTAGATGAATTGCTGCCAAACACAACAGTAGTACCCACCATTTTAAGCTTATAGGGAAGGATTCAGGACACCTGAATAACAGTTATGACAGGATGGGTTTTAATTACCTCTGTTGACATCCTAAATGACAGTCTGGTCTGTCTAAAAATCACTGCACAATTGTGGAGGTGACCAAATCTGTTAGCTGTCTGACCTGGAGAAAGAGACAGTTGTCTTCTACGTAAAACTCCTTGCAAACCTTGCAGTCCAAGGCAGAGAGATAGACACCTGAGCAGCACTTCACCATGTCCTGGTGATCAGGGCACTCAGCTAGGATGGGAGACAGATAGATTTAATTCACTTTGGGGTCAGCCAAAGCAGAAAACCAGTGCTCTGACAGCGGACCAGTACACCAGAGACAAGAAATAGCCTCACCATCACATGGACTGGTTCCCATCAGGACAGACGTGTGATATTTTACAGTTCCCCATATTGTAAACTGAGAGCTAGATCTCTTACTCAGAAGAGCCAGGTCATCCTCAGGAGGCGTCTCAAGTCTGCATGGTGCCAGGGGAGCGGGAGACAGGTACCTCTGTAGATCAGCACCAGGAGATGCAATGTGTCTGAGCAAGGGCTTCCCCACCAGCTAAAAGGAGGGGGCTGTCTGGTTCCCATCCCTGCCTTCAGCCCAAACAGCTAAAGTTGATGAATTAGTGCGAATGTTAAGGACCAAAGCCAGGCAGATCATATTGCCTCCATTTCCTTGTTTATTGCTCTAAGCAAGGTTTGAAACAAACAGTATCCTTTTTTTTTTTGTTATTTCAGCCTCACTGGCACTGAGTAATCTGCAGGCAGAAGGAAGGAAGAACAGAGAGAAGGGTAAAACCAAGTCCATAGTTGTAACGCACTGCTCCTCTCCTTTCAACATTACCATATTATTCAGTCCTATTTATTGACCTGTAGTTTGCCACAGGCTCCCAGAGATTTCCACCACTGTTTTGAATAACTGCTTTACAGTAGGAACTGCAAATTCATTTAGGCCAAGGGTCATTTGTTATTCCTCAGGGAAGGAATATATTCAAACTACAAAGCTATCGTCTCCTGTCCTTGACCTGAAGGATCCCTAAGGATCTGCTCTTCTACCCACACAAGAGACAGGAGCGGGGACCGACTCTCTCCGATACCTGCACAAGCCTCTCCACAGGGAAGCGGCTCCCTGTGTGTCTAAGGGCCCTTGGGGGAAGAACAGCAAGCTGGCTGTACTCGTGTATTTCCTTCCGTCAAGCATTGCATCGCCTTCACTCAGCACCTTAGGCAACTTCAGGTGCCTGCTAGCAGAGCTGTTAAGCAGAAGCAGGCAGTGCCTGAAACCTGAATGAGCAATCCCAGGGCAGACTTACCTGTACCTGCCAAAGCCTTGGACTCCCCTACCGCTTTTCTAAGTGTCTGACTAGCTAGGGATCTGGGACTACATATGAGCATTTGAAGGAAGGCCTTGAGAAAGTACATGGAGAAGAAGGAATACAATCTGAATGTCTCATGTTGCCTCTTTCCTTTTAACCCTTTAGCCTTGAGCAGGATGGCAGAGGAGAACAGCTTCCTGCAGGTAAATGAAGGTAGAAGGTCAGAGTAGTGGAGAAGAAATAAATCAAAGATGAAGAAAGAGGAGTATAAAAATCAGATTCCTGTCCCCAGATAGATGGAGAGGGAGAGAGATATATTTAACAGCTAGCTGTCTTCCAATGGTGATGTGAAAATTACAACAGCATCATGTGAAAAGAACACAGTATTGACTGCCAGGGACAACGATGACCACAGCAGCCAGTCTGTAAGCACAGGGCTGGAAACACTCAGGAATACTCCAAAAGTGATCTCAGCCCACCGACAGCATCAGGAACTGTAAACAAGGACATGTTGACAGATTCTGTCACTTGTCCAAACTGTGCAAGGTCACTACACACGCAATTGCTATTCCTGAAGACAAACTAGTTAGTGATAGAGCAGCATTTGAGGAAAAACACGTGCAGGAGATTGAACGAAATTTAGGAGAACCTTCCCTGCCTGGAACAAGAGCAACAGGCTGGTAAAAGTCAGGAATTTGTTCACAGCCATATCCCAAACACAGATGAGGTGTCAGGTAACTTAAGGAAAGCATGTGAAATATGTACATGAATTGGCTGGGGACATGCGTGTGTGGTTTGTTTTTAAACAAACCCTTCAAGTGCAGGAAAAACAAGTTGCAAAGAAAAATTTTGGGTACACAGAAGAAAATCAGATTAAGGATACTTCATACATGAGACATGGGCAATTGTTCTGCAAACAACTTTTCTTGCCTCTGGCAAGGAAATACAGTAAATGAGATTTTATATGTCCATAGTATTGATGTTAGTACAATCAAGCAAAAAAAAAAGTGCTTATAAAACTTGGGAAAGCATCCGCTGTATATTTGATGACAGCCTAAAAGCCCACATGAATGTCAAGCAAGTGACAGAGCCCTGGCAGATGTGCTAGGTTACAAAGACACCTTTGCTTAAGTTACAAGCAAGAACAAGAAAAATATAAATACTAAAACTCAAGTCAGCATAGACAGCACAGAAATTAATGCTTTCAGGTGAAGCACATGAATTCAGCTTAATGACATTGAACTGAGGTCAAACGAAGCCCCACAAGAGATGTGAAAAAAATACACACACCCTGGAAAGCTGCTGAAGGTTGCTATGCTATGTTACTTTCCAAGATAAAAAAGCTAGGTGAATTAAGAAGCAAGTTGCCACCAAGACGTCAGCTGCTTTTACATACCTTGTTTCCCAACATTTTGCTATGTGACCATTTGGGTAGAGAGATTGCGTGCAATCTCCAAGTATTGTCATCAAATTGATAATGCAACCAGAGCTAGAAACGTCAGTGCTTTATGATGGTTTATCATTTATATTTTTTGAAGCAGAGGTAACTGTGTATGATGCATCTTTGGAGTCCACAGTATTAAATACTAGTTGGATACATCCATGAAGGCATCAGTGTCTGTTCTTGTTAGAACTGTAGACATTACAGCCTAAACATCCAATCTTTACTCTTGGCCCTTTCTCTTCTTCCAGAAAACCTTGCCATGAGGTAGCTGAATAAAACATTCATATGTCAGATATGAAAGCCACGTTAAGCCATATTAATAAAATAAACTTGACACTACACTGATGTTATCTTCCTTCTTGACTGTATTATAACATAACTCATGACAAACAGCATGGTTGCTGTCATTGCAGCTAATTTAACAGCAGCTAATTCAACAGCAGCTTTCGTCTTTCAGAGAACTGAAGGTTTTGCTTCTCTAAGTTAAGGTTTTATTTGATTTTTCTTGCACATTTAAACCATTTAAGCAGTATGACTTTCTTTGATCACATAGAGCTTTTCACATCAAAGGGAGAAAATGCGGTTCTTTCTGCCAAGACTATATCCGAGCTGTTCTCCATTCACTGTAGTTTATTCACCTCCAATTGAGAGGGATTTTTTTAATATATATAGTCTGCAAGAAGATTCTCACAGCTGTTTAACTGCAAGAGTACTGATTTCTTCTTAGGGGCTGGCTAGCTGGGCTTCATATCTGTCACCTGAGACAGCACTGCCATCAACTCAAGCACAGATGTATATCACGGCTTAAGGACTTAAGTCCATCATTCAAAGATCTGACAAAATAACCAGATGCAACTGACTCAGAGGTGTTACTGATATTAGCATACAACACTGATCATAGGATCAAGGGGTAGCTCTAGTTGGAAGGGACCACAGGAGGTCTCTAGTCCAGCCTCCTCCTCAAGCAGGGCCAGCTATGAGATCAGACCAGGCTGCTCAGGGCTTGATCCAGTCGGGTCTTCAAAACCTCCAAGAACAGAGCCTGCTCAGCCTCTCTGGGCTGCCTGCTCCATTCCTTAACTGTCCTCATAGAGTTCCTTATATCTTGTCAGACAATTGTCCTGCAGATACTGTGGGGCTGCTGTTGGCAGCCCCCAAAACCATCTCTCCTCCAAGCTGAACAAGCCATAGTCTGTCAACTTCTTCTCACAGGGCAAGCGCTCCTGCATGACCAGCTTGGTGGTTCTCCTCTGGACTAGTCCCAGCTTATTAACCTCTTTCTTGAAGCAAAACTAGATTCAGTATCCAGATTTGATCAAACAGGTGCTGAACAGGGGGATAATCACTTTCCTCGATCAGGCTACACTCCTATTAATGCAGCCCAGGACGCTGTTGCCCTTCACTGCTGCCAGGGCACAGTACTGCACATGCTGAGCTTGCTCCCCAGCCAGTCAGTACCCAGCCTGTATTGCTGCAAGGGTTTATACCTTCCCAAAGTTATTCCTTGCTTTTGTCCTTCTTGAATTTCATATGGCTCAGCCTTTGCCTGACTAAATGATCTCAGGAAAAAAGTTAATTATCCAGTTAGAGTACTCTGTAGTGTTGCTTGCATAAGAATAAGTTCTATATGTTGACTTTCTTCTGAAAAAAATACCATTAATGCAAGAATTCCAGTCACTGTAGACTCAAAACAGAGGTTGTACTTCATTGGAAAGTCCCCTACTTCAGGCAGACATCCAGCTGCATCCAGAGCTGCTTTAGTAGGAAGTGCTTCCAACCCTTCAGCCAAAGTGGAAACCAAAGCTGTTCAAATATTCATTGCCTTCAGAAGTTATAAGCAAGAGTGCAGTATCTCTTTAGTTTTATACCCCAAGAGACCACACATTGAGTTGCAAGGGATTTTTTTTTTTTTGCCTTCACTCCATATTAATGATAGCATATTTTATCCAGTCATAAGTACCTCTCAACTTTTTGTCTTAGAGAGCTACCAGCTGGCCTGTAGCACTTCAGCTGTACAGGCAGTTTGTCCATAACCCTCTAAGCCATGGGGGAGCCTAGATGATCCATCCCTTACACACTGAGATACCATGCAAAACCTCTTGCTTTTGGCTTAGTCGTGAATAGATTCCTCCAGAGAAATTCTTAAATAAAATTCTTTCTCTATAGTTTGTATTAAATGGGGGTACTAAGGTCCCCTATGTGTCACCTTCCTAGTGGGAAGAAGCCTATGACCTGATTTGGGAATTACCCCTCAGTGCTGTTATTGCAAGGCCATCGAACTCACAGCTGATTCATTTCTCCCCACCCTGGTCTTACTTAGGGGCAACGGTTATGTCTTGGAAGACCCTAGACAGCTAAAATCAGGTTTGTAGTTGGACTTAACCTGCTGCTCCTGGAGCGCTTCATATTAGGGATGCTGGGGTCTATTGTGAAAGTACACCTGAACCAGTGGGGTTCCCAGCAGGAGCTGTGCCTCTGCATCTTAATGGCTGTGGGGAGTCTGTTTAAAAACAGTCAGCTCACTCCGGGGAACTTTTCCTCATGCAGAGGGAAAGTGCACAGCCCTTGGCCGATGGTGTGATTTCACAGACAGGAGTGTTAGTGACCCCTCACACAGGGCAACCACATGTTAAAACTTAACAAGGTGCATCTGAAACCCAGATAAGTTTATAGGTTGGCTAGACATGCAGGCAGCTGTAATCATCAATATAAACAGGCTTTCAAACAACTAAGTAATTAATGATTAAATGTCATTAAATAAATAATCCACAAGGCACTGGACAGAAGGAGCAGGCAGAAAGGAGTATCCTAATGCACAGCAGGTCCTTTGTCATTTTTGATCTCTGGATACTGATCCAGCAGCAGAGATTCTGGCTTACTATATTTAGATCTCAGACACATGATGCTTAAGCTGCCATATGCCATGACAAGGGTTGGGATCTTCCAGAAATAATTTCTAAGTACAAAGGATATGTGCATTTAATCAGTTCCTCAACATCTGTTTCATAACATTGCGTAACTTATCTGCGTGGTTCATCAGTTTAGTTTCTCCTCTTTGCAGCAGTTGATCAACCAAGACATTGACAATTTAAGAACTTTGTTTTCTTCTTACCATACCCTGTTTGGAGTGCTTTGCTTTGACTCTTGTGACTAAGCAAATGAATACTATGATTCTGCTTTGCCCCAGGAAAGTGAACCGAGATCCATAATTCCAGCCTTTGATGAGATTTGTACAAGATGTTTGCAGGAATCTAAGAGAACTCTGCATCAGAATTAACTTTTCTATTAAGTTAGTCACATTACAATTTACCCTTCCAAATACTCAGAATGAAAGTGCCCCTCATTTGCTTACAATGGCCACATCCTACGATGAGATTCAGCAGCTCTTCACAGATATCAGAGCCATGCACTAGCCAGAAGACACAGGGAAGGCAGGAATGGAAAGGGACTAAGCAGCCTTCTCCCTTTTCCAAGGAAGGGAAACCCAGGTAGACAGCTTGAAGAGAACCAGTCCCCAGGGAACCAGAGCTCGCTTACAGATGCTTGCAGCTTAAGAAATATTATCTTGTCTTTGTCAAAGTCAAGAATAATCCCAGAATCTAACGCAAGAAGATCTAACAAAAGCCATACTGTCAGAAGATCAACCATTTCCTAGAATCATAGAATATAATCACTTCAGCACTATTAAGCAGTAACGAGTAGTTGAGAAGGCTGTTTCAGATTAAATTTGCATGGCATGTTTATTAAGACCATTAGTCACAAAACCTCCAAGGGACCTGCATGCAGTTTGACACCCCATCTGAATATCATTGGCTGTACAGACAGGGAGACAGCCTTGTCAAGACTCTGACAGTTTATGACACCCCTTCTGTCTGCCAGTGTCTGCTAAGATTAAACACAAGATTAAGCTTTGCTTGCCAGCAAAGCCCCATGAGATATTTCCTGTCCTCTCAAAGTATGGCTGACCCTCAGGAAGCAGAAGCAGCACAGTAGTTACAGACCAGTATTAAAGCAGGTCCAGTATACAGTCCAGCTCTATACCTCCAAGACAAGCTTTGGCACTAGGTATGTCTCAAACCCTCCTCTCCTCTTTCCCCCATATCCCCAGAAAATAACAACCCCAAGCATAATATCTTTGCAGGTTTGCAATGTGGAGTCTAGCATATTGCTTTGGATATAGCGTCAAAAATGTTCTTGTACACTTTTATATCACTTAACTGAGGGTTGCAAAAGAACATATGTGAATAAAAGCACAAGATGGCATTTCAGTCAAGTTAAAGGATGGAAGCTTTTTTTTTTAAAAAAGCACCTTGTTCATACATTGCATAACTCAGCTGTAGAACTTGTGGCCAAGCAATCAGCAAGATTCAAGAAGTTGGATATTTATATGAATAGCCAGAACTTCCTTTAGTTACATATTTAGTTACAGCCATTAAATATTTTTACACTATTATGTTCTCCATTTCAAGATTTAAGCTAAATCTAAAGACCAAAATGGGATTTAATAATGCACATCAGCATTTCATACACCTTCCTGTGGATCATTTGTACTGGCTGGATCCAGGGATGAGACATTGAATAACATGGACTTTGGTATCATTAGCTCAGGCCTCAGGAATACTATGATTTTCTATGCATCAGAACATAAGTACAATGTAGAAGGTAGAGGTATTCATGATTACAATTTTACAGATAGGAAAATAAATGCACAGAAGTGAAAGAACTTCTCAGCTTCATGCAAATAAGGAGCAGGACAGAGGAGTTAATTTTTGACCCTCTGCTCTAACCATTTCTTAAAAGCAATTCAAAAGTACGGTGCTGTGATGCACATTCATACAGAAAATGATTGAGATGACTGAGGGTCTATTTCCAGCCTGGTTTATGTGCAGCTTGTGCTGAAGTCAGACCTCTGCAGATGTCCCTAAACAGGACCACATTTCAGTGTGTTTTGCTACACAGACTTAACTATCCCTCTTATTCCTTAAGCCCTCTGTTTACTTTTTCTTCCTGTTACCTTTTAACATCAAATTAGAATACATCTCCATTAACTGTTCCACACTATGACAACTTAACACTTCTGCCTATCTTGCCCTTTCAAAAGAGATGATATTCAGAAAATACACTGTGCATGTGTTCCAAACATCACTCCTCTCTAAGGCTTTCCAAAGTTACCTGCCAGTGCAGAGAACATCATGTGAATCTTTCCTACCTACACATTGGAAGAGCAGCAGCAAAACTTTACGGTGTCCTGACAGAGAAGTGTTTAGGCTTTTTCAGCTCAACAAAACACCACAGTTTGCTTGGACAACCCTGCCCTAACCACCTCATCCAAAGTGTTTTGATTTTGTCATCCTGATGAGATGAATCTGGATCTCAATTCAGCTGGTCACTCTGCACCAGTACTGGATTACAACTGTGGCACAATGCAGCAAGCACATCTGCTACTCAGGATCAAATGGTGTCCAGGTGTGGTTAAAGGTGACTGTGGAACAGTCACTAATCAAACTTCACTAACAGAGGCTTTATTTCTCCAAAGAGTTATGCAGACTTTATCCACTAGAGTTACAGTTCAAAACAAAGCCTCAGGCTTGTGAGAAATTATGAACCCACTTAAAGAAGGATGCTAAGTGCTACTAGATAAACCATAACCTCTTGCCTAGTAGCATCCAGAAATATTTCTGCTGCCAGTTGTATGCAATTCTAAGAAGAATGAGAACTTAAAGGAGCAGCACATCCTAAAGAGCATGACGATCAGAACATAGTATTGCTATTGACAATAGTAAGGAGGATAAACTTGTAACACACAGCTCTTAAAAAGGAGCAAGGAGCAGGTGAAATGTACCATACAGTGTTTTGAAGCCAGCTTCAAAAACAGATGTCAGCTGGCAAACTACGATTCAGTTTGTGGCTTTTTTTTCAGGG
>NW_008824243.1:5161174-5176539 GCF_000699105.1 Pygoscelis adeliae
AGGTGTAAATCATATTTTTTCCTCACCTTTTATAGCTTCCAAGGAACTACAGCTGGTTTCTGAAGCCTTCAAATTGATCCAGTCCCTGAGAATTGAAACCCTTCAAAGTTAAGGTGTATGGACTCAAAGCTTTGATTTCATCTGGCTCTGATCAGCTGTAGTAGTACAGGTTTAATTAGCATGTGAGTTCCTAAGGAAAATAAGGCCCTTTAT
This sequence comes from Pygoscelis adeliae, assembly GCF_000699105.1. NCBI lineage: Eukaryota > Metazoa > Chordata > Aves > Sphenisciformes > Spheniscidae > Pygoscelis > Pygoscelis adeliae. Next base: position 5,161,388 of record NW_008824243.1, read on the forward strand.
AGTTTGTATTTCACTGAAAACTGCATGCCAGATGCTATGGAAATCCATATGATCCATGCCAAAAATAGGAAAGAAAAATAGAAGAATAATTATTATTACAACAGAAGCTTCAATGGGATCCTGGAGTTTTCTGCTTCTTTGTAATTTCAAAAAAAATTAGGTACACACACTCAGTTCCAAAAAAATAACCAGTTACTTTTCACCAATTTTAAGTTTTCTTTAAGGGCTAAGGTTTTGCCAAGGGGCCTGTATGTCCCTTTTCATACAACCAAGTGCAGAGCCAGACAGCTGTGCACAGCATGCATGAGCTTCCAGGACACCCTCCTGAGGACAAAAGGTCCCGTGTCAGATTTTGTCAGCTGGCTCCATATTTCCATTTTGACTTGTAACAGACATTGCATGTAGCGCAGAAGTACCCCCAGGTCCCACAAGCAAGTCAGACCATCCTGTTCATGATCTCAGGGCTCGCAGACCCTAAGTGAACAGGGCACCATCAGGCCTCTTTGCCTTGTTTGAAAACATGAATAGTCAGAGAAGTCTCATCCCACCGCAGGAAGAAGTTACACAATACTCCAGTACTGATTTTGCCATAGCAAGAGGACAATTCTGTCCCAGCATACCTGCATACATCATTTCCTACATTACTTAGGGGTCTATAAGGCCCTGATGAGGTTGGTCCTAAAACAGTTCCTTTTCTGCCCTTGATACAGTTTATTGCCAAAAAAAATCCCCAACAAAACAGTAAGGACAAGCTAAATAACTTGCAATTCTATTATACAGTATGTAGCTGTATGGAGGGGAAAAGTAATTTGGAAAAAAATCATGACTGAGAGAGTCCTTATCTTCCACTTTTATTATGTAAAAATCCTCTGGTGTAATTTAATGTGAGCGTATTCATTTGGTTGAGAACATTGAAGTATGTTGCCCAAAATGCGTATTTTAGGAAAGCAGAATGTTGTAGCATATACTGAAGTTGCCCTTGGTATGATTTTTGTCCAGTTCTAGGCCAAAAGCTATGCACACAGAGAAGTTCATACACAGGCTAACAGAGGAAATGGTACGGTCCGTACAGACAAAACACCTGTGTTGAGCTACCTGCTTTCTCAGTGCCAAGAGAAATTTCCGATCATTAAATGATTATGTATTCCCCCTGCCTGAGGAAATTCACAATACAAACAGCCATAGGAATATAATGCACTGCCATCCTGAAGAAAGCTTCTCATTGATGAAGCATAGGAGCTTAAGAGCATTGACTAAAGTGTGCTAAGAAAGACATCTCACTAAGACAGGTATTTTGCCAACTGTCCTTAAGCAACTCCAATGGCTTTCAGTATACATGCACACTTAATTCATATTAAGTGTAATTTGAGTGCCACCCAAACCTGATCCAAACTTGCATGCTCCAGTTCATTTCTGGCTAATTGGGAAGGAGACACTCTAGTCGCTTCAGAAGAACTCACTTGCATAGGATCCCGTACTCCACTGCTGCAAGTTCATCTTCTCCCTCATTTCTTCAGCCTCCAACCACAGAAGCTACTGCCAGCAAAAGGGAGCTGTTGCTCTCTACCAACAGAAGGTATCTGTCTGGTGTCAGAGGGTTCCTCCAAGCAAGGATCTGTGTAGGCAGTGACAACACTTCCTGCAGTTTCAAACACTTCTTGACTTGCACACATATCCTTCCAGCCTGTTTTTAACCCAAGGTTTTAGGGAGTTCAGTAGAGCAGGGAGCACACCTTCTTCCTTCCATCTCTTCTATTAGGCGTAAAATGGGTACCAGTTGCACAGAAACCCCAGAATAGGAAAGTATCAAACAAGAAAAGCCAAACAAGAACATTCAGGGCAGCAATTCTCTGGGTGTGGGTAACATTTACCAGGGTACTAAGCAGCTAAAGACTATTGCAAAAGCCTGTTGCAAGTCTGCATCTGCAACCACTAGCACCATATAACAAGAACTTAAACACAATTCAAAAGCTATTTCACAGTACTCAGTTCTGTCATCCAAGACTGAAAATAACAGAAATTACCATATTCTCTTAAAGGTAATTTTAAGGTCAGTTATGCAAATATTAGCAGGATTTCAATAGGAGCACAGGGTGAAGAAAGAAATAATGAGAGGATGCAGGAAATTGAGATGATAGTAGTCCAAGGATGCAACAGGAAGCAAAGAGAAAGTCCCAGAACCTGACTAGACAACAAAAGCTCAGGAGGTTTTTTTAAAAAAAAAGTCCCCATCTAGCCTGTTACCCTGGAAATGGTGCCACAGCTTAGCAAGAAGTCCCACTGCCATTGTTAGCCATGGTAAAAATATACACAGTCCTCCAGCTGTAAATCAGCAACTCCTGAACAGTTGCTGCACAGGTGTTATTAAAAGTTCATATGCCTGTTGTATTCATACCATTCAGCAGATGTTCTTATTTTGTATTGCTGTTCTTGGCTTTGTGATCAATTACAGTTCCTGGATGTAGACAGTGTTCCGTATTACATAATGCTTCTGAGTTTCTCTTCATATTCACCCCCAAGTGTAGCTGTTCATCTTTTGGTCTCACATTTCAACAGCAAGCTCAGCTGCCAGTGTAAGGACCTACTGGATGCTAAGGCAAGCACAATACTTGGATTGTCTTGGTGCTTTGTTTTAACCCTATGCTGAGTCTATGAGGCAAAACCAGCTCACATCCACTTTTCCTCACCTTAATTAACAATTGCAGTGATTCCTAAAGACTAATAGATCATTCACTTTTTTTTTTTCTCTAAAGTACTATTTCAGTTGCAGCACAATGAATAAAGCCAGTATCAATTCTTTATTGTCACTGGTCTGAACAGGACAGGGCAACAGTACCTCTTTGCTTCCTGATTGTTGCCACCACTGTAAGCGCTGGAGAGATGAACAGGCCAGAACTTCACAACATGATGTCCCTAACACTTCTTCACACTCTACTCACCAGCAACACCCTTAGTAATTCCTCTCTTTAGCTTTTCCTCCAAGCACTTCCCACGGCACAGGACAATAATATCTGCAGCTCCCAGAACTCCTCAGATACTTACATCCATGACCAGATCTGGGACTGGCTTCTTGTGCCACAGCAGGATGCCATCGAGTCCTCACCTCCCATGGCACTCAGCTACTCTCCACCTTAGACTAATCACTCCTTTTCTCTCTTAGAAATGGGTTTAAGCATCATACTTATTCCTAACAAGGCAATCCTCTTCTCATGTTATCCATACTCCCTTGCATACCTTATCTCACAGCTTCTCAATCCAGAACACCCTTTATCTGCCAGAAGATGCAAGCACCAGACCAAAACACACAACTCCCTTCTCCAGACTACCCTCTTCCTTTGTACCTTAACTGGCAGCTGCCTTTTATAGCCCCATCATTATGTTAATTAGATCTTTCTGGTGCATGGCTGTGGGCTGAGCGAGTTCCCAAGGTGCTCAGCTGCTTGCTGGGTCAAAATCCCCATCCTTGCAATGCTGCTCACTGTTAGAAAAATCCAAGTGAAAGGGGCCAGTTGATAACAGGCAGCATTTGGAGGTGGGATGTCTCCTTCAGTCGTCAGTTCCCTCAGGTGTTTGAAAACTGGGTGTAGGGACTTCGTCCCAGAACTACTGCAGCTGTCACTCATTATTATATTCCTTTTCCATCATTTCAGAAAAAATGTTTTTAAAAATCATCAATGATAAAATAATTCCATAAGATGCAAGTGTGAATCCACCTGTGGAGGAACAGCAGTTCCAAGATTACCTCAGCAGTGACAACTGAACAATGGACAACTGTGATGCTCATTGCTGTAGGTAAAGGACTGCCATGGTAGCTGTGGCACACCAAATAAAATCACCTGTGTCTGGAACACCAAATAGGAAAAATCCCAGTTCTGTTGCAGCAGTTAATTTTAAAGGGCAAAACAAGTACTTTAAGGGTAGTCTTGTAGTACGAGGAATGAGATTTCCAGTTTGCCAGAAATTCAAAAAAATCTTTTAAGTTTTCCTTCCTAACTAGAATGAAGACTCAGAATTTGGTAATTTCCTGCAGAAAGCAGGTGTTGTTTCAGAAAGTACAAAAGAGTTCATGCTGACTTTTCTGAAATCAAACTGAACGAGGAGTCACCTTGAGTCCCAGAGACTTTTCTTTGCCTTTCAAACCTGGGAGATCCCCCCAGACAGCCTGTCCTGGAGCAGTGAGCTCAAAAGCCTGTTTTGGTTCTGGAAATTTCTGCCTCTCTTTGGAGAGTTGAGGTCACCTCTGCATAGCCGTGATCTCCTGTAGGCTCCTTCTATGAGTTACATTCGTTGCTCAAAAAATCTCCATCCTCCTACATGTTCATTTGAGCTCTAGCACTGAAGTTAAATAAACCTGTCAAGGAGTTATGAGCTGTAACCATCTGAATTCTTCCCTCTGCAGCACGAAAGGTTATAAATAGAGTAGGAAACTTATAAAAGTTTCATGTCTTACCCAAGTCCTTTAACTGGCTGAATACCATGTCCATATAGAGGATTTCTACTTTGGTCTTTGACTCTTTAGGTGTGGACCAGACATTTTAGCTCTTTCAGTCTTTGGTCACATTGGGTGACAAGCTCCAAGTTGGCCAGAGCCAACTTGATATTTTGCAAAAAAGCTTCCTGTCCATGGCAGTCAGGCTGCTGATCACCTCATCAGTTCATCTTGCTATTCTAGGCCAGAGGTATCACAACTGCACTTCCCATCTATCTAACTGTTCCTTCACAAAAAAAGTTTTTATTGTGCCTGGAAGTATTTTATCTGTTCTTTCTGGGGAACCTCCAAAACCCAAAGCTCCTTCAATCCTGTGAAGGCCTCAGCTTCAGTACCAGCCTTAACTACTTTTGCAAAGCTTCAAATGTTTCACATGCCATTTCCTTCCTTTGGTCTTCATTGGTTCCTGCAAGCACTCCCATTTTTTGTCCCACCTCATCTCAACAGGAATATCCCAGGAACGTCCCAGTTTCTTTCCTTGCAGACAGGACTTCATTTGGCTGTAACACAAATTCCTAACACAGTTCCCAGTGCAGATCCACACTTGTTTCAAGAATAATATTTCCCTGTACTCTGTACCTTCATCTGACACCGCAGATGATTAACACACAGCATTTCACACACACAGACCATATGCATGGGTGACAGGTGACTCGAACAAGCAGGCATCTCCTTCTCTCTGTTCACTGATGGTGATATCCATGGGAGAAGGGACCCCACCCATGCAACTGGGGACAGTGCTCACTTTCTGATGGTGGTTTCTCAGTCATTCCTTTCCAACAGTCACAGCCTTTGAGAAGGCTGCAGCCTAGGTTTCTGCTGGGTGCCCATCAACTGCACCTTCAGCCCCTTAGTGCCAGGTGGCACTGCCACAGAGGTTGGCTCAAGGCTTACATGGAGGATGGCAAAAGAATCACTGCACACTTCACTGTGCAAGGCAAGCAGGGAGCTCTGCCCACCCAAACAGCTACAAAAAGACCAGTTTTGTTGGCCTCCGCCACACCTGATACTGCCCACGGGCACAGTCCCAAGAGATGCTGCTCCTCTGAGTAATGGACCATGCATAAGACCATCTGCATATAGATTAGCGGAGTTCTCTGGCCTCCAGGACTTTTTGCACCAGTCCATCTGCCTCTGGCCTTAAGACTCTTGAATTCTGTTTTCCTCTCTAGCCTTGCCAAATGTCTCCTCTTTCTCCATCAGTTTCCCTTAGCTGCCTCTTTCTCCCTATTCCCTTGGTCATTGTCCCATTCGGCAGGTGTTCTGGGCTGCTGTTTACCAAAACTATCTTCAGACACAGCAATTGTTCCTTTCTGTGCTTCCCACATCTTGGTGACGAAGACAGGAGAAGTCCCATCCTGCTGGGGCCTGTCCACACTTTCACCGCCCTGCGTGGGAAGTGTATGCTCAAGCACCCTTTCCAGGGAGATGAAGATGGCTCTTGGAGTCAGGCTTCCCAGCAAGAGGGCTATACTGGGAAGGACATGTACATGCCTGTACAATCTGCCCAACATCCTTGCGGGTACGACCAAGTGAGGGAAGAGGGAAAGGGCTCTGCAGCCAAAGGGTTAAGGGCCAGCTCCCAGCTCTTCTGAATCCCAAACCACATCCCATTGTCTCCTCCCAGGTCATTCCCCAGCTTCTTGGAGGCTGCCTGCTTCCAACATAAGCTACCCGGTGGCCCTTGGACGCATGGAGACTCTGCCCACGCAGCGGCTGAGCACAGGTGAGTTGAACACCTGTGGTCCATAGGCGGTAAGGGTGTAACACACCTAAGCCCAGGGCACTCACCCTAGAGAACAGATACATGTTTTAAAATACAGAAATACCTAACTACTGACTGCTGCAAACCCCTTTTCATGTTGCCAAATGAAAGGAGCCATGGGGGGCCTTGCATAAAGGCTGCTGGCAAGACACGAGCCCAGACAGTCAGCCCACTCTTCCCGGTGCTGCGGGGACCTCCTGTCTTGGAGACCGGGAAGCAAAGGAGCGTAGGACGCAGGCCAGCCCTCGCTGGGGCCAGGGCTCATGGTGAACAGTTGGCCCCACGTGCTGGAGCCGGGACACAAGGTGCAGAGTCCTTAGCTAGAGCAACGCCTGTTCACCGGAGCCAGCTCAGATTAAATGCAAATTTAAACACTGAGGTGATGTCTATACAGCTGGGCAGAGAAGCTCACAGCAAGCTGCACTTTCTCCACTGGCCAAGAGAAATGGGGTACAGCCCCATCCCAGGGGTACACTCATTTAGACAGACCTCACCCACACTGGTGGGGCCACCTGGAATCCCTCTGAGTCTGTCAGGCTTCGAGGACATCCATATGAGATGAGTCTAAGGCAGATAACCCAGAGAAGGACAGGCTATGTGGTGATCTGGCCTTTAAAGGCAATGAGGACCAAAAAGTGACTCCACAGTGTCTCAGCCCTGAGGTGCTCTGCAGAATTTATAGCTCACAGAAATGAGCACCAGTCCCCCAGGGCTCGCCACACACCTCCTCGACAGTCTCTGTCACCACAACATGTACAACTGTGGCTGCAGCAGGCTGCCCCACAAAGGCAAAAGCAAAGGAAAAATAAATCACTGTCAGGATCCCCTCTCAGCCTCCACACCCAGCAGCTTCCCCATTACCCAGAACCACCATTGCCAAGGGATTGCCTTGCACTGAAGACAGCCATCCACAGAGGCTGAGGACATCGTAGATGTTCCCTCACCCATCTACTAAAGGTAAATCCATCTGTCGGGACCTCCTAGGAGCCATTGAAATCAGGCAGCAAGACGCCCAGCATGCCCAGGTGGCTGCTTGACAGAGCTGTGGGGTAAAGAGGGACTGATAGGAGGCCACAGAGTGCTCGGTAGCTGGCAACCCCAGTGCACCCACGAGCTGCCAGGTACGCTGACGCCATGCCAGGCACACTGCTCCGCAGACACCCCCAAGGGTCCCCATTCCCATTTTCCTTCTGGGCAGCAGTCATCTTGACTCCATTCTGCTGCAGGAGGGAGGTGCTGGGTATTGTAAATACGCCATCTGCTCCTCTGCCCCATTCCCCAGGCATGTGCAGGAGAGAATGGGCAGCTTACAGCCATCCTCCATGGGGAAAGCAAAGAAGAGGGCTGGCTTTGTTGTCCAACAGAAACCATCCACTCTGACTTGATAGCAATGAGGTGGGCTTACGGGTAGTTTCAGTATGCAGCCTGAGCCCCATGCACAGGTTACAAGTGCTGTGTCTTTGAGCAAAAGGGTTCGTGCTGGGAAAAGAGGTTGGTATGAGCTTGGGAACAAGACCTGGTCCTAGCAGCGTGCCCTGGTTTTGCCTCTGTCCTGCTTGGGTGGCCAAAGGGCAGGACTGTGCTCCAGTGGGGCCCTCTAAAAGTATGGCACCTCTTTTCTTCAGGTTTAGGAGATCCCAGCATAGACTCAGACAAACCACTCGTTGTGCCAGGTGCTCCCTCTGCCAGCATCAGTCTCTAGGAGCACATCATCCATAAAATCCTCGCCATGTGCCATGCCAGCCATGGTGGCAGGGGGGCACAACAGGGCTGACAAGCTGGCCACAGCACCATCCACCCACACAGCAGCTGCAGCCAGGGACATGCTCGTGAAGGTGGCTTAAAGAGCAAGCACCAGACATGTTCTCTAAGACACTCTCGGGATGAAGCATGAAAGCACTTGTGAAACTGCACCTCATGGGCAAACAGGCACAACTGAGGGCTGAGTTAAAATAACACTTCATTTAAGCCCAAGTTTGTAGAAATGAAGTCTCCACATGCATGTAAATGATACAATATACATTTTTCTACAGCCTCAATGCAAGATTTAAGTTTAAAAAAAAAACAGTGAAAGTCTTGAAATAAACTTTGCTGTCTTCATTTTGGCCAGAAGATGAGTTGGCATAAGTTATTCAGAAGGAACATGTTTTAGGAAAGGGAACATGTGTGCCTAGAAAAGAAAAAATTAAAAAAAAAAAAGATTAAAAACTTCATGATCTCATTTGGACCATCTTATGTGAGTTACTGCCCTGGAAAGCAGAAAGTCTTTGCTACTGAATATAGGGGGAAAACATAATTTGCCCAAAAAATCCCATTGAAAGATTAAATAAAATTCCTTAAGCTAAAAGTACTCAGATGCTAGAGAATTTGTATCCATTGCCTATTGGCAATAATTATATAGTTGACTACAGCTTAACCAAACACTACAGAAAACAGAATATTCCTTTAAATACTCCCTTTCATTAAAAAAAAAAATGGGGAATTGTTCCTATTTGGATCCCCAAAGAAGGATTTGCCATTGTTTAGCAAACATCTTTTCAACTGCCTTTGAACAATTAGGCATATCCAAGGCATTTATGTCAAATTATACTTGTCCGAGTTTGTCTCTGAAGTATCTTCCCTCTCCATATGTCTAGTCATGAGAACTGCAATTTGCTTACATGTCCTCCACATGTTTTCACGGGATTAGATTCTCTGCAGAGGTTAGTTTGGTTGCATGCTCCCAGAATCCATTCCCTGTACCAAGACACTGGAGATTGCTCCAGCGCATGCAGTGAAAAGCGTTGTGAACTCTAGTCCTTGGGAACAGGAGATTGGGAACAGGAGATTGAGAAGAAGTCCATTGCCAGACCAGCCAAATCAGAGAAACAACACAGGTAACAGCAGACAGGCCCTTGACGGCCATCAGAGTAAGTGGGGGCCACTCATGAGGTGGGATCAATATCCTATTTTTTTCCAAAGCTGATTTAACCAAAATCAAATATAAACAGGAGTATCTGCTCCTCTCAATCTCAGACACCCTACAGAAGAAAAACTGTTGTCATATTTTAGTTGTTGTATTTTAGTTACATGCCTCAGATATGACTCTTGATTGATCTCACAGCCTGAATCTTTTCTGATGAGTATAATGGACCTTATGATAGAGAAAGAAAAAAAAAAGATAGAATTCCAGTTAGGAAAATCCTATAGTCTCATTTAATTCCAGGCTGTAAGATTGGTGAGGGAAGGATTTTCTTATTTGTTTGCACACTGTGATGATAATTTAAAATAATCAATTAAAAACAGTCCAACAAACAATGAGCAGTCATCAAAATACCATCTGGGGTGGAATCTTCCTTGCTTTGGGAGCCGCTGTTATATCCCAGTGATTTCATTAACTTACCCGATTCTCTATACGACATGCAGCATGAGCATGTCAAATATCAGTAAAGAACCCCATCTGGGCAGCATTGCCCATATCATACTACACCAGCCAAAATGAAACCTGAGCTACAGCTTGCTAAAGTTTTCACTTTTCTGGGTAAAGATTTCCCCGTTTCATCTCTTCTCTCATCACAGAGGTCATTTATGTCTTCCTGGTGTCTCTTCTGCAAGACTGGAAAATCATTAACACCTATTCCAATCAATGCATTTTCTTCATACTCTGTGAATGGGGACCCTCCAGGGCCACTCACAAGCCAATGTGTCTTTGCTCACAGCAGAGCCTCTCCTGAAGTGAGCAGGGCATTTCTGGCCATGCTCATGTCCTCCAACTCTTTCTGCATAGTATACTTCTCTAACGATGCCCTGCCTCCCTTCAGCCATAGTCTCACACCTTATTTTCAGATGTTCACCCTTCCAACCCAAGACTAAAACCTCTGTAGAGAGACCCCACAGACAGAAACGGCACACATTCCTCCACTTGCCCTGCCAAGCATGGCTGGCAGAGCCAACCTCGGCTACTAACCTCCGGCCAGTGGACGTGATTAAAGCCAGATGCCCTGCCAAGTACATTGTCTACCTTGAACTGCACTACCTCCCCGCCTGTCCGCTTTCCTCTGCCCTCCTTCCAGCCAGCAGCAGGAGCCTCCCATGGGCTTTCTGAGGAGGTATCTGCTGGCAGGGCATGGCTCGCATGGATCTCTCAGCTGCACAAAGCTCCCTCCTTCTTCAGTCGAAGGGCATCCAAGCCCACTGCCCTCCAGAGCAGGCTGGAAACCCTATCTGTTTCCTCCAGCTCTTCGTGATGGGGAACAGGATATAGCCTGGGAGCCTGGGAGTCTGGATCAACAAGGTGTTTCTAAGCTTCAGTTTTCCAGCAATTTGCTTTCATTCAGGGGTTGTGGTAGTGACGAACTACTGTGTTTCGCTTTCTCTTCTTACCGTCTATATTGGTGTTTGTGCTATACAAAGAATCAATGACCCAATTTTTCAGAGGCAGTGACCTCCCATGGCACTTGTGTTGTTCAGCACTGTAGAAAATGTAGCCACTGAAGTCTGTGGTGAGTTTTACTTACAAATTTTTTTTCTTTTAAAGTATGAATAATAACTACTTCTGAAGCCCTCTGGCATCCATGTGGCCATGAGCGGCTTCTTGCACCTGGAAAATGTGAAAACCTGATTTCAAAAGAAGTTACTACTTTTGCACGCACTAGGTTGCTGGTAACAGACTGGCTGAAGGATTGCTTCCAGTTCACACTTCAGCTAAAAATAAAAAACGTCTGGAACATTTTCTTCTTCCACTTGCTGTAGATTACTAAGCAGATCAGCTGAGGAATTATGCCTTTCTCTACAGCACCCACCAAAGCCCAGATGGAGCATCTTTTAAGCCTAGAGAATGACACCAAAGGTTTAAATAGGATATTATTCTTAAATTTGAGTGTTGTAGGACCTCTGAAGGCCCGGTGCCACCTAATTCCATCACTGCCTCCTATTCTGGGACACCTCTTCCCACGTGGGACAGACTCAGAGCTCTTGGGTGTTAAGCAGAGAGATAATCCATATAGAATTAGAGGAAGAGACAGTAAACTTCTGAGTGTGAAGTTTACTTATCCTTATCAAAAATGCCTTACATAAACCAGATCTATGCCCAGAGCTGTGTCTCAATTCATAGTAAGCCCTTAAGAAAGGATATGTGCAGCTAATGGAAAACAAATGTCTGTTTTGGCAGGGCCTGCAGCTAATGTCAGTTATTTTCCCCCCTTTGCTAAAGAAATAAAGAAATCGTCAAAATGAAACCGGCTGACTGAAATGTTCTGGTTTTCTCTTAACCGTTTGAGTGCTTCTCTGAAACACAACATACACGATAGACCTTATCTTAGTGGTTCATGAAGAGAAAAAAAAACGGCTGAAGAAATCGTGTTCTTTTTCATTAAAACATATAATGTCCTCAGGAAGGAAGTTCAGAGTTGAAAACACAGATATGCTTGATAGCTTGATAGCTTTCAGTAAGGGCTGTTTTAATTAGAGTGTGACTTCTAGACTTTGTTTTGTGGGAGTCTGGCCAAAACCAGAACAAGAGTACCAAGCAATCTTTAGACTGTTTTCTAAAGAAAACAAAAGCCTAGGGAGGGCAGAATTATTAGCTGTGGCCTAATATCTCAAAGCAGATTAATACAAAGTATAGTTATTGTTCTTAGGAAAGAGCAATACTGTCAACACAAGCATAGAAACCACCAGAAGACAATTCATCATAAGGATTATGGTCACTATCTCATATAAGCTGTACCAAACCACAAATACTGTTTTTAACCCAGAACACAATTAAAAGTCTGACTTTAACTCAGTAACTACATTAATTCAAGGTCACTGAACAGCCTGTAGTACGTTGGCTCGTGCCACAGCTCAGAAATCAGTAATATGGAAATACTAAGGCAGGCAGGACATTCACTGAGTTTTGCCTTCCTTGGGCCTGAAGGGTCTGGTTCCCCAAAGCCTTGTGTCACCTGGGACAGCTTGGTTTGCAGATCCCAGAAGCTGCGAGGGTGTACAGGAGAAGAATCACTCCTTTCATGCTCTCTTTCTTCAGGCAACTGCTTGGAGCACGGTTAGAGGGAGACCAGACTGGCCTTGGTTTCATCAGGTGTGGCTGTTGTGTTCTTCCACCCTTCCCCAAATGTGTAACTGAGGATGTTCACATAATTATAAAACCAAGTAGTCAACAGAGGTCACATGAAGCCTCAGCAAGTGTCCTCCTGCCCATGTAAGGACACAGGAGAGGCTACTCCAAAATTTGAAACATGTGGCTTGGCGTTACCAGGGTGTTACATCTGCAAGAGAAGCACAAAGAGAGAGAGAGGGAGCAGCCACCATGCAGGCATGGTCACAGGGTCACTGATGTGTGACCTTGGGATAAAGCCACCAGAGAGTTTTCTGGGATAGGTGCTAGAAAACACGGTTTGGGACTGAAAGAAAAGAAATTATCATCTGTCGTTGGACTGCTCTTGTGTTCAAAATCATGAGCTTTGTAGGCTCTTTAAAAATAAGGCAATTTCACCAGAGAAATAACTGCCTCCCTCAACCATTTTCCCTGTTAAGTAAACAACCTTCAGAACACCAAGTTTTGGCTATTCTTTGGAATAAAACAATAAAAGTAGAAACTCATTTTCAAGCAGAGAAACCATGGCTGTAGTGGAACCAAGACAGAACAAAGAGCAGAAGGATTTAGCCAGAAAAGGTAGCCCAAAGGAAGTAAAACAAGATCTGAAACAAAGGCTGGAGATGCTGCAAAAGGGAACTAAAACCATATCTAGAAACCTCTCAAACTTCATACTCAACCAGCAGTAATGCAGGTAGGCGTTATAGCATTCCATACTCAAGGAGCAAGGCCAATCACTGGCATGACCATAAACCGAACTATTGAGGAACAGACTTTCCAAGAAACAGAAAAGGCCAGGATCCTTTATGTCAATATGGAGGTTGCTAACATGAGTCTTACTTGAGTGACTGATTCCTCAGGCAGCCATTTCTCTGCCTTCAATACAAGCAGAAAACCTCTGCAAAACAACACATCACAGCCAGCAATGGCCAAATGAATCTTCTTGAGAGCTTTCTGTCTGCCCAGACCCTGCCTCTTTGCTGTGATCTTCCCTCTTTGTGCTTCGGTCCAAATGCCTTTGTGCATGAGACTTGCCTGATTGACTGAGGCTTTGTTTAGCCTTTACTATGGCTCCCCCTTGTCACCAGAACTGCAACTCGTGGGCTGTCTAACACCCTGGCCTTCAGGCTCAATGCTCACCATGCCCTTGCTTTACCCCTGAGCTCATGCCTCTCCTGGTCTCTCTGCTTCTGTCTTCATCACAAATTTAACCCAACATTGGACACTTTTAAGACTTGTCTGGACAGGGTGCTGGGCCATCTTGTCTAAGCTGTGCTTTTGCCAAGAAAGGTTGGACTAGATGGTCCTTGAGGTCCCTTCCAACCTGGTGTTCTATGATTCTATGAACCCCAGCCTGCCTGTCTGCTGGGCTTCTCTGCACATATGCTAGACCCATGATGAGATGATCTGCTGATGAGATGATGGAGCTAAGGTGCATTAGATCCACAAAGAAACTAAAGTTCAAAGACCCCAGTCAAAAGTCACCACCTGGGTAATGAATTGGACCCACCAGAGAACTTTGCTAGAACAGGAATTTCACAACCTTTTTGTAACCTACAGAGATCCAGGAAGTAGAGATCAGATTGTCTCAGCTCAAATAAGGAAAACATCTGCTAGTTTAAGGAGACCACTTGTTAAGAGGCTTATTTCTCTCAGTTTGTTATCCAGCCCATGTAAATTGCTGGGAAGATGAACAGAAAGGAGTTTGCATCTTGAAGATGTCAACTCTGAAAAACACTAAAGAAAAAAGAAGAAGGAATATTCCAGGATAGAAGCACCCAGAGTTTAGATTCAGTTTGGCTCAGTATAGCATGGGGTGGATCTTAAACGAATGCCTTCAATGTAAGTTAAAGATTCTTTTTGTTTGTCCTTATCTCAGATATTATCAACCATAGAGCATCAGTCCAGCAAAAACTGATGCATAGGGAAGAGGCTCAGTAGAAAAACGCCTCATCATTTGGTAATTGCAAAGGGGAAAGTCATCTTACAGGCCATTAAAAATTGTTCCAAGAGCCTTTGACCATGACTTGGTGAAGAACAAAGACATCAGAGACCATCTAGATGCGGTCTCTGGCCGCAGAGAAGTAAGCAAAGTCACTGTGAAGGAATCATATCCTATACCACACACAGATGCTACCCTGGGTGCTGTAGTGAACCCACTTGTTTTTTCATGCTGGATTTTAAAAGCAAGTAACAAGTGGACCCGTAAGATAGAAGAAAGCCTATAGCACAGGGTCTGAGTCAATAGAAAAGGCTCTGGTCGCAGCAGCTTGTAGGACACAGAGATTGCTTTGGAATAGCTAACAGTAACTGCATGACAGACTGCTCTAACCATCTTTGTTGCATCTAAATTATAACTCGTTGTTTACTTGAAAAAACGAACATTCAGAGAAACATAATCAGCAAAGAGGGAATTTCCACCGATAAAAGCAAAACAAGACTGTGCAGAATCAGCCAAATTTCCAGCTTTACTGATGTGCAGAGCTTTGTAGTGCTCTGCCATGACAGAAAGTTCATTTGGGGCTTTTACAGGATCCTGGAAAAACTGCACACACTTAGTGAAAACAGGAAAGCATTTCTCTGGTCTCCTGAATGCAATGAAACTTTTCTGGAATTTTAAAAATCCCTCATGACCACTCCTGTCTTGATTTTCTTGTATCTCAGAACTTCTCATATTGGACACAGATGCTACCACATATGGTTTGGGGACAGCATTATGACACAAGAACACAAAAAGCCCATGAGATAATGGTGGACCAATACGATAAAACCTAAGACCCCATAGATAAATAATTATGCCACCCATGAGAAGCATCTCAGTA
>NW_008824243.1:5176596-5200542 GCF_000699105.1 Pygoscelis adeliae
TTCCCTGCTAGGGTTCTTTGTCTTTGGGACTACTAAGGGACAATTTGCAACCTGTCTGGAAAAGCTGGAGCACTTTGATTTTAGAGTCACACAAAGGCTTTGGCATTTGCAAAGTGGTACCAGGACCTCTCCTGGCTCAGCAAGGACCACTTGAAAGGTTTGTTTTCCTGCGACCTGCTGGAGCTTCTTAGGAAACAACAGGAGCTTGCGTTCTCCAGTCACCATCTTCCTGGGCTTCTGGGAGTCTTCCTGATGTACCTGGCAAGTCAGTGCTTCCAGAAGATATTCTGCAAACTGTAAGGTTGTGAGCAATATAACCCCACCATGAAGTAGGCACCAATGTGAGCACAAGGCAAAACTGCACCAAGCTGTGACTGTGACTGCTGAGACTCTCCCTCAGTAGCACTTCTGGCTACATCAGACCGTCTGTTCTGTTGACAATAGCCGAGTTTTTCAGCTTTCATGGTATCACTGCCGTTGGGCTGGTACCTCTTCTTCAATTTCCAAGTGCAAGGAAGCAGAGTGGGAACAGAGCTTGTGCTCAGAGAAGAAAAATGCTGGGAAGGAATAGGTTTCTAAATGTTCTGACTAAGCAAGTTTTAGCAACTCTGCTGTTGTCAAAGGTAAGACATGGGAACTTTTTTATGGGGAAAAACAGATTAATAAAAAATGGCATACCTCTTCATTCTTATAATCTAGAAAGTTTTATGGAAAAGACAAAATCTTTTTTTTCATGTTGCTGAAACCAAAAAGGCTTTGTTCTTTCACTCCCCTAACCAAAGATAGGAAGAAACGTATCAAAAGATCTTTCCACGTTGTATTCCGCCTCCTGCATCTTCCCCTGCCTCTCTGCGGCCATGTGGAATCCTGCTAATCCACCCTTTTGCATGGAGGTGAAGAGATCATTCATAGCAGTGCATTTAGAGCAGCTCTCTAAGAATTTTTCCAGCAAACCATTCACTATAGTCCTCTGAAAAAAAGGTACGAAATAATCTCTCCATGTTAGTATTACATTATTTATGCTTCATTCCAGCTATCTCCTTGTTTCCTGTGGACAACATGTTGATTTATTCATGCTGTCAGGCAACCTCCTCTGACTATGTTTCCAGTAAAAAAACTGAAAGGGAGATTTAGCCGCCTACTCCCCAGATGTGCAGTGGCTCCAGCTCTATGGCATCTGTGTAAACATCAGCAATAAACTTCTGACTTTGAGATTAAATATGGGGAGTTTTTCTTTTTACCCCGTGTTCAGGTGCCTTGCATCAAAGTATTTTAAAGGTATCTTTGGCATTTTTTGTTATGAAAGCATTTTGCACGCTAATCATCAAGGAAGTATGTCGCCAGGAATCCAGCCACCGCTGGGAGATGTCAAACCATACGACACCCCCCATTGGAGGTCAAAGCCGCAATGTTCCCACCAAGTAATATGCCAAGGAAGAGCACAGCTCTGAGCTACTCAGGTATTAAACAGGGCTGCAGATGCCTGATTGTGCTATGGAGGTGTCACTGGTATCTCATAAATGAGGACGCTGTAAGAGGGGTTATCCTAGGGTATGTAAATATTGGCAAGTTAAGTATGTTAATTAACTAACAGGAATTCCTTAAATGTAAGAAGAAAAAAAACACAAAAAAAAAACCAAAATAAAATATCACCAACTTGATGCTTATCAACATAGTGGTTAATTCCCTGAAATCAGTGATCTGTTTTAGTATTTTATAGGAGTCAAAACAATGCTTCTGTTTAGCAATATACTCCAGAAATGGCCTAGAGGAAGGGCACCAGCAGAGCGTAGCTGCCTTTAGTGGGAAGTGCATCATCTGGAAAGCTCCTTTTCACATGAGACAGGTTCAGTTCATTACCCTAATGACATTTTTTTCTCTAGACACTCAGCTTGTACAAAACACACCATTGTACTTGGGCCCACAACTTGCTGAGAGATAGAAGAAGGGTTGTCAGAACAAAAGCGATCAGAGCTTGTATGGAGCAGCCAGCGGGCCTGGATGGGGGCAGAACAGCCTGGTTCACACTGACCCCATAATTTTCTTAACTGTAGCTTACTGCAGTAGCAGATTTCGACCTGTAGGACTCTGCCAGGGAAGGGCCCTCCGTTACCTCCCATACCACTTTTGGCTCGGTTTACAACTGCCAGAAAAGGGGGCTCTGGCTGGGGGCTACACTAGTTTTCCTGATGCTTGAGTGCTTGACTTCTCAAACATTGCAATATTTTAATATATTTTAATATAAGAGCTGGAGCAGTTTCTCGTTAAAACCCACTGAAATTTCCCCTCTTCAATGATGAGTTTAATCCTTGAATTATTAATACCCACCAATGAAAGGCAGGAGATCGATGTTACTGCCCTGAATTGGTAATGTTGCTGGAAGAAGAAAGCGCTACATTAACAGACAACAGACAGACGAATGGCTGTAGACTTAGCTTGTGTGGTTGATTTTTCAGTTCAGTAACAGCTGATTTCAATCACTTCTAAACAAACTTCTGAAGTATTTTGTACAACCAGCTAATGTCTCTATAAATATCTTCTGTTTAACTATGGACAAATTATCTCCCAGCTTGAAAAGCTAACCAGGGTTTGTTGCGGGGGTTGTTTCCTTCATCTGTCTATGACAAATAATTATCAATAAGAGACAAAATGTTGCTTTGGAGCTCACCCAGCTGAATCCCACCATGTGTACTGTGTAGCTATACAGTACAATACCGCACGGTCCTATATAGTTTTTTAACTCTGGAAAACTCTAGCAGCTTTACAATTAAACCGCCTGTCTTGGCAGGGGTTACTTTCTGAGTCAAACCTTGAAACCCAAGAGTGCCCCAAACCTCAAGTTAAAAAGAGGGGACTCTTTTGACCCTACTTCACTTTACAGTGGAGTCCAAGCTCTCATGCAATGCATGGTCTCCTTGGGCCAGAGCATGTTCTTGGCCAGCAAACTGTCCTGCAGAAGGAGCTGCTCCCCATCTGCATCCCGTTGAAGCCCGTTGGGAATTACCCGGGATAATGCACTTCTGAGGTTTAATCTCAGCTCTGTGGAGCAGGCCAGAGAGCCCCCGGGCTGAAGCCCTGGCTCCTGGGAGCACTGGACACGCTTGACCCTTAGCTGTCCTCTGCCTGTCTGTGTGCCCATCCCGCGTGGTACCCCAGCACCAGGCAAGCTGTGTGCAGGAGTTTTCCCCTCAAAATGCATAGCAGGCAAGCCAAGGAAGGCAGGAATCTAGGACTTACCTGACTGATGCTGGGCAAGGCTCAGAGCCCAGCTCAGTGGCACGGCCAGGGGCCCGTCCCCTTTCACAGCCTGAAACCTGCTGTTTGTACTGTTCCTCAGGAAGATTCCCACTGGGAAAGTGAAGATGATGTAACGCAGGCAATATCCTCCTGCGGCTACTTTACATTTAGCCTTGTCCCCCTCTCTCCCCTCCTGTGGTGTCAGACAAAACAACATAGGTTGGACTTTCCATCTCAAAAATGCATTTCCTGACACATTTTGCTGTAAGCAGGACCTTTAAAACTATTTTCATAAAAGCTGATGTGGCTTCGAGTGTTGTTACATGTTTTATTTGAGTGAAAGCCATGTCTTCCTCCTAAGAACTTCTGGTAAACAAAAGCCTCCTTATAAATCCTGGTGGGAACTACTGCAAGGATGCTGGCGCATTGCACATACCAGCCAAAGCAGCGAGAGCCTGCACAACCGCAGCTCTGAATAAATGACCCAAATCACAGCTTTCATTTCCACTGGGAACTGTGGCTCTACCATAGAACGTGGCTCCTGATAAAGAAATTCATCATTTAAAAAACCCATTATTGGGGCTAAGGTGTGAGATAAAATGAAAGCATTTATATTTCTGTCTTTCCTAAATTCAAAATACGTGGTGTTTTGAAAGTGCCATATCCAAATATAAAGGAATTGTCGAAATCTCGATTTATGCTATAGTTAAACCCAGCTTTGGAACATCTGCCTGTCAATGGCCATATCATTATGAGCAGATGCTGCCTTCAAAGAATTAGACAATGTAGGGGGAGGAGATATTTCTCTTTCTGTCTCTCCTGTGTGTATGTGTACGTACACACATATGCAGCAATCAAGAGGAATTGCATTTGAAGAAAAATATGGAGCTATGCCACAGCACCCTGGCATAATAAACATATATAAGTCTACAGACATCCATTACACAAGGGCGCTATAGCGTAGATTCATACCTTTATCACCATGCAATTCCCCTTGATTATACTGACAGTCCTAATAAGTTCCGAAGAGTTTGGCCTTCGCTATATCCTGCAGCTGAAAAAGCTTGGCAAGAAATAACTCAGCAGAAAACTTCAATTTTCCCCTACATATACCTTATTTTAAAAGAAAGAAAGAAAGAAAAAGAAAACTTTGGCATAGTATCCAGGTTTAAAGAAAGAAAAATAGCATAGCAGTAGTGAAACGTACATTTTGCTGTTACCTCCTGGCAATCAGAGAGAAGTAGCAAAAATACAGTCTGTGTATGTATCACCTACTGTTTTCCTCCTCTTAAAGAGGTGTAACTAAGACAATCCTCCTAGTAAGATAATAAAGAAAAAACATACCTGAATTTCCTTCTTTTCAAGCAGGAAATTGTTGTATACGTGAGAGCTGCTGTACACCATCAGTAACTAGAATTTTGCTAATATTATCAAAGAGTTATCTGAGGAATGCAGTGACTGCCAAGCAGCAAGGAGCACATCTGGGGTATGTCTAAATAGAAAGTCCAAAAAACACATACCTTGATGCTCTGTGTCCAGAAGAAAACCTTCTTACTATTACTGTTCACTAACCAACCCTTTAATGAAAGGCACAGTTAGACAGTTCACCTATTAGGTCATCACCAGGCTGTGATCTGCAGTGACACATAGCACCCAAGCAGTTTTTGCATCACCACAAATACTCAGAGGCACTGATAATGACTGCCAGCACCATCTGCCAGAAAACTGAGTTTGCATTTTGATATTCTATCTCAGATTTGCTATGATGGGAAGGGAGAAGACTGTTTACACCAGAAAGAGAAAACCTACCCAGACAGGATCTCAAAATCTCTTTCAAATGAGACAAAGAAATGATTGCTGTTGCTGGCAAGCGGCAAACTTACTCACACTTCATTCGTGTGGCTGCACTCTCTCCTGCAGGATCAGGGTTTCCTGTGAGAAGTAAGTGGGTAAGGGAATGGCTAAATCCAGTCCAGGAGGTTGCTGGTTTTATCAATTTGATCTGGTGAATTATTATGCCTCCCTCCTTTACTAATGAACCTGCTGTCTCCAAATGATGCAGATCTTTTTTCAATGCAGTCTGATTTAATATTATTACTGTATGTTCCACTATGCCACCATTAGACAAGGTATTCGATTTCCAAAAGAGCCGGTTCCTCCAGCATACACAGAACTTGAATACTCATCATTAATATAAATGCACCGGCAAAATTATTTATTTTTCATTGAAAGGTTATTTAAAGATGGACTCAATGATTTTCTATAAAAATACCTAGTATGAGCCTTTTTCTTTCCTTTCACAGAAAGGGAGGGCACAAATCAGTGGGGTCCTCTGTATAGCCAGGTGCACATGCAAGTGGAATATTCTCCTGTGCACACATTTTTATGGATATCTTACCCAGTCAACATTTTGCAAATGAAACCCTTGATATATTGAGTGCCATTCTTTCAACGTTCCTGGAAAATGGCTTTTCTTTTGTTAAACAAGGCTTTTTGCACTCCATGAGCCTCCATGACACAAAATTCAGTGTACAGCTTTAAAAATGTCTTCTGCTCTCTGTACTGCCCTGGCCTCTCGGGTGGTGGGAAGGCACCAGAAGCCAGGCTGCAAATCAGTCCCTGGTGAGACCCTTCAAATGTTGACCAAATTCATACGTAACTGGGCACTACAATTTTAATAAGTTTGCATTTTATTCCAATCCAGTGCAACAACCACCATTAAAACTCCTGAAAGTTTATGCAATAAAAGCGTAACATGATGGCCTCTGTCCGAGTCTTTTTTCCTGTCCAGAGTGAAAAGTAGTCTTGCTAAAAAGCCATCCAGAGGGTTCCAATTATTTCATCTTCAACGCAGAGAGGTTAAAAAAAAACCCTACCAAAGGCTGATGTTTTCAGTCAGCTATTACTATCACTTTGTCTGTTTATAACAGCAACAAAAAGAAACAGAAATTCCTGTTTCCGAGTGTCACCATGATACCTATAAAACTGGACAGACTGAAAGATTAAAATAAAAGCCTAAAAAATGATGCAGTACAAATGGTCCATCCAAAAGACTTTAAAGGTGGTTTCAGAAAATGTCAACACATCTACATTTTAAAAAAATGATGAGAAGTCTAAGTAGCTAAAAGCATTTGATTTATACCGCGTGGGTGTTCTTATGCCAAAACTGGGTATTACTCATAAAAGCAAGAATAAAAGACACTTCCATACTTTTAAAGCAAGATAATGTTTTATCTATAGTCATCCACCCTTCTAAAAGCAAGTTATACTGTAATGCATTGTGCTGAGAGACACCAAACCTGGAAAACATATCAAATGGTTACAACATATTAAAAAAAAAAAAAGAGTGATAATGGTCTGCAGAGAGCAGTGAAAAGTAATTACTTCAGAGAAAATACCTGGCCCATGTAGTTAATGACATTTGTCTGTGTGCTGGCTTTGTACGAAGAAAGAAGCACAAACAAAAACATAACAACCCCCAAAATTTCGCAGTTAAACAGACCCTGAATCAAAACTGCACATCTAAACACTCTAAAAGAGTGTCCAGCAAAAAAAAATCCCAGTCTAATCTACACAGATGAAGTTGTTCTTCACCTTCCACTCAGTGCAAGTCACTAGAAAAACAAACAAACCAAAACGAATGTTATCTGTTGTACATCCGTCCAAAACACCCTATGGCGATCGAACGTGACCACACAGGCAATGCTGCAACTCCACGTCTTGGTCCTGTTGCTGCTCTCCGTGGGAGACGTTCTCCTGCATCCTGTGCCAGATGGACCTCAAATACCACCAAATCCCAACAGCCCAACTGGATGCATTCCGCACAACAGTAATGAACAGGTGCTGGTTTTGAAAGAGTCAGACAAGACAACTTTTCTCTAGGATCAGACATTTCCTTCCAAATCACTGGGGACAGCAGAGAGGGGATTTCAAAGCCCTGTGTCAATAGTCACCCTTCGGACAAGCACAATGTTGAAGGAATCTCAGCCCAAGAGCCGAAATCTCTCCTCTAGACAAATTGCAACAGGTAGTTGCAAATAATGTGGGGTTTTTAGGCAAAAGCAAAATCACTAAGGCAATACAGCAAGTGCTAAACTGTGGCTTCAGCACAGAATAGCTGATCTTTATTGAAAGGCAAAAGGTTTAAGGAAACCTATGGACCATTCTGGGAATGACTATACAAGCCGTTGGACAGTGCTGGCTGTCTTCTAACAGGTAAGAGTTTCAGTCACGCAACAGTTTAACAAAGAAATTGGAAACACTGAAAGCTAACCTAGACAGAAAAACTCACAGTCCAAAGCTGCTTGAAGTCTCTCCTGCTTCAGACAAACTTACTGTCTTTGTTAGAAGGTGAAGGAAGGCTAAACACCCCGATGCCTCCTGGATGGGCACAGGATTTTACCATTCCTCTGGCTTGGCCCAGTCCTGCAGATTTTCTTTCCCTTCCTCCTTGTTTTGGGCAGAATGCCTTCTCCTTTGCAGCACCTCACCATCTGGTCCAGCCCAAAGGTACATCCCTGCTTTATCAGTTCAGCACCTCTTTTCACATTTCACTTGAAAATGCACATGCTAGATAAGGAGAAATTTCTTCCAGATGTCAGGAACTGAACATGAACACCTCCTTGTACAGAGAGAGAGGCAATATTATGTGATGGGAACACTGTGGGATAATTAGAAATAGCAAAAAAGTCTTCTTTTAGACATCAGAGTTTAACTCTCCATCAAGACATTTTAAGTATTCAATGTCTCTGCAGTATTCCCTACCCTAATTACGCCATCCAGAATTTGGCTAAATAAAGGAAATCTTGGGAATATTTCAGAAATATGGTCTATGTATTGAAGAATGACAAACTGCAAAGATGATAAAGACAAATCTCCCTTAAATCCAGCTTAGTCCTAGAGTTTGTCCTGTCCAGCTCAAAGGGAGAGCCTTCTCCCCAGCCGCTTCCCCTAAGGGACCTGGGTGCACCTCACCTCAAGAGACAGCAACTCAGCGTTCCCACCTGTGGGTAGATGGGCAAAAAGGCATCCTCCGTGTTGTAGCTACAAACTCCAAGTTACACATGTGGGACATTTTCTAGAAGCAAGGCACGTTTACTTGGCTTCTCGCCACTACAACTTTCCTCATACAATGGGAACAAAACAAATGCACCCCTTGTTCCAAAATCCAAGTGCGGTAGATGCACATGACTGAATGATTGCTGCCATGGTAGTGGTTTATGACTTACTACATTTAGCCTGGTTCTTTGTAGCTGCGTGAATATATATTAGTCTGCTTCGTATGAGAGTAAGTCTGGTTTTGATTAGGCTTGTAGAGAGCTGTCAGAAAGTCAGACTCGAGCAAATAAGCCCCTGTAGGTTCACTTGGAAAAGCCCATAAAATGTCTGCTGTTCATTTAAATTAGACTCAGAAAGAAACACAAACCTGAAAGCTGCCAGTGTTTATATATTTGATTAAGAATCGGGGGGGGGGGGGGGGAGGGGGGGGGGGGGGGGGGGAGTATTTGGGGAGGGGGGGATCAGAGGAGGCTGGGAGAGGAGTTATTCTGGGAATGAGCCTAGTCAGAGAGTAGCCTTGGGTCCAGACCCTCATTCCTGCACACAAAGCAAAGGAAAAACAGGCTTATGCAGGCACCCTGAGCTATAGTATAGCCAGAATAAATCCCTCCCTTGAACCACAGCCCAGCAGTGGAGGAGCAGCACGGCTACTCTGCCGTCACTTCTGAAACCATTAGATTGTGGCAGTGGCTAAAGCAAGTTCTGGGAATACTTTCTTATACATGGCTTGCTTAATTGCAGTTTTTCTACACATCTCTGCCCCTTGGCTGAGGAAATCTGCCTGAGCTGCAACCCAGACAGCAAGGCAAGATGGCTCGTGGCACCTGAGCTCCTCCAGGGCTAGCTCAGGTCTTCCCATGAGGCTGCCATCCCCAGAGCGTGGTCCCTGTCCTACACACAGATGCCCCTACGTGCAGTGGCGTTTCTGCCTGCTTGGAATGGATATGCCAACCAGCCCCTTTAGCTTGTGCTATGCCTTTTTTTTTCCTTAAGTACCCACTGGTTTATATATCCATGCTTTAGCTGTCAGGGCCTCTCCCATGAGCTGGAGGTAAGGTCTGCGCCCCCAGCCTGGATGATGACATTGATCTGTCATCTTCAACTCTCACTCCTTGCTGCCTGAAACACTACTTACAGTTGGTTTTACTTAGGATGCATCGCCTGAACCCCCTGCCTCTGCTGTTTCTGAGACGAGCAGGCTGGCTGGTCCCTGCCCCTCTCCCTTTCATGCATGCACATGTGCATCCTCAGCTCTCCCACACCCCTGGCTCAGCCGTGCTCCATATGAAGATGATAGGCTCAAAACTTCCCTTCTTTGCCTGCCTCTGCCTCATCTGGCTCCCACCTCATCTGGGTCCCACAGGCTCCAGTGCGTCCCCTCCCCACGTGCAGATCCATGGCCGTCCTCCAGAGCCTTCCTCGAGGTGCCTGCCTGCGTGCCTCCCCCCGCAGCCCCATCTTTAGGGTTTTGGGGGCACATCTCCCACTGCCAGGCTGCTGTAAATCCAGCGGCAGCTCCCAAAGCCCCCAGCTGCGTGGTTTTTCCTGGTGGATACACCTGCCCCCTGCACGTGTGCACACGCATGGGTCTTGTCTGCTGCTGCTTCTCAGTGCTTTCTCAACGTGCTTTTGGCCTCCCAAGCTGGGACGGAGGATGGACACAGTCTCTGAGGTCCCCAGGCCAAACCCCAGGGTGCAGAGCCTCCCCCAGGACCTCCGCCAGCTGCCTGCCCCCAGTTCTCCTGGGGTTAAGCACACCCTGTCTCCTCACTGAGGGCAAACGAGCATCCTGGGCCTGAGGCTGCCACTTCAGAGGACAGAAAAGACCAATTTCCTCAGGATTTTGGCATCACAATTGCTAATTATTTAACAGGCTGAGAAATAACTAGCTCTAAACAAAACTTGGAGGTCCTGCATGCCTGTGCCTTTGACCATTCCGGATCAGCATTTGACTCCCAAGCGGGGAAATTGGTACCTTGGATCCCGGAGGGGGAGAATCTCTTTTTCCTTTTCTCTTTATTTCTGTCTGGCCATCCACCCAAATGCTTACAGAGATGTTGGAGCTGCTGCATCTAAGCAACCAGAACAAAGTCCTTTGATGCCCACTTCAGGGTCCTGGGGACAGTTTGGGAGTCTCTGAGTATTGAAACTTTCTATTAATTACTGTTATTGTTGCTAGCAGGAAGGTGGGAAAGCACTGGCCCACTCAGCAGGGCAAGCAACAGGTACCGCCCTCATTTTAATCAGAACCTCTTCCTTCCCACCGTACCAGGGTCAGGCTGCGTTCGGCTGAACACACATGTGCTAACTGTAGGAAGCAGTTAATAGGCACAAAGAATTATCTGTATCTTATCTACTGCTGGCATTTTATTAATTGTTCCCAAAGACTGAGGCTTTTCAGACTTTCATTTTAATTAGAAGGAACAGTTGCCAAAAGCAATTTCTCAGGCAACTCTCACCATTCGTTGTAGTCTTCATTTATCTGGTATTATTACAAGGCCGGGTTAAAAAGAACCCAGATGATAAGAAGAGCCCATCTATTCAGGTTCTGAGAAGTCTCCTAGACAGCAGCTGGGGGAAAAGTCCTTGTGAAAACCTCCTGCCCTTGGCTCAGCCCAGTCTCCCGAGCAGCTTTGTTCCCTGCGTGCACTCCGAGCTTCAGGGAGATAAGAGGAGGCTACCTTTAAGCGTGTTCAAAAATAGGGGAAAAGTGTACGGCTACCTGTAGGAAAGCTTAAAGATCCACTTGTGTTTCACGGGTGATTTAGGGAGGCTTTCTGTGTAGCAGCAATCTGCCTTTTGGGCATATTCCCTCTAATCCTCCCTCCCTGCCTTTATTGCTCACAGGAATTTGTGCGTGTAACCACTCATCCAGCTGCCCGGGTTGTTTTTATTTATACTAGATGACAGGGCTGTTCAAACTGCACAATACCCGGGCACAGGTAGCGATTGATGCCCTGCAATGGGAAGGCGGATGGGTCCACAGCCGTCTCACGGGACAAGGGGGGCACGTTGCACCGACCAGTGATAACCGTAAGGCTGTGTCTGCTGTGCAGACGCATCGCCTGCGAAATCCAGTCCTGCTGCACCGGCAGAGGTAAGAAACTGTCCCTACCCTGAAGATTTTAGTCCACAAGAGGCAAGGAGCTGTACAGTAGACAAAATGTGGAGGAAGAACCATGGGGACAATAACCGTATCCTGTGGGTGCGCAGAGACTTACATACATTAACAGGATATTTCAGTGACAAAGGCAGCCCCGTACATGTTGCCTGCTTGGCTATTACTGGTTGTAGAGTTCAGATGCGAAGCGATGGCACCAAATCATCCCTAGCCTGGGGAAAGTCCCATCCAACCAAGGGAACAGACTTCAAAGCTCTGGGTGGCCTGGGACAGAGAAGGAAACAGCACAAATCTATAAGCATCACAGAAAATACTTTCACAGAGGTATTTCGTCTGTGACAAGTGACATACACGTGTTGTGGAGATGGCTATGATGTCCCTCAGCAAATTTAAGAGATGGACAAATACGACTGAGAACAAAAAGCATTTCTCAAGAAATGAGAGCCATGTCATTGATCAATCAAGAGGTCAGGAGTTAGATGACATAAAATATTTCAATTTTATTTTAAGCTCTTGCTACAAACCATCAGGTACACAAATTACATTCTTTTCATGAGGAATTTCTAGTGTTTCATTCTGTTAATACTGACAGAGACCTTCTGTCTGTCGAATAGTACCCTATATTTCCACAGGTTTATAGTGACACTCTTAGCATTTATTTCTTCTCTTGGCAAAGTGGATATAAATAGAGCTAAGTAAGATATTTTCCTTTGTAACATCAAGCTCCAGGCAGTTTCTTTTATTGCTACTAAAACTCTGTAAGGTTGATTGGTAAACTCTGTTCAGGCAACTTAATGCAAGGCATCACCCTGTGGTAATTTTTAGTAATAGAGGAACACACCATGATGCATTACGGCACCCACAGACACCACTTTCACGCTATGCGTGCAAAGGGATGTCCAAAGTTCAGAATTTCTAAAATAACCATGCCACCCATACAAAAGGCATTTAGAGATGGAAAATCAAGCGCCCGCAAAAAAGTGTGTGAATGACTTGACATTCTAGGGGAAAAAGACTCGCCAGTTTGAACCAACTGAGGATAATAAAGCTTATTCACTGATCACAGATATTGAGCCACTTCCCACAGAGATGCTACAAAGGTACAATGAAATTGATAAATGCATGATACAAAGCTCTTGTCAGGCCTTTTCCTGAATACTGTACACCATTTCTAGTCATCTGTGCTCAAGAAAGATGGATTGAAACAGAAATATACACAGGGCCACCCAAACAGGATAATCAAAGGAATGAAGAGCCTCTCTCTTTAGAGGAGATGGAAAGATTTGGCTTTTTTAGCCTAGAGAAACAAAAACTAAGAGAAGAGATGACTGCTCTCATCAGTAGGGCAAATACCAAAGGAGGGAACAAGGACTTCTGCAGATAAAGAATGATACTGGCAGAAGAACAAAGAGATATAGCCTGGAAGTGAATAAATTTGGGCTGGGAATCAGAAGAAAATTTCCAAGCATCAGAGAAGTGAAATTCTGGAACAACGCTGCAATAAGAGATAGAGCATGGTGCAAACCAGACTTGTTTTTAAAAGAGCAATTAATAAGATTAAGAACATGATTACCCAAAGCAGTTGCTGTGACAGCAGGGCTCTACCCTGACGGTTCAGGAGATGTGACTGACCCTGTCTTTGATTAGAAAATCAACAGAAGGTGCAGCTAAAGGCAGGGAGTATGTTTCTGATTCAGAGACTTTGCAGAATTTATTAGGAAAACACCTCTTTCAGTCATAGACAAAGGGCAAAGTAGAGCAACTTGCCAGCCAGCCATCACAACTGAACAACCTCTCAAAATATAACGATTTTGCAAGCTGACATTTTCTTGAACTAGGTAAGAACTAGAAATAATAAAAAATAGACAAATGTTAGAAGTAGTTAATTTTCAATGTGATTCTCTGTTTGTTTGTTTGTTTGTTTTAAAGTAAAAGTTCTTTGAGAAGACCAGTCAGAATATGACCAGGTGAATACCATTCACTTTAGAGAGCCATATTAAATTTGAAAAATTGACTCCCAAAAACCCTAAACCCAAATCAGTTTCTCCAATAATGGGTTGATAGTGATGTTCATCTCATCAGCCATATGTCAGGACTTTTCACATCCTTGTCAGGCAGCAACCTTTAACAGATCAATCAGCAAGCTAATTCTCCATTTGACATCTGTTGATACTGCTTGGATCTGTAACATTTATACATTTATTTGCAAACCTCTCTTTGGCAATCAGCTTTTAAAACTGCAGTTGAAGCTAAAACCCGCTTTTTCTGTGCATAAGGCAATAGTGCCATCTCGTGGCTTCGTGCCTTATGGTGGGCAAAGCAGCTTGAAGCCTTTCTTCACACAAACGTCTCCTCAAGAAAAATAGATGTAAATTTGTTCTGTTTTTTTTTTTAAAGTTGGCTTCATCGGGTTAGCACGTAAACTTTCATCTAAAATGCCCACTAGCCTTTTCTGGGCACCGTGGTAAGGTTTCATAAGGTTTCTGCTCTGTTCCAAGCTGCTTTCCTACAAACCACAGCCCCAGCACCCTGTTTGGGTACAGCCCAGGTCCTGTGCCAGGGCACAGGAGGGTCCCAGGGGCAGCAGGGAGAGTACCCAGCCCAGCTCTGACTCTGCCCACAGGCGGAGCGATGTTACTCTGCATCATCCAGCAGGACCATGCTGGATGGCATGCTTGCTGGGGGAGCACATGCCATGAGTCCTCAGGTCCTCTGCACGTGCACTACACACACGCAGTTGCCAGTCACAAGTCATCCCTGCTTCTCCTAGCAACATTTTCGGTCCTCTTTATCTGATTTTTATGCCTTTTTACCTTTTTAATGGCTTTTTCCTTCAGCCTCTGCAGAGCTAAAACACTAACAGCATTTCACACACCAGACAGCGCTGGAAACATTTTTACATTTAAAGTGTCATCCAGCTTACAGGGGGAAAACGACGAGGATTCCGCTGTTTCTTCCATGAGCAGTGGAAGAAGCGTGCCAGGAACAAGGCCCTTTCTTCCAGCGAGCTCCATGTGCATGGCTCCTTGGTGAAGAAGGGAACCGATTAACCCAAATCGGCTTCCTTTTACACAAAGCAGGCGTTAAACAGAAACCAGCTGCCTGCTTCAGACTCCAGCCTTACCTGCAAGGCTTCTTCTCCTACTGCCACGCTGGTCTGCCATGACAAAGGCTTTAAGGGCTCTCCCGCCAAAATTACAGCAGGCTGTAACCCCACCTGCGCTCCCATCAACCTACTTCTTCATAAGCAAATAAGGGTAAATCCCAGCACAGTTTTTTTTCTAGATCCCTGATAAAGGTGGTGAGTTTTGGAACCTTCAGATAGATATTAACCAGAAGTCGGAATTAAATAGCATCCCGTATTCATAGCAAGTTTCCTTTTGCAGCCTGCACTCAGTGGTTCAAGACAAGCTCAAGAATGAATCTCAGGCTGGTACTTGCATGATGCTGTTGGTTCAGCATTACCAATGAAGCCAAGCGCCAGGAAAAAGGCTAAAAGATTATCTTAATTTATCATTTGTACACTCTTGCCGGTATTATAAAATTGGTATTTGTATTTTACAATACCAGTATTATTAAATGAGAAGAAACTGTCATACCTATCTGTTTCGTCTTCCTGTACAAGTCTCCAGGATTTCCCTGGACTGTTATACATGTAGTATAAGACAAACACGCACTCCCAAGCTTAAAATTCCTGTGATGGACAATCTGTCACAACTCTTGATAAACTGTGCCAGTCCAGTTACAGCAGTATCAACAAAAAAAGACCACAAGCTTACAGAGAACAGGTGTCACCTTGAGGTTTAGCATCAGCTGTCCATTTGCAATAACAGCAACTGACATCTGGTTTAATTTGGTTTAAGCTAAATTCAGAGCAGGTCAGGTGCTGTTGGTGTAAGATACAAAGAGCTTAGGCTTGGTAGTTTATTAATTCTTTAACAAAATAACCAATTTACAATACAGTTTTGAGGTACTAGTTTAAAACATGCTGTTTATTCAGACGAATTGAAATGGACATGTTACTCAGACTGTAAGTTAGTCATCCCTGAAATTCCAGTCTGGGAGAGAAAGACATATGGTAGTAACTAGTATTAATCAACTGAAAATGGTTAAATTCAAAATTCCATATGCATTTCCTTGATTTAATAGCTGAAGAATTTGAAGACAGTACTGCATTTAAACCACAAGCTCTTCACGTCGAGCAATACGCCATACACTCATTGGAAATGAAAATACTAATTGTATTTATATATTAAAGGACTGGCACGGCTCTATCTGTGTCTGGTTTTAGTTGGGTAGATTCCTGCACAAATTATAGCAGCATGTAGAAATAATAGAGTTTCCTTTTCCATCACAGAGGTGTCATGTTCGGGGTAAAGCTGAAAGGAGTGACAGTGTGCCTTGGGGAGGACTTTGCACTGAACCAGATAATACTTCCCATGCCCTCATCTAAGCAACTCACCTCAGCCTGAATAGTAATCATTCACTTACTTGCAGCATGTAAAGTGCTTTTAAAGAATAAAACATTTAATTTCTGATTGACACATAAAGCCATAAAGCATACATAAAGGTTCAGCTTTAGTGAAGTCTGTCTACACAACACACACTAAATGCAGTATTACAATATGAGCAAGTTACCCTGCAAACAGTCATAAAAGCTTAGCCATAAGAAACAGAAAAAACTGATAAAATAGCCCTTCAGACTGTCTTAATTTTACATTTGCATCACAAGAGATTCTAATAATTTTTTGTTGTAAGCTAGTTAACATGAAAACTGCATACTGTAATATTTTTCAAAATTCAGTATAGTCATCTTATACAATAAAATGTGTGATTTTCCTAAACTGCAACATTTTGCCTTATTTTTTTCATTAACTAAGTACCCAAGAACCACACTTCACCAGAAGACAGACAAAACTTGGAAAAATATTTGTCACTTTTTTAAAACTGTTTATTTTTTATTAACTAAAACAACTAAGCCATTAAAAGTGCAAACTGTACAAAAGGTCATAGGGCAAAATGGTTTCTGAGAATAGCAGATGATGCTTCCAAATAATAGGTGTTTGTGTTGTCCATACTGTTTTGGGGGTGCACGTATCATCAACACGGAGACAGGTTTTCACTGAAGGTCATGAATGCAGTTCATAAAGGTTAAGTGTTATATCTGCTTTATGTGATCAATGTAAAAGGCTGAACGCCAGCTACCGCGAAGAGAAGGAATTAGCCTAAAGTGATCTCTCTTTACAAATTTTTTCTTTTAAAACAAAGAACTTTGAATGCAGGCCAAAGCCCTTTAGGAAAAAACAATTTCACAGGAAGCAATACTAACAGTGGTAAACAGCACCTTTATGTTGCCATTTTACTTCCAATCAGGTAACATTACTTTGAGAACTGTGTTTTTGCAAGGCAGACGTGTTGCCTTCTCAAAGCCGTGAGGATGTATAAGCACACCACCCACTTCATTAGTGTTCATGCTTTTGTCTGTTAACAGTAAAATGACACCAAGTGCTCTATGTTTGTGCTCCGTCTACCGAGTGAAAGGTACAGCTCCCACATAAAAAACACACCTGTGTATCAGCAAGAGCCTGACAGATACACATGTTGCTTTCAACCATCAAAAACCTGTTTCCAACTTTTCAACCATAAAATGAAATGTACATTTCTTCAGTATACTCGATTAGTATGCTGCATGACTAAAAGAAATACAGTACTGAAACTTAAAACATTCAACCTGAACACTTGCTAATATAGTTGCAAGCCATAACAAATGCATTTTCTTTTCTTCAATACAGAGCCTGACTATTTAATGCTACAGTAAGAAAATCATTGTGTAGTTAACACCAATCAAAAACAGCTGACAAAGGTTACATAAAGCTGAAAGACAGTATTTAATTCTGATGGCACTTTTATGGGATTGACAAACTTTTGCAGTACATACATGCAATATAAAAGTAAAGTTAAAAGGCTCAAATCCTGGAAGATGTACAGGCATGTGTTTTCCAGGAAGCATTTTGATAATTTTTGGCCTTCGCATTTACTTTTTTCACACCGTAGAGTATTTTTGCTTTAACTTACTGCTCATCTCCACAGCCTCCTACAAGCAATACAACTCACTGCAAACCAGATTCGATGGGAGGACTCCACCAACCTCCTGCTCCCAACTTTCTTCCTCCTATCAGGATGCAGGGAGAATCTAAGATAATGTCTGAATTTAAATCTTCATTGTGCAGTAGCAAGTTTAGCTGAGCCATTTAGTCTCAGTACCTGCTAGCTCTGCACAAGTCTCTACTTTATGTTATTGAGCTGAAAGCATTGAAGAAGGAAGACTGAAGATATTTTGATGAGACTGTATTTTCCCAGAAATAGGTGATAAAACATCCACACATTTAGACTGACTCCGGGACAGCCTTTGAATTGAGACAAACATAATCAGCCTTCAAAGCACTGACATGCAGGAGAAATTCTCCAGCAACCTCAAAATCCCTCACGAATGTGTGCTGTTCTACATGAACACCTTAGCCCAAAGGTGGTGCTTTTTTACATCCCATGCAATCTCGCTTCCATCAGTCCATCTGCAAAGAGTTTAAATTAGCTCAAAATCTAGCCTTCTTTTTCCTGGTATTAACACTTTAGTCATGATCATCCTGTTCTAAAACTGTCTTGTAATAGAAGCCTTACTGGCTTTTTTTTTTTTTATTTGTCACCTATTACAATCCACCCTTACTGTTTTTACCTTGCTGTATTTACAAGTGTGGCATTATCCAGGCTTGTGATTTAGAGGGGAAAAAAGAAAATTAAAAAAATCTTACTTAAGATTTTAAAAACTCTTATTAAAATATCAAGTCATCAATTTCACATTCATGATCCGTTCTTTCATAGAGTCTTACAAGCAATTACAGAAGTCCCTTTTTATAAGTTATTTTACATTTGCTGGTTAATTCCATATAATCTTTATCGGTATGCATTCTCTGCACTGCTGCCATGTGGATAAAAAGAAGCACAGGAGCTATTAGTATCTAACTTGACACCAAAAGCAATCTTCTATCTGACCTATAGATTTAATTGGCTATAAATAAGCTGCGCAGGCAACCAGTACAAAACAGTATAGTCCTATAAAAAGACAACAGACTGCAGAGTACAACTGAGTAGAGTAAAGTTTAACTAATTAAGCGTTACCATGTTGTGGACTGGCTTCCTAATTCGCTGAAAATGGTTTGCTCTACTCTGAAACATTATACAAAAAAAACCAAACACCAAACCAAAAAACCCTAGAGCTGCTTTCTCACTACCAAAAC
Organism: Pygoscelis adeliae; assembly: GCF_000699105.1. NCBI lineage: Eukaryota > Metazoa > Chordata > Aves > Sphenisciformes > Spheniscidae > Pygoscelis > Pygoscelis adeliae. Next base: position 5,195,308 of record NW_008824243.1, read on the forward strand.
AAATAATGTGCTGTCATTTCATTAGTTCTCTCTTTTACTTTGAGACTAACTAGTTGTCCAGGTACCTGCTGAGGGAGCAAGATGAGATGGTCCACCAAGCACTGGGAATTTGTCTTTTATGGCATTTTTAGATGTTTGGAAATACTAGTTCATAGTGGCATCACAGGTGTGTGCAAGTCTGAAACTACCCTGCCTCTCATGCTTGTCAAGAAAAACATACTTTCTTGATGTAGTCTTAGTTTTCTCACAGTTGGTATGGAAACTTACTTCAACTCAAGATAATAACACAGAAATGTCTTGGTAATTACATGCAGAAGACAAACATACAATATCTAATTTTTTAAAAAACTACCTCTCCTTAGCCCTTGGTAATTACAAGATTTCTCAAAATTCTTCATTTTTTCTGCTCAAAACCATACTTGGGATATCTAATTATGTTCTGTTGCCGCACAAGTTGCAGGTGCTCAGTTTTTCCAGAACCGTGGTGGTTTTAGTCATGAGATCAGTGCAGAAATATGCACGTTTACTTCAAGCCCAGATCCATAGCTGCAACCAACAATCCAGCTCTTAGAAGAGGAAACATACTGCTTTGCATTTTCTCTTGCGACTTTCTTAGATAACAAGACCGTACACCGCATAACGTGCATGTGCCTTTGTGTCCCCTTAGTTCATACGGAGAGTGTCATTCACAGAGCCACTATGTACAGGACCTCATTTTGCTCTCATTGGTTACTAACAGGCCTAATTCCAATGAAAATACATCTGTATAACTAAAGTCACAGCTGACCCATGGCTCATGGGGACCAATGCTAAAGTCTGCCCAAAATCTGATCCTGTGCCAAAGAGCCTTGTGCCAAAGTCTTAAGCCACACAAGTAGTAGAGAGAAAGAGCATGGATGTGTAAATTTGGATAAGATCCCTGGAAAGGGATCACAGAATTTGCTCCTGTAACTTAATTTTAAGGACTAAATAGTTTCAGAACCAATAAAAGTATTTCTGCTCATGTTATTACAGTAGTACTAATGAAGTGTCATGTTCCAGGGCATAGGCTGATTAAAAGAGGAGGCAGAAAGGACCTTTTCCTCCTTCTGATTGTTTATATTCCAAAATTGTGGAGATGAATTTGGGGAAAGCACAACATACCTTTGAAGCATCAGGTATTGATTGGAATGAGGCAGTGGAGCTGGTGAATTACACATCAACTCCATTATGACAAATCCTATGTTTCTATGTAAAAGCACAAGGCCCCAAGCAGTCACTTGTGGCTTGTATTTAAGGCTGGCCCTACAGATGATGTTCTGAGAGAAAGACAGTATCAGTTCTCTCAAAAAAAAAATGCTGATATTAAAATAAACAAGGGGAACAAACTATTTAAAGTGCCTGAATAAAATCTCTTCAGGTCTCTAATTTTTACAATGAAAGTGAAATAAATGCCCACAGTAAGAGAGAACTGGACAGGTTTTTTCACTGAGTTCATAAGAATTACTGATCTATTAGTCTGGTATGAAAGCTCATTAAAAGTGATACCAAATAGGCCACCTCAAGCAAATATTTCAAGCCTACAAATAGTCAGTGGCACACTTTCAAAATACTTCAAGTTCCAAACTACAATTTTTTTATGATATTCATTTCTAAGTAACAATGAATTTAACAAGGACTATTACTGCCTTGCTAAAGCACACACCTGTGCTTTCATAAGTAAATGTCAATAAAGTCCTGGGGATTGCTGGAGTATTGGTAGTTCATGACTGTTCTGTGCAACTTTTGCATTGTAGTTAGAAAATTCAGTTTACCGCAAGGACGTGTTTAAAAGGATGCTGTGTAAGACTGGCACATCCTAAGATTATTGCTGTTTTCTAAAATTGTAAATAAGCACCAATTAATGAAATTGTTTTCAAGTAACAGCTAACCTCAACATTCTGCAACATTCACCATTTAGGTTATATTAAACATCCTATCAAGATAAACTGCATCATTTGGTATCTGTGGAAAACATTCTAGATGCAATAATTCTATTTCCATCTGCAGGATTAAGCATGGGTTCCTCGGTGCTCTGCAAATTTTGCCAAATGAGTATGATCCTGTACTGCATGCACTTTTTTTTTTTTTAAAATCAGAAGAGTTGAATTAGTTTCTAAAATTATAAATAAGCCTTCTATAATTCTAAAAACCACACTGAATAGAAACTCCATTTGGAGTGGCAATTGCCATTCACATTATTGTGAGATTTGAGGTATTCTTGAAGAGAAAAGGCACCAGTGAAGTTGTTGGATCCGGACGTACTGAATCACAGGAACATGTTCAGTTAACTTAACGCCCTATTGAAGAAAAAGACACATTTCAGTACAACTATTTTTTTCTACATCTCTAAATTGGCTTGGCTTCAAGATGGGCACACATTCATACTATTTGAAATCCCTCACTTCACCGTCACCACTTGGATATCTCTTTGGATTTTGAAAGGCATGGAGCCAGCAGGCATGCAGATAACTGTCTCTCATGTGGGGAAGATAACAAGTTTTACTTACTGTAGAACTGGCCACAATAAAGGCAACCAGCAGAGAGAACTCATGACAGTGGTCTGAGTAGAGTGAAAAACAAGCTTTCCTCCCGGTCAGAAATTTCAGCCTTTTTCCACACACAGAAAAGAAAGGGGCTACCCACTTTAAAAATAAGACTTGGACAAGTATTTTAGAGTCAAAGACCTTCAGCATGTTGTTTTGCCTCTTTTCTCAGTTGTTCAAGGGCTTCATGTGAAAACCATGAGTCATTATGAACTAATATGCCCACTTACTTGGGCTTCCGCTCCTCAGTGGTGAAGGACTGCGGCTCCGAGACAACTGCAAGACAAACAGAAAAGGAAACTCAGATGTGCTAAAGAACTGTACCCAAAAAAGGCACCTGGGGACCCATCAACATTCAGAAAATTTGCACGTTGCTCTATCGGTGCAGCTCCACTGCTATAAAGTCAAATTCAACAACTTTCTAGTTTCTCTCTCACACCCTGCACACACACAAAAAAAGTGAGTCTTACCCAAAGCCTCTCACATTTTCAATATTCACATTTTAAGTTGAGGGCACCGATGTCAATTTAATAACATGGGCTAACAATTAGAAAAATACACAATTTTTACAGAAATAATTAAAAATACTGTATGACTATAACATACGCAGAACTCTGCTATGGTTTCACATATCTTATTAGTAACACCTCAGTTCTTCCCCTCCTGCCCACCCTACACTGATTTTCTGATCCTTTGAGGCATTAGAGGGTAAATTTAGATTACCAGTTCCAGGAGGCAGGGACCATGTGCTGTATATGTACTGCAGGATGACTAAAACACTTCCAGATGATGCAATTAGTTATTCAGAAGGGTACTGAAGCAAGGGGGAGTAAGGGGAAAGCATTCTGAGATCCACAGTTGGTACCTCTGAAAATTTAACTATGATCTACTCCTCATACAGTATCTGCACTGATAATGATACCAGGCAATAACTATCTGTCAGTTCAGCTTCACCTCATTACAGACCCAGCAAAGGCATTTATTCCCAATGTTAAAATGTATGTGTGGCACATCAGCATTTTTAAAAGGTTGTCTACATTCTGAGTTTAAAATACTTGATGCTGTTTACACTACAAGCATTCAGCTGGAGCTTACATGATGAGATAGAAGAGGACTGGTGCTACGACTGCGGCTTCTGCCTCTACTTCTGCTTCTGTGAGACCACTACAAGAGAAGAGTTTGACAAACCTCTTTTGAGAAAGGGTATTTAATAAAGACAGACTTGACAAGCAGACTCGCCATGCTGGAAACAAAGCTTGAGGACAGAGAGTAAACACAGTAAACTTTCTCCTCAGAACAAGCTCTGCAAACAATCATACATCTGCATAACGAATACATTAAGGCAAACGAAACTATTCATCCTAAATACAGGATGAGGCACTAAAACCTAACTGATATTTGATATACACAACTCCAGCCATTTAGGGAACAATCAAGAATTCATCTTTTTAAATTTTAAAACAGCGTTTAAATCCAATGACTTCCCTTAGCATGATCCTTAACAAAAGTACGTACCAGAGCTCCTCTTTTTGTGACTGCCTCTCCCTTCACAATTACAACATCATTTTCCATCAGAGCAGGCCATACATGATAGGCCACCAAGGCAGCTGTGAAATCAGAGTCAAAACTACGATGGTACCTGTTGAAACATAGAGTACAAGAAATGTCTGCATATAAGTGCCAAAAGATAAATAAGATGCTTCAAGTCATCAATGTTGATAAAAAGCAGAATACTAGCTACAGCTCAAACGTCTTTCTTTACTTATTTCTGGGATACGGAAATATTGTCTTCTTGAAGTGAAACTGTAGAAGAAATGCATTTGTAAGACAGACCTAGCAGAATATGCTGTCTACTTATACTGAAAGACACTCCAATAAAGCCATCTGACACTTCAGAAGGCCACTAGACCATGTTCTCGCATAAGCCCCACGCAAGCCAGGGTCCTTGGGTCCACTGACAGATTAAATCTCCTGAGCAGCATTTTTGCAGGCATAGTCATCCCATCTTCCTGAAATATCTTGCTAAAACAAGACCCCTATAAAAGATATTACAGAAATACTCTCTCTCAACTATAAAATTACATCCTAGTATCTTATAAGACATAAAAGGCAATTTTATTAGCAAGATCCTCAGGTACTGATAATGAAACAGTGACTTTTTAGCTAAGAAAAATTATTTTGAAGGCCTGTATTAACATACCAGATACATATTACCTCCTTAAGTCTGCAATATTGGCTGAATAATACATGTCTGGTTTTGTGGATTCAAACTCAAAACAAATATCAAATAACTGAAATAAAAATAGCAATGCATCTATACATTAGTAATGTATAAACAATGGCAATTTATATAAAACAATGTTGTAAACAGAGGCATGAAGCTCTGCATGGAGGAAGGTATAGAATACGATGAGGTTTCGCCAGCCCTTTTATAGAATGGTATCACACATAACTAACAGAGCTATGTTAATTTCTACAGATTTTGCTCCATCTCTGTGTACCACATCTATATGCTATACATGTAAATGTATGTATGCCGCATATTTATCTATATAGATGGATAGATGTGTGTATATATGTCTCCCACAGCAGCACATATAACACATTACACCTGTTTTTTGAAGGCCACACACAACAAGTAGGTGGAGAAAGCATCCCAAGGCTATACCAT
>NW_008824243.1:5200562-5202894 GCF_000699105.1 Pygoscelis adeliae
TTAGCCAATAGCTTTGGGTATCAAAGAGCTAACTGCCCAGTATTTGGACAGGATCATTAAGTAGTCACGTATGACTTTGCACTCTCCTGTTGAAGGGCTACTTTTATCTTCTCTATTTCTCTCCTTGGCTTCTCAAGCGCTTCCCCACCTGGGTTCCATTCTATTTCTAATTATTATTAGAAACCTCCTTATTGGTGTGGCTTTTCTTGCTTTTGAGAGCAATTTTTTTGGAGTTATCAATCCTATTAGTTTTCTTGAAGGCATGGAAGTACCCTACAGTCTCTGCCAGCTAACAAAGCAGCCAGCCCTGACACTATGGAAAAAAGAAAAACTATGTTATGGTGTGCATTTTTTAAACAAAATTCCCATTTTTAAAAGGCATTTTTCTTTTTGCTCAGCTCTAAACCAGAAGAGATGGGAGTGTATTAAGATCCGTATGTTGTACAGCAGCTACTGCCCGGAGGTCACAGCACATGTGTTGGTGATCCCAGTACCAGGTACCAACTGCCAGATCTCAGTAAACACAACTTTTACAAAATGGGCCAGAAAGGAGGAACAACGATGTATACATTTTATAAACACTGAAGGCAGATAGAGACTAAACAAGGAAAGAAAAGCTAATGATAATTTTTTTCTTAAACGATAAATTAAATATGCTCTAAAGACTGAAGTTTATCCAGAAAATTGCTCTGCTGTTCATTAAAAAACCTGTCAACACTGGTCTACATCCTGGCATTTATATACCATCATAAACCTTAAGGACATACCAAATTCACTACAGACCAGGAATATTTGTCCCAAATTAATGTTCAGTATCAATCTTAAACCTTTGTATTAATTAGGAAAGAAGTAGACTATACAACCTGATGAATTTTTTTTAATAGTACGAATCTGACTGAAAATAGAGAGTTCTTACTTGGTCTCACTGAAAAGTTCTCCATCAGTACCAAAGGCAATATCAAGAGGAGGAATGAGTGTCTGCATTGAAAAAGCCACACGGCACAACTCTCGAATCAAAGTGCTGATCACAATGAAATCAATTTCTGGTGGAAATGAAATCTTTGGGTTGATGTTCATGGAGCGAATTACTTCCTGAAAATAAACACAATTGAGTAATTTGAGCTCACTAACACTTTTATTCACGGGCAAGTATGGAAATCCCTCCTAAATATGCCTCTCAGCTTTCTACATTTAAGAATCAGTATAAGAAGCTCCCAGCAATATTGTCTTAGGCTATTCCAGAAAATATTAGCTTCAGAAAGACTGTGCTGTTATTTTAGAAATAAAATATGAGCTACATCATTGACATCAATCTTAGGAGGGAGATGCAGTTTTTCAGTAGAGCACAGAACTTAAGAAAAATATGAAATTTAGCTTACGTTTATTTGATTAAGGCAGTTATACTGTATCTTGCCAAAATATTATTCTGGCAGACAGAGATATTCTAGTCACAGGCAAATAAAACAAGTGATTACTGGGCCATACCACAATATTATTTTGGAAAATAAACTGCTACAAGACATAAAATCCATGCAATAAACTTTTTTCCTTCTTCAGGTTACAGTGCATTTCTCGTTTACACACTCTGAATTTATTAGCTACTAAATAGATCAACACGTCACTTCCCCACCACCCTTGACTTACATTAACACTGGCTTGAACATCATACAGATCCTCATGGCGAACTATATAATCCAGGACAGTGTCTTCAAGTGACTCAGGCCCCGAGTGACCTAGAGACAGAGTCTCTCTTACACGTATTTTAAACTGCCTGTAGGCCATCTTTGCTGCATGAAAAGACTCCTGCAAACATAAAGAACGTCTAGTTAAATCCAGGAGACTGAGATTAATTTTTTATCAATTATCTGAGAGGATGAACTTAACCTAGTATCATCATTGTAAGGAGGAATATAAAACGCTGCTGTAAAAGTGAAAGTTAAGAAGAGTACTCATCTGGGAGGACTTCTCTGATTAGAATCATAGAATCATAGAATAGTTTGGGTTGGAAAGGACATCTAAAGGTCATCCAGTCCAACCCCCCTGCCATGGGCAGGGACATCTTCAACTAGATCAGGTTGCTCAGAGCCCCGTCCAGCCTGACCTTGAATGTTTCCATTCCCATGCTCCAGGGATGCGGCATCCACCACCTCTCTGGGCAACCTGTGCCAGTGTTTCACCACCCTCAGTGTAAAAAATTTCTTCCTTGTACCTAGCCTAAATCTACCCCCCTTTAGTTTAAAGCCATTCCCCCTTGTCCTGTCACAACAGGCCCTGCTCAACAGTTTGCCGCCATCTTTCTTATAAGCCCCCTTGAAGTACTGATAGGCTGCAA
>NW_008824243.1:5204432-5205921 GCF_000699105.1 Pygoscelis adeliae
TAATTCTATCAGGGCTTTAGCTTTCCTAACCTGATCTCTGGCTGCTCGGAGAATTGCTCTGTTTTCCTCCCAGGCTACCTGTCCTTGCCTCCATCCTCTGTAGGTTTCCTTTTTGTCTTTGAGTTTCTCCAGGAGCTCCATGCAAGCCTCCTGGCGTTTTTGACTGACTTCCTCTTTGTTGGGATGTATTGCTCCTGAGCTTGAAGGAGGTGATCCTTGAATATTACCCAGCTTTCTTGGGCCCCTCTTCCTTCCAGAGCTTTGTCCCGTGGCACTCTACCAAGCAGATCCCTGAAGAGGCCAAAGTCTGCTCTCCTGAAGTCCAGGGTGGTGAGCTTGCCGTGCGCCCTCCTCAGTGCCCTAAGAATCTTGAACTTGATTAAATCAAGTGTAATTTATTTGCAGAAGACAGGATTGAAAAGATTCCCACCTAACCTTCTGGTTTTATGTAGGATTCCATCACACACCCACAATCAATGGAATCACACTCAAAGATATCAAGAGCAGAATTCAGTAATAGCATTTTACATGCCACAGCCTAACATGTCAGACAGGAGCACCTCTTGTCTGTGGGGGAGAAAGGTTGAATTGGAGAATGCAAACTGAATGACAGTTGTGGGAAAAAAGCTTCAGTAAGTTAAATGTGCTTGCGATCACACACATTGAGAGACACACTGCCTCTCTGACACAGGTATGTACTACATCAATTTTATAGAAAAGAAGATTAAGTACAGAAAAATGAAAACAAATTTCTTCAGACTGAGCTCATAGTAAACGTGAGGTATCTAGGTAATTTCAAGGGACCCAATAAAACTAGAAAAGCACAAAGCTACAGGCAAGAGGGAATCATAGAATCATAGAATCATTAAGGTTGGAAAAGACCTCTAAGACCATCGAGTCCAACCATCGACCCAACGCCACCATGCCCACTAAACCATGTCCCTAAGCGCCTCATCTACACGTCTTTTAAATACTTCCAGGGATAATGACTCCACCACTTCCCTGGACAGCCTGTTCCAATGTTTCACCACTCTTTCAGTAAAGACATTTTTCCTCATGTCCAATCCAAGCCTCCCCTGGCGCAACTTGAGGCCATTTCCTCTTGTCCTATCGCCAGTTACTTGGGAGAAGAGACCGACACCCACCTCGCTACAACCTCCTTTCAGGTAGTTGTAGAGAGCAATGAGGTCTCCCCTCAGCCTCCTTTTCTCCAGGCTAAACAACCCCAGCTCCCTCAGCCGCTCCTCATAAGGCTTGTTCTCCAGACCCCTCACCAGCCTCGTTGCCCTTCTCTGGACACGTTCCAACATCTCAACATCCTTCTTGTAGTGAGGGGCCCAAAACTGAACACAGTATTCGAGGGGCGGCCGCACCAGTGCTGAGTACAGGGGCACTATCACTTCCCTGCTCCTGCTGGCCACACTATTTCTGATACAGGCCAGGATGCCGTTGGCCTTCTTGGCCGCCTGGGCACACTGTCGGCTCATGT
>NW_008824243.1:5206016-5215621 GCF_000699105.1 Pygoscelis adeliae
TTTCCAGCCACTCTTCCCCAAGCCTGTAGCGCTGCATGGGGTTGTTGTGGCCAAAGTGCAGGACCCGGCACTTGGCCTTGTTGAATCTCATACAGTTGGCCTGGGCCCATCGATCCAGCCTGTCCAGGTCCCTCTGCAGAGCCTTCCTACCCTCGAGCAGATCAACACTGCCGCCCAACTTGGTGTCGTCTGCAAACTTACTGAGGGTGCACTCGATCCCCTCATCCAGATCATTGATAAAGATATTAAACAGAACTGGCCCCAATACTGAGCCCTGGGGAACACCGCTCGTGACCGGCCGCCAACTGGATTGAACTCCATTTACCACAACTCTCTGGGCCCGGCCGTCCAGCCAGTTTTTGACCCAGCGCAGAGTACACCTGTCTAAGCCGTGAGCCGCCAGCTTCTCTAGGAGAATGCTGTGGGAGACGGTGTCAAAGGCCTTACTGAAGTCCAGGTAGACCACATCCACAGCCTTTCCCTTGTCCACTAGGCGGGTCACCTGGTCATAGAAGGAGATCAGGTTGGTCAAGCAGGACCTGCCTTCCATAAACCCGTGCTGGCTGGGCCTGATGCCCTGGTTGTCCCGCACCTGCCTTGTGAGCGCCCTCAAGATGATCCGCTCCATGATCTTCCCCGGCACTGAGGTCAGGCTAACAGGCCTGTAGTTCCCCGGATCCTCCTTCCGGCCCTTCTTGTAGATGGGCGTCACATTGGCCAGCCTCCAGTCGTCCGGGACCTCCCCCGTTAACCAGGACTGCTGATAGATGATGGAGAGCCACTTGGCGAGCTCCTCCGCCAGCTCTCTCAGCACTCTCGGGTGGATCCCATCCGGCCCCATAGACTTGTGAGTATCCAGATGACGTAGCAGGTCGTTGACCGCTTCCTCTTGGATTATGGGGGGTTCATCCTGCTCGCCATCCCTGTTTTCCAGCTCAGGGCGCCGAGTACCCTGAGGGTAACTAGTCTGATTGCTAAAGACTGAGGCAAAGAAGGCATTAAGTACCTCAGCCTTTTCCTCATCCTCGGTGACAATGTTCCCCCCCGCATCCAATAAAGGATGGAGATTCTCCCTGGCTCTCTTCTTGTCATTAATGTATTTGTAAAAACTTTTTTTGTTGTCTTTAACGACAGCGGCCAGGTTGCGTTCTAGCTGGGCTTTTGCCTTTCTCATTTCCTCTCTGCACGACCTAACGAGATCCCTGTACTCTTCTTGAGTTGCCTGCCCCTTCTTCCACAAGCGGTAAACTCTCCTTTTTTTCCTGAGTCCCAGCAAAAGCTCCCCGTTCAGCCAGGCCGGTCGTCTTCCCCGCCCGTTCTTCTTATGGTGTACAGGGACAGCCTGCTCCTGCCTTTAAGACTTCCTTCTTGAAGATCGTCCAGCCTTCCTGGACCCCTTTGCCCTTCAGGACTGTCAGGAAGCATGATATGGAAAGATTTTTAGCTTTCTAAAATGTAGTATTCCCAAAAGAATTAATCTAAATGAGGTAATGTTTTTTTAGTGCAGGAATCATCTACCTTTCAGAGCCATTCAGTCTTCTTATGCGCCCCTTTTAGCACCTGTACTGTAGATCACTGACCCTGTTCTAATGTTGGGACAGGACAGTCAGAAAAGGACATTAAATTGAGAGTTCAATGTAAAAGTGTGAGGGAAAGAAAGGAAAATCAAAAGGGAAAAAAGAGAAGTTTTCTTCTCCGTACTTCACAGAAATGCTAATTTACACACAATTTAATCCAATCCAGCCATAATATTTTATAAAACACTTCTGGCCTGTAAAACAAGAAATATAATTTTTTTTGTTACCACAGCTGCAATGTATATTATCCTCTGCACCATCTCCATGTCACTGATGTATGTCCTCAAAAGGGTCTCTGCATCCAAGCGTTCTTGAGCATAAATGTCACCAAAGCGAGCTACCAGGCAGGCACGACGCGAAGCATTTGTACGTCTGGCTCGGCCAGGTGAGCAGCTCCTCAGGGGAAGTGGACTAGGTGACTTGCTCTCACTGTGCCTTGGGGAAGGAGAGCGGCTCCGTGCAAGCCTGTGACAGACATGTAAAGAAGCATGAGGTCACTTCACCATCCTCGGATGCTTTTGCCTAGTGCACAGAGTTTTTTGTCAATTTAGTTATTACCAGGGTAAGCTGAGATTTTGAGCCAACATAATTAAAGAAGTAAAGCTGCAGCTGGTTAGTCTAATATGAAGGCATTTGTGTCAATACATTTTATGGGCTAGAGCCTGAACAATAAAATCAAGTAATTCCTAAAGTGTGTACAGCCAAGCACTTTGTTCTGGGGAGACACACATTTAACTAGTAATACTCTGGAGATTTGTTCCTCTTTCAGTACCACTGAAGAGTTGTAAAGTCAAATAAGTGAGAATATAACAACAAGTTCTGCCCTGTAATGGTACAGTATTCAAAGAGGACTTATAAACAAAGAAAACCTAACCATCTCTTTTTATCCCATACAGTTGCTCTCAATGTATTTTGTAAAGCTGCTCTCTCTGCTGTTTTGCCAGAAACTTAATATAGCTGCCTGAAATTAAAACATTTGGGCACTAGGAGAAGTCAGTTAAAGAGTTTATGTTCCTTCACAGCAAAGTACAAAAGCTTAGCTTTTGTTTATCCTTCAATTTAAAATGAGGAGGGAATTCATGCTACCTAACATGAACAACTTCCCTGATTCATTGACTTCTCTGAATAACGCCTCTACCTGCTCTGGAGAACAGACTTTTGGGCATCCAGGATAGAAATCTCATCCCGCAGTATTTGAATCTGCTGCTCATAGTCATTCAGACGATCTAACTTCCTCAGGGCGTCCTTCTCTTGGGCACGGGAAGTCTTCAGACTTAACCACACAGAATAAAGTCAGTCACAAGATGTCCTTCTACCAATGAAAACCATCTCTCAATTAATCCTCATCACCAAACAAAAAACAGAAAAAGAGGAGAAATACTGAGCAAGCTCCTTATGCTGAAATACAGGGAAATCAAGAGTTTTTAAAAAAGCATACTCCAAAGCATACTCTTAATTACACTTTAAAATGTAAAAGTGTACTGTGGCAGGAGACTGGATACACTACACTTCATGTCACTGAAGAGATCACTGGTTAACATTTGGTGTCCTTGCACTAGCTCAGATGAGGTCTAAGAAGGAAACTGGTTTCTTTCTCATATTTAAGATGTTAACTAAACCAGCTCAGTTTTCTTTCCTACAGTTTAAGACTCTAGGTGTTTTTTTTATATCAGGTCCTCGGGTTCTTTTCTTTGTTCAAATATATTAGTCAGTCAAAGGACATCACCAATGATGTTATTCAAGTAATATCAAAAGCTAATGATTCCTCTCCTGCTCTCCCCAAGAGAAGCAGTGTTTCTTAAACATTGGCAGACAACCAGTTAAGCAAGTTTACCTTCTGTCCTTTACTCTTACTTAATGTTAGAACATATCCCAACATCTCTGCTTTCCCTCCTAACACATATTATTGTTTTCCTCTTTCCAAAAGAAAAGAAAAGGGAAAAAAAAAAAGGATGCTTTCTATTCATTTTGGAGGCATTCAGTCTGTCCTTCCTTTTCTTTACTGAAGGACCCTGGTGAGATTTTTGAGGATCTGAACCAGTGAAAGCTGTAACACCTATCAATTGATAAGCTTCCTGTTCAGACTTTTTAAGGAGCGGGCTGGGCTGACTGAGACGTAGTAAGGCCAGCACATCTGCTAAGAGGAAAGACTGTCCTTCTAACCTGGGTAGGAAGAGCTGCAGATACTATTACAAGCCCATGGACACCCTTAGTCAGCTCCTCCAGCAAGGACTTCTAGCAGAGTAGCAGTAAAAGAGGGCTAAAGAATTCTAATATAAAGAACAACTGGGAAAGGAAAGTAGATTTGGGAAGATGAGCTCTAGAGGAAAATCATTATGTACCAAGGAAAAAAGGTTGGAAGAAAACACCCTACATAACATACAACACACTAGTCAGGCTTTCCTTAAATTGCCATGATAGAAAATGCAGACAGACAATGCAGTGTTAATAACTATCCAACAGAAAGGCTAAATAAAAAGTAAACATTTCACTTCTGTATTATTTTCTTTTTGTTATTTACCCCTATTCACATGGGGATTTTTTCAGAAAGTTTTAAAGCAATTTTTGATGGTCTTTATCGCACTGCTGTGAGATCCACAAAGCTTCATCATGACCACAGATAATGATTACAAATACAAACAGATGCTTAATTATAGGTCTGCCTTTATCAAAAGAGGGGAGAAAGAAAAAAAAAAAAAAAAGAGAACACATGACAGACTGAAACCAGCAGAAATACCTGCATCTTTCACTGTTCGTCACAAGTCACATGGTAAGTCACAAACATAAGAAAAGCCATCACTGAAAATGAATGTTTCTTTCTTTGTAAGAAAAACTAAATACCAAAAGAAAAAAAACAACTTTGACAGACGCATTTATGAATTACCAATGCTGACTTTTGTAAGCCTTAACACTAATCCTTTCCATGATAGTTAAATCTATGCAGTATTCGGAGTTTCCCCTGGTTTATTGTTCATTCACTCTACTGCTAAGTATTAATCTGAAATGAAGAGAGTATTATCATCTTTCTGTTAAGGTTAAAGAGATACAAAAAAAAATAATGGGAACAAACAAGGCAAAATACAGTTCTCAGAAAAATTAGAACAGTTTTTATAAGCCAGTTTTGTTTTAAGGCTATAACTAGTGTTTTAAACTCCACCATCTAACCATTTAAAAATAAAGGCATCTTCAACCAGTTTCTCAGGAGAAAATACAACAGCCTTGCGAATTTCTATCAAGTATCTGCTTAATGCTGTTTGGATAAAGAAGCCCACTGCTACCCTCCAGTTTCAAACAATTCATTAATGATAAAGTCCCTCACAGTTCCCTCAGTCCTTGGGCTAAGCCCTACTTTTATTCAGTCAGATTGCCTTGAATGTCAAGGCAAGAACAACTCCACCTATGTAATTTTTGGTCAGATGCCTGTTTAACCTATTTTTAAGAGCCCCCTGCACCAGCGACACTACAAGGTCTTAAGATAACTGATTCAAGCTACCATATTGGTTGTTATTTGTTACAACCATGTTTATCAAAACTTCTTCCTGCCAATCTATATAACAGGTCCTCTGTACAGCAGATCAAGAAAGAAAAGTCCTCTTGATCTCATTTACTTCAAAAGTGAGTCGTCTGGCTTTGTTAAGTTTGATTACACCTTGGCACGAGCCTAAGCACCCTAGTAGTAAGCTTCCATTTTTAATAGTACTAACAGGATTTTGTTCAGTCTGCATGTAACAAGTTTTTAGTACACTTTATTTTTTGTCTTCCCCTGAAGAACTTCCAATTACTTTTAAATGTTGATCATTATTCGTTTTTTAAAAATTGTATTTTCCTTCATAATTCTGCAGCAAATAGCTAAATCCTGTTATAATTAATATCTTGATATAACAAAAACTTGTACTGACTATAGAATTTAATTATCTTGAGTCTAGACCACATTTGCTCTAACAGCCCAGGAGACCAAGATGTGTTGCAAAACATGCTTTGATTTAAGTATGCGAGACCAACAGACTACGGACAAGAGGAATGAGATCATCAGCTATTCCAAAAGTCTCAAAAAACAAGTTTACAGACAAAGATGCAAAGGACACTCCTGGCAAACTGTTCCTTGTGTAAAAAAAAAATCCTGTCCTAAGTGTCACAGATCAGTCCTGACCTCACTTCCTCTACTTTTAGAAGGATTCTGGTTTTGACAGGCAGATGAAGACTAGGCAAATCTGATTTCACCCAACTAAAAGGGTTCAAATTTTGAAAAGATGATTCACAGAATGAAAAATAGCACCTTTGCTTCAATCAAAAGTTGCACACCCAGACAGAAGATGCAAGTGTAGAGTGCCAACTAAACAGAGAGCAAACGTGAACCATAAGTATGTGGAGATTACAGAATTCCTGAATTCGCAGGAAGACAGGAATGTTTTATTCTCCTGTCATTAGTACAAATGGCAACATGAATTTCTGTCCAGTCTGCATTAAGACCTACGCATGGGAATTGTAAGATGCTTTATTCCCTACTAATAGTTTTAATCGGATAGACAGCAGTCAGGTTATACCTAAGAATCAAGGAGTTATATGAGCTACTTTTCACCCAACAAATCAAAAGAGCCCATTTTATGGGAATATGAGTTTATACTCCGGGTAGCCATCCAAAAAATTAAAATCCAAAGTGATCAATACTTGCTAGGAAAGTCCACAGATGAAATCTATTAACATTATTCTAGAAGCAATGATAAACATCCAGAGATGAACAAGTGATATTCAACTTGATATTGGAAGTAGAAACTCTAATGGCCTGAAGTTTTTTTTGTTTGCTTATCTTAATCAGGAGTAGCTCATCCTTTCAGTTGCCCTAAAAGGAAAGATAAACTCGTGGACAGTTATATCCGTTCCTACAGTGTAAGCAGTAAAGTCAAGTTTCCTCCATTTTTAAGAGCAGCAATATTATTTATCTGAAAGGCACAAACATTTATTTAACAAGTATGACTACATTTCTGTTGTTGAAATGTCAGTTATTGCAAGAATTCACATGCTGCTGGAATTAATTTCAACTACCTTTGTATTCTTTTCTGATAATATAACACACACACACAAAAACCAAAACAAAAAAAAACCAAGCCAAAAAGAGACGTGAGCTACATTTCATAACAGTGAAGAATTATTACTGCTTCTAGAACTAGAACTAATTTCCTTTTACACAAAAGGAAATTAGTTTTTACACAAAAGGAAATTAGTTTTAAGGACCCCTGTATTGAAACGGAAAGGTAGGTCCCCTAGCTGCACCCTTACTGATCCAGATTAACTTCCCAGATGTGACTAACACACTTAGAAACTCAAAAAACATTTTTAAACCAGAGTTGTCAACATTACCAATAGCCATTACCTCTGTGCAGACAGACAAAAGGATTTGGCAAAAATAGTCTACAAGAAAAAGCTGTATAAAGAACTTTATCTTAAGATAGACAGACTGAAGTGTCTTTTATTTACACACACGCTACTTCCAAGAGCATCATAGGAAATTGCAAACAGTGGTTTCTGGCTATATTCAGAATATGGTTCTCTCCTATTTAACTTCATCTACAAGATTCAAATGCTATCAAGCTGCTAGTTTCAAAGTCATCCTTCCTCTATCCTAAAGAAAAAAGGATAGAAGTTCAGCCATAAGGGTTCTTCTCACATGGATCTACTTATGCTAATCCTCTCTTTATAACACCAAGAAACAAAGCTACAGGGTGTTAAGAAGCTAGACCTATTTTTTGCTATAGCATAGGACAGTGTAGAATA
The DNA here is from genome assembly GCF_000699105.1 of Pygoscelis adeliae. Taxonomy (NCBI): domain Eukaryota; kingdom Metazoa; phylum Chordata; class Aves; order Sphenisciformes; family Spheniscidae; genus Pygoscelis; species Pygoscelis adeliae. The sequence continues at coordinate 5,213,366 of NW_008824243.1, forward strand.
AACAGAACCCACTCAGGTAAATGACAGACTGTGTTTCTGCATGCTGACTTTCTGCCACAAATACCCCAAGATTCAATTTGTCTTACGCTGCTTTTAGCTCAACAATTTCATCTTCTGCTGCCAAAAGAGTAGTGGCTGATTTGGTCTTTGTGTCTTCAAGAGCCAACTGGGTTTTTGCCAGACTGCAAGAAAAATTAATGAACTTCATGGTAAAGGCAGAGATTCTACCAGAGAATTTAATATGATAAATTGACTGTTTAAGCAGGCCAAGTCCATATGAATTTAACATATGAAAACAATTACAGTGGGCTTTGTGCAGACTATCAGCACACAGAGAGCTTATAAAAAAATCATATCTGACCATGCAATAACAGAATTATTTTGCTACGATCCATTATTTTTCATTAAGACTGAATTCCAGTTTCTCCATTGATTTCAACAATTTAAGCGTTCAGAATGACTTCACTGTCCATAAATGGGGTATCTTGAACATGAATTATCTTTCTCCTGCACCTGTCCCCTGCCTGCCAATAACTAAACAATCATGACTCCATACTGCATCACCTTGAAAGGATCAGTTCTGAAACTTTAACGTATGACTTCTTCTCTGCTTGAATTATCTCTTCCCAACACTCTACCTTCCAGACTTCTACCTTTGCAAACCACAGCCATCACCTCTCTGACCTGACTGCACAGAGAAATGCAACCCACAAAACTGTACAAAAGCTTTACCACTGATTTCCCACTTCTTGCAGGAGCTAGCCCAAAATGACTTTTTCTTGTACTGCAAACTGCCACCCACTCACTCCAATCTGTATTAGTGAATAACTTACCTTGTACTTCTCACCTTGACCTTCCAATTCTTTTCTCCAGCTCATCAAATAATCTCCTTCTATCCACACAGGAGCATAGGATGAAATGCCTCACCCGTAAACCAGCCTTTATATATACCTGAACCACAGAATGGTTGAGGTTGGAAGGGGCTTCCGGAGGTCATCTGGTCCAACCTCCTTGCTCAAACAGAGCCACTTAGAGACGGTTACCCAGGACCATGTCCAGACAGCTTTTGAATATCTCCAAGGATGGAGACCTCGCAACCTCCCTGGGCAGCCTGTGCCAGTACTCCATCACTCTAACAGTAAAAAAGTGTTTCCTGATGTTCAGAGGGAACCTCCTGTGTTTCAGTTTGTGCCCGCTGCCTCTGGTCCTGTCACTGGGCACCACTGGAAATAGCCTGGCTCTGTCTTCTTTACACCCTCCCGTCAAGTATATATGTTAGTAAGATCCACCAATCTCCCATAACTCTTCTCCATAGTTAGAAGTATCAACAGAAAACAACTCCTCTGCTTATTAAACCTTCCAGGCTGGAATTATTTTGCAAGATTACCTAATTCTGGCAAACCAGTTGAAATGCCAAGAACAAAAAACCTCTCTCTTCTTCCAAATGTTGTAGGGTCCTTCTCTGTCCCACCTTGTCACTTTTGATATTTAATGTATACTGCGAGATCACAAGATTTTTTTTTTGTCCTCTTATCTTCTTTTCAAGGGGATGCACTGATCTTCAACTCACTCAGAGTTGACTGAGAGACTTTTTTGATAGTGAAAAATTAGAATGCCTGCATTCATCCAAGATGAGACATAACAGATACTAATATGCATTTGTGAATAAGGGAAGAGCAACTGATGTCATCTCCCTTGCCTTCTGTAAGGCCTTTGACATGGTCCCACACAACATCCTTGTCTCTGAATTGGAGAAAGATGGATTTGATGGATGGACTAATTGGTGGATAAGGAATTGGCTGGATGGCCATGCCCAAAGAGTTGCAGTCAACAGCTCAATGTCCAAATGGAGATCAGTGACAAGCAGTGTCCCTCAGGGGTCTGTATTGGGACCGGTACTGTTCAATACCTTTATTAATGACATTGACAGTGGGATTGAGTGCACCCTCAGCAAGTTTGTGGATGACACCAAGCTGAGCGGTGCAGCTGATACTCTTGAGGGAACAGATGCCATCCAGAGGGACCTTAACAGGCTTGAGGAGTAGGCCTATGTGAATCTCATGAAGTTCAACAAGGCCAAGTGCAAGGTGATGCACCTGGGTCAGGGCAATCACCAGTATCAGTACATACTGAGGGAAAAAATGGATTAAGAGAATGGACTTGGGGATAGTGGTAGATGAAAAACTAGAAGTGAGCTGGCAATGGGTGTTTGCAGTCCAGAAAGCCAACCATATCCTGGGCTGCATAAAAAGAAGC
>NW_008824243.1:5216133-5220441 GCF_000699105.1 Pygoscelis adeliae
CTAGTGGAAGATGACCCTGCCAACAGCAGAGGGGTTGGACTAGGTGATCTTTGACGGTTCCTTCCAACCCAAAGCATTCTGTGATTCTACAATTCTATGAAAGCAGGAGATATCTGCAAGATTAGGATACAGGATTAAATATTCTATTGAACCTCTTTCCTCTAATCTAGCTAATACAGTTTGCAGTTCTGAGAACTTTATATTCTTGGTATCAGCATTAAATTATATCACTTGTTGTACTGACCCAAGGACTGAACTTTCATTGTTCTCATGCTAATAGGATGCATGAGAAAGTGTCTCTCACTTGGAGCCACCTCTGAAATGGCCCTGGAAGTGGCACTAACTGCACAAATTTGTTTCTGAAGCAATTAAGTCATTTTGAGACTACAGTGCTCCACAAAAATGTGTTTTATGTGACTGGACAAAAACTGTTCAGTTCTAGTCACTTATTTGAAAGTCTGTCTTTCTTTCTTCCTCCATCTTACCATCTTCTTAGATGTTCACATACCGACTACATACCATAACTAATTATGACGTGTTGTAGGTCCTTCAATAAATGTTGCACTATAGCTACTCAATTGATTTTTAATCAAGGTTTGCTCAGCATGCAACAGTGCATCGACTATAATTCCACTGGGATGGTCACGCACTATACAAAACACTTTTGTCTAGACTACTGGCATGTTTTCCAAATCCTCTGCCAGAAGAAAAACCTATCAAGTCAATCTATGAATGCAGGTATGACTATATCATTTGTACCCCACTTTGGACACACATGGACAATCCAGAGCCTAGATGCATTTTGAAGCTCTGATTTTAAGCCAGAAATGAAACATTTTACAAATCTCTATCAGTATTTAAATGTCAAGGGAAAAATACGGCTTGTTGTTGAAAAACAAAAAAACAAACAAACAGAAAGAATCACAGTTAATTCCCCTACTCTTGTTGCACATGGTTGAGCTGTAGACGAGTTGAAGTCAGTTCTTCCTGCAGCTCTTGCAGTTGAAAAGTCTGACTGCTGGCCAGCTCTCTCAGCTGCCTCTCTCTCTCAAATGAATCCTACAACGAAACACAAAATCACGCTGCTTGAATGTTCTACCTTACAGAATCCTCCAGCAATGTAGTATAGCATTATTAGCAGATGTGTTTCTAAACATTTCAGTAAAGACCATTTCTAAAGTAATTGAAAACAAAAGCAATTGCATACCTTCTAGAGACATAAGCAGTACCTTCCAGGCACACAAAACAAAGACTCAATTATATTAGGAAAAATATTCACTTCATTTACACCTTATGACAGAGAATATGGAAGGTCTGCATATGCAGATTTACTACCTGTATACACATCATTTGAACAAAGTGTTCTTGCAGATGTGTTGCATGGGGGTTTTTCCAGTCATCTTCTGACTGACTATATCACCAACTCAAGTTTTTGGGAATTCACGTACACAAAATAACAGAAAAAGTTATTAGAACAGAGGAGGCAACTATTGTCATTCCAGAAAGCACACTACTACACATGCAGCTCTGTCTTTAATAACCTATAGATTTGCCAGATACTACCGGAATTAAATAAGTAACGGTGCAACAGGCTTTTCTTTAAATTTTGAATGCCATGTGCAATGACAAATCCATAACTGGTGTACTGTCATTTAATAACATCATTATTTTACATTTCGGGGTTTTTTGGCAGAACCCTACTCCTGCAATACACTAGAATCTGACTCTTAAAGGATATCACTTTCCATTTGTCCTTATTTTAACTGTGAAAGATTTTGACAGAAGAGGTGTAAAAATGAGAAGACAGAGAACATGGAGACATCACTGTCGAATCTCAAGATCTTCAATATTTTCTCCTAGTCTGCATCAACCAACGGTCTTATTTTCTTTCAAAGCACAAAGCCACAGCAGATCTGTCTTTCCTGCCAAACTGTTAGTACTACAACACCTTCAGTAAATATCAAATACATACTAACTCCAAACATCAAGTCAGGCACATGGTGGTATTATGATGGACATGAGCACTTCCCCCCCCCCGCCTTCTGGAAATATTATAATGCTCAGATACTAAACAAAGATTTTTTTTTTTTTAAATAAAAGTAGATCAAAGATAAATGCATGGAGTTTATACACACCTTCAGCTTACACATGTATTTTCACATAGTGTTAGGTTTTTACTAATAGAGCTATGGCATAAATACTTCTATGATGTCTTTGCAAATGTAAATGTAGCATAATTCTTTACCTAGGAAAGGAAAACAGCACAAGAACATGCTTCTCTTACAAAGCAAATTCCTCCATATTATCACTCATTGTTGCGAAACAGCATAAGGAAGGCCAAAAGTAACTTTAATGACCTCTTTGATTTCTCTTTCAAAGGAAACTTAAGATGAGACAGAGAAATAGCATAGTTGTCTCCACAAGCAACTAAGGACATATTTCATTAAGCAAAATCAGAGAGGGAGGCTATTATTAACAGAAAGTCATTAAAGCCCTCCTGCAGGTATAAATCCACACTGGTTTATTCCCTTAAAATAAATTTCCTACATACCTGAGTGAGAGAGAGGTTGGTTTCAAAGAGCCTTCCTGAAGTAGCACAGGAAAAACAAGTCCCTAGCCATGGCAGGAGACGAGTTTTTATTGTTTCCACACCTGCATAATGCCCACCTAAGAAAATACATACATTAAGAAATTGTGAGAACACTTACAGAAAGAGACAGAGCTTGAAAAGATGACACATGTGAAATGTGTTAGTAATAAGACAAGGCACTGATTTACCTTCTTGAGATGTTTCATTGAGGATTGTGAAGAGCTGCCCTTGAATCTGAGAGTTCAATTCTATTATTTCACAGCATCGGTTCAGATTCTGATCACAGGAATTAATCTGTAAATTAATATGTATTAATACATTTGCCTGGTCTTTCTTACTTAAAGTGATTCCTGTTATGATCATGACTTTTTTTTTTTCCTATAATTACATCTTCACAAGTGTTTCTTACTGCATCTGTCAGAATACTCATGTTTAAAAGGTTCACATTGTTAATAGGTAAACAAACAAGACATTAGGACTTCTATCACCCAGTTAATTCACCACTAGAGCAAACTTACTCCTTTCCCCATTCATAAAGAAGATACAACCACAAATATCTCTAAAAGAAGAAGCATAATAATTGTTGATCTGTGTTAAAATCTTTCACCACAGAGTTTTTAAAATAAGATAGGAGATTGTTGGATGAAAAAATGTATTAGTCCAAAATCTGATTTTCCATATTAGCTGAAATAATACATATAAGGCTATTACCTCGATTTGTCAACAGCCACATGAGGCCTCCGTGCAATTTCATCTGATTTTTAAGAGTTACCAACTGAAACAAATACTACTGAAGAATGGGCAAAATCCAGCATTATGCCTAGGAAACAACAGAACAGCAAAACTACACCACTTTCAGCAAATGCAATTCTGAAAAGGAGTTGATGGGGTTAATCTGTCCAGGATGCTACTGCACCTGCCAGGAAAACACATACTTTGTACCTGCTTCCTTAATCTTTATCCATAACCTGTGTATCATCTTCAACAGAGATCACCCTCTAGGTCTTCAGGCTTTAATGGCTCCATATGGTTTTTACAAGCTTCCAAAACAGCTAAAACTCCCACCCATGCCCCTGTCAGCTTGCATTTTGATTGCTGCAACATGCTTTCCTCTGGCCTCAAGGAGCAGTCTCACCCTGCTAACCTTCACCAGAACACCACTTTTGCAGTGGTGCATTTTTCCAGCTCATTACACTGACATAACACCCGTGGTGCTTCCATCTGCCAGCTCCTCCTTTGCTGCAACGGCAGCCTGAGGCTGCTCATCTATATTTCCCAAGACCTTGCAGACTACCCTCACCTCACTTCTTACGGGGAGTTCAGCTCCCGCTATTGCTCAGCCCCCCCGAGGTCTACCTCCACATCCATTTGGAAGATTTTAAAATTAGTTCCTCTCTTCTTCCTCCTCTGGTGTCCTGCACTCTGTGGTAGCTGTATAAGCTACCCTAAAACTCCTTAAAACCATCCTTTGCCATGAATCAGAGAATCATAGAACAGTTTGGGTTGGAAGGGACCTCTAAAGGTCATCTAGTCCAACCCCCCTGCTGTGGGCAGGGACATCTTCAACTAGATCAGGCTGCTCAGAGCCCCCTCCAACCTGACCTTGAATGTTTCCATTCCCATGCCCCAGGGATGCGGCATCCACCACCTCTCTGGGCAACCTGTTCCAGCGTTTCACCACCCTCAGAGTAAAAAATTTCTTCCTTATATCTAGTCTA
>NW_008824243.1:5222427-5233591 GCF_000699105.1 Pygoscelis adeliae
GGCCCGCCCGTGTCCCCCCTGGCTCCCCGCCGCCTGCACTAACCGGGGTGGGGAGAAACGGTGTTTGGACGGCGTTTCCGACCCGCGCCCAGCGCTGTCCGGGAAGGACGGCCTTTGCCTTGCGGGAACAGCCGCCTCAGCGGGGGAGAGGCAGCCTGAGCCCGCTGTCGGGGCGGGAGGCGTTACAGCCCGGAGTTGCGCCGTCCGGCCCGCAGACGCAGAATCTCTGAAAAGAAAAATACTTTCTGTTTTCGAAATAAAGTGTTCTGGTATTTCTGTACGGGAATGTAACTGTCTTGCGTAAATAGGCACTTGCCACTAATTAGTGACGGGGAAAGCAGCTGGTCGGTGCGGTTGGTATTTATAGGACTGCGCCGTCAGTCGTCTTGTTACGCTGGCACAAGTATGGTCGGTCAGCGGCAGGGTATAAATACGACCGAAGCTCAGATTCGGGCTCAGCATCCGAGGTCTCACTCGGGAGTGAAAGCTAAATTTGTCAGAAGGGGTGTCACTGTCACCCAGGCGGCGGGGCGGGACGGGGACTCTGTCAGCGCCGCGCAGGCCGGAGGGAAAAGAACGGAGCGGTCCGAGGGCTCATCTGTCGGGAGCTCCGGCACCTCCGCGGGACTCCCAGTCAGAGTGCCTCTGTGTATGTGCATGTGCGCGGTGGCGGCTGAGGGTGGGAAGCCCCAGATGCCTGAGGGGTCCTGTAACAGCCTCGTCTCGGGTGCCATAGGAAGCACTGCCTAGTGCTGCATGGATGCTCCAGCACTTGTTCCAGCAGTCACCATTTCAGCCACGTTCTCCCAGTCCTGGTGCTGTCTTCTGTTGCGCTGCCTTACCGAGTGAAAAAACTATATTGGAGTTTTATCTCACCGTCACATCCTTTCAAGAACACGCTACCCTCAGGACAAGATACTTACTGTCCTGTTGTACAAGATTTCCGTGACCTTTTCCCCAGAGCACAGACCTCTTCTCTCTTCTTTCCCTGCCTAGCCAATTCTGAGTTTGTGCAGGGTTAGGGTGGCTTCCAGAACATCATCAAGGAAGCCCTCCATAAACTTGTTCGGGTCAAGCACCTTTCTCAACCCATTTCCTTGTTCTTTGGCAACAGAAGAAAACAAGATTTTTTTTACCCATTACATCAGTGTAGACACATAAGTGCAGTAAGCTTAAGGTGCAGCTTCAGGGTTCATTTCAGATCAACAAACTTAATCCCATCAAAAAGATCAAGCCCTTTCTTTGAAGAATTGAACCCTTAAATAGCAACCTGTTCCATTCAAGGGAGGTGGAACAAAATTTTGGACAAAGTTACAAAAATACATCAAAGGTTTATTTTCCCTATGAATATCTACAAGAGTTTCTTCTACATGTTAATTTGTTACATTGATGGGATATCCCTTGCAATCTGGTAACTTCAAATAATTAAATTAAAGCTAGGCTAGCCAAGTTCCCCGTGCCAGGTTTGAAGCCTTACAGTATTGTTCTTAATGCTGCATGCAAGCAATAGAAGTTGAATGCAAACCCTGTGCTATCAAACTAACTTAAAAACTGTATCCACTACACGCCTTTTGGATAGACTTATTGAGAGTCTGTCTAGCATTAGCATGGAGGGAACTAAAATCCTGTGTATTGGTAAATGACCTGCAAGATTATGTCCTGTATCGTCCCCAAGAGGTAAAAACTTATTAAGTTTTTTACAGCTGTTTTTTTTTACTGCAACGTCATTAATAATTCCTATCTGCCATGATAAAAATGATATAAAAACATATTGTCTGAAAATATCTGGATTTTAATTTTAGTCATTGCATTAGCAGAGATTGCAGTGGTTGTAAATGTGTATTCTAAGTACAGAGTGGCAGACTGAAATATAATACTGAACATAATAACTAGTATATTCCACTAGTCAATTCAAATTTTAATTTTTTGCATACATATATGTGTGTCATTTTGGTGGATTTACATGCCTTATAACAGCTAATCCATGCTTTGTATTATAGCAAAGTTCTAACGGCCCAGTGAAGAAGTCTATGCGAGAGAAGGCTGTGGAACGCAGGAATGTTAATAAGGAGCACAACAGTAACTTTAAAGCAGGATACATTCCGATTGATGAAGACCGTCTCCATAAGACAGGGTTACGTGGCAGGAAGGGCAACTTGGCCATTTGTGTGATTGTTCTTCTTTTTGTTTTGGCTGTCATCAATCTGATTGTGAGTATAATACTTCGGCTGTAAGCAACGTTAGGACGTATTTCTTTTTGACGGTTTATTAGAGAAATAAAACTTACTCCAGTATGGCTGAGAAGGACTTAAAATGTACTGAAGGAGATTTCTCTTTTTTCTCTTTTCTTTTTTGTTCTTTTGTAGTCTGAGCAAGATTAGGTGGAAGAATCTTACAAGTTCAGTCATTATTATTTCAGTTATATGGTCCCAGCAAGGAACCTACCGTTTATGCAACACAGAATTAGGAACCTTGAAAGTGTCTCTCCATTCCCAAAACTCAGTAACAGCAAATGTGCAAAGTGTTACTAGTGCAGTACAAATGCATTCAGGATAAACTGTTAAGCCAGGAACATTTTACCTATAACAACAGAGCTGCACGTGAGCATTCAGAATTAATCGGCCACTGCACTTTAAACCTTTGTTGTTGTAATTACCACCTTTTTATTGCTTGATCAATGAGAAGTCATTAATTATTTTTCATAATTGGACATCCATCTGTGAAGGTGCTTTCTTGTAGTTCAAGGGTAGGTATATCGTGAGCTGAGCTACTTTGTTCAGGAAATCTGTTTAGCTAATGATACCATGGTTACCCTTAAACAGGAAAAAGATTTAATTATGGACATGATTTAATTTCAGATATATATATATAATATATATACAAATTATTTTAGTTACCATTTCAGACGAGTCTAAAAATCATGGAAAATGCTTTTCATAATTAAATGTGTTCTGATGTTTCCAGTAGGAGTTGAACAGATTAAAGTAAATTCACGCCTAAAACTCACTTAAACACTAGCATGAATAATTATTTCAAATAAAACATCTAGTTAAATCAATGCTTGTTGTGGGAAGATCCAAACGATCAAAGTAATCTTTGAAAATGTGCATTTCTCTTTCAGATTACACTAGTTATCTGGGCAGTGATTCGAATCGGTCCCAATGGTTGTGACAGTATGGAGTTCCACGAGAGTGGCTTGTTGCGGTTTAAGCAAGTTTCTGACATGGGTGTTATACATCCATTATATAAAAGCACTGTAGGAGGCAGACGTAATGAAGATTTGGTGATCACTGGAAATAATCAACCTGTAAGTTATATCATGAATTGAAAGTCTGTGAGCAACACTATGGAATTACACTCACATTATTAATAAACATTATAATTGAAACATCATTAACTTCATGACTTTGTTCCTGAAGATTGTATTTCAGCAAGGAACAACCAAGCTTAGTGTGGAAAAAGACAAAACTTCTATTACCAGCGATATTGGCATGGAATTTGTTGACCCACGGACACAAAATACCTTGTTCAGCACAGACTATGAAACTCATGAGTTTCATCTGCCAAACGGAGTTAAAATCTTGAATGTACAAAAGGCCTCTACAGAGAGGGTATGTCTCTTTTAAATACCACTTACTGTTTGTAGATGCTCATTACAGAATTGCCTTAGTTGTAGAATAAGGAAAAAAGTTTACTAATCCGATCTTTCAAGCATATTTAGAAATTTGACTAAATGTAGCTGAAAATGCAGCTCTGAAAATGTAAATCACCCTAAAAATTAGAACAGAAATGAAAACTGACATCATTAAATGAGTGTAACATTGGGAATACCATGCCAACTAGGCCTGTGTGTCTTTTTATTAAGCATTTATCCATTTGTGCCTGGATAACTGTTTCAGAAATAAAATTTCTATGAAAAGCTTCTCTGTTCCTAGTAAGATCTTACAAAAATAATTAGCAGATCTGCATGTATCATTTTCCTTCTGTTGGAGATAAATGTTAATACAACCAGAATTTCAGCAGTCTGAGTAAAAGTGTAGAGAACAATCACAGCATTATAGGAGTTGTGTCAGTTCATGGCTTCTAGGTTAAACAAGTTGGTTGGTACATTAAATATGCTGTATTTATCAGGAAACTAAAAAACCTAAATGTCAGTGTGTGTACATTTAAAATGTTGATCTTAATGTCAGACTAAAATTTCTTTCTTGCATATCATCACTCATAATAAAGGCTTTACAGGTAGAGTACAGTGCATAGTTCTTTTGAGTAACATCAGTAGAGTAGTATCAGTGGTTTTATAGAGGGTTGAGTGTGCCGTAGGAAGCATTGAGTAATCCTGTTAAGGACGAAGAGAATTTAGTTTGCTCTTCTTTGTGTTTCCTCTGCAAGGCTAACAATTAAATAGTATGTTCCAGAAAAAAACCCCCAAGCCTATAAATACATAGAAGGAACAGATTAAATGAAAACAGAGGAGTAAGTTTACGTAATCAGTCCCAACAGGAAGCCTATATTTGCTACGAGTGTTAACTGTGTATCCCATAAAATTGTCATACGAATTGTTATTTTTATTGCAAAAATAAAATACTTTACATACCTTCCAAAATTAAGTAATCCTTGTTTTTAAACGTGAATGTGGAAAATAACAAATGGGCAGAAGCTTCATAGGCATAATGGCAGAAGGGCAAAAAGTACATTGAAGTTTTTTATTAAATTGTGTAGCAATATTTTTAAGGTAATTAAAGTTACTCAGACAAACCCAAGTGACATATTTTCATTGATCTGTAATACACTTTTTTTGTTTATGTTCTTAGATTACCAGCAATGCGACCAGTGATCTCAACATAAAGGTCGATGGCCGTGCTATTGTCCGTGGAAATGAAGGTGTTTTCATCACAGGCAAGACCATTGAGTTTCGAATGGGGGGTAACATGGAACTTAAAGCAGTAAGTATTTCAAATCAGCATTTTTTGAACAGCTTACTTTCACGTTCAGGCTGATAATAAACTGATGTAGCTTTATATGGTTTCAAATTTTATATAAAGTAGTCATACATAAAAGTTTAGTTGCAGTCAGCGTATTTAGTAGGATTTTAAAAGGTGGTTTGTTACTTTTGTTGTTAATTAGTGGTTCAATAGTTTTCAGGTAACAATGATTTACTACTGTTAAGATGCTAAAAATCCACGATGCAATTAAAGCTAAGCTATTGGCCTCTGCACTGAAACGCATACCAAAGGGAATTCATCTTCTCTTCTGGAGGCTTTACTGGGGTCAGCAACCTTTGACAGAGGAGCAGAGGATACGGTTAGGAGCACTACCTTCTGTGCTGCCGCAGTAAGCCTCGCCAGCATTCATTTAAGAGTTTTGGAGATTGTTAAGATTGCAGGGCATATGGAATGATGGAAAAGGTTAAAGGAGGATAAAAAAATAGATAGACATGCACTTTTATTTCATGTGTGGATGGATTTCATGTATGAATTTAAACACCGATTCCCATTTCACGTCCATATTTTTAGATTTACTGCATTTGCTAATATATCTGTAAAGTGAAAAGCCACACTACTGCTGGCTGTCTCAATATCGATCTGTCACTGGAATAGCAAAGTACGTTGCTGACTATAATTGAGAAATTCATGGGCATTATTCACAGATTTAATTAAAAAATGAAGCCTTGTCATATGTACTGTTTTTATTCTGTTGATTTCTACAGCCATCCTAAAGATGTCATTTATTCGTTAAACCAGCTTGTCTTTTTCAACAACAACCTGCCTTGTTTAAATCAGAAGTTGTACTCTTTTTTTTCTCCCTTTTAATAGGAAAACAGCATTATCCTGAATGGAACTGTGATGGTCAGCCCATCGCGACTGCCAAGTTCTTCTTACGGGGAGCAGTTTAATAACGGCAACTGGCTGCGTTTCAAGCTCTGTATGTGTGCGGATGGGACACTGTTCAAGGTTCAGGTGACAGGTTATAACATGGGTTGTCAGACTTCTGTCAATCCGTGCGGAGCCACCCACTAAAACACAAACCACTACCAGGAGAGTTCTCCTTTGTGTTTACATATATTTGTACGAAGTAATCGCATGCCTTCAAGGATTTCTGTTTTTACAGCAGTTTATACTAACATTTATTACATAATATTTTTAAGCAAAGGCCGTTACGTTCAGCAGTATTATGTCATCATCTTGCTAGCCGTAATAGTGGCACTGATTTAGTAAGCTTTCAGGCTACATGCATACTGAAGTACCTTCCTGAATTGGGATCAGTAGAATGTATTTAAAGAACGTGATCTTAGCAACAATCTTGACTGCCTTCAGTTGCCTTTAGAGGAGGTTTTTGTCCTACATCCCAAGACCTTGAGGGCTGCTGAGAACACAACTGCGATCTGAAGTACTTCAACAGGAATGTCGATTTGTTGTTGGAAGTGGGTTTGCCTAGGATGGCTGAAATAGCAGATTTTTGTCTTCTCTTCGTTTCTTGCCAAAGATTGATGTAATGATTTCCCCCAAAATTATGTGGTTTACCATATGTGTACTAAGAGAGGGGTAATGGCAGATTCACTTTAAAATACTGCATTATTTCTGCTATATATTCTTATGTAGTTAAAAAAAAATTATGCTAGCATAAAGAATATTTGCAAAGTAATATCGAGTGTGGAAATGTAACTTCAATTTTGAAATAGTCTTGCGATTATTGAAGTGTTGCTTGAGCTCCCATTCTATCTGTGCAGTTCAGGCATTCTACAGTTGCTTAATTTATGTGAAGTGTTTATAAAACGTGTTTATATTAGAAGTACATTTTTAAAGATGTACTTATAACTTGCTCACTACCCAAAAAAAGTGTTTTCCTGGGTGCTTTAATGTGAACAGTGTATGAATCCGTTATTCAACAGGTAATAATCTAAAGCATGACTGTTGCAGCAGTGTCTGAGATCAGATCTCTTTTTCCACATAAATGTCAGTACTGCTGCATTACTGAGAACCTCAGAATTAAATTCTGAAGTTAAACTGCAGGTCTATAATTCCAACTGTGATGGTATTGGATCCTATGACAGCAGAGTAAATACATGCATATCTGAGTTTGCCAACAGTGAAACTGTCTCTGTGGTGAACTGGGGCCTTACAGAAACTATCACAGCCTTGTAACTGCTTTTGCAGAGGTAAGGTGTTCTGTACTAAAAATAGACCAGCTCATTCTAAGATTCCTCCTTTCCCCACCCCATGTATTTCTTCAGTTTAAAATAGTTTTGTTTTGCAGTAGCATCAAGTAACCTTAATCACAGAGGCCACAAAGGTGACTTTGCAAGTAGCTTTTTGACAAGTTTTTCTAGATAAGCACACACTTCTCTTCCTAAAAGTTGTACAAATGTCATTAACTTCAGAACTGGTCATTTGTTCTGGGAAAATACACTATCTACCCTTGGTTTATAGCTCTCAAAGTACACGGAATTCCACAAAATACAAATCGGCTCCTGCTGCAACAAGAACTTCTTATCTAAGGTCCCAATTCCTGTATTTACCACAAGTCAGTAAGTTCTCGTGCAGGGTGTGTATGGGTGGAAGTGATTTCTAGAGGGGGGTCCTTAGGTCAGGCATTATGCCACATGGGAGGTCAGAGGGGTCACGTTTCCCTCATTGCTCAAAGGCAAAGCCAAATTTGGATGCTCAGTAGTTGTTGGGGGTTTTGGGGGGTGGACAGCAGTGAAGCTGTTCTAAGAAAAACAGAATAAGCAGAATAAAATGTAGCAAAAGCCATTGAATTGCTCACATTAAAGATTACGGGAAAGTACTAACATTTTGCATACTGCCTTCATGAACTTCATAATTTTACTAGAGTTAATATTTATTAGCCACTTCAACACGTTTTGCTGAAAACTTGCACACATCTTTGCTGCTAAGTAGTCCCTCAATTAGTATCTGTTTACAGTTAAGAGGAGGAAATGAACATTTTTAGAATTTTCACTCTCATGCTAATGGAAGTTTGTCGTTTTATTTTTATATATAAAAATACACACACACACACACAAAAAAATATGTGTGAAAGCAGCAGTATCCTCAAAGCTGAAATAGATCTTGAAAATGACGGATACTGCCTCAGTCAAGTAGATTACACACGAAGAGCATATTAAAGCTCTTCTTTCGTTAACACTGATATGCCTATATGCTAGTATTGGATTCTTGTAATTACCAAGAGTTCTTTTTAAAATACTGTACGCAACATAGCTGAAAGATTTGTCACAAAGGTACTCTTAAATCACGGTCTGGATAATTCGTTTTGAAGTGTGGATTTTTTGTCAAAACGTAGCAAAACCGATCATACAAATACCAAATGAAATAAATTACCAATTTGTTAGCCGCTATTTATGTATTGTTAATGTATTTTGTTGCCTTCACTACACAGTTTGAGAAATGTTGGCGCCACACGTCTTGTGTTGCGCATTTATTTGTTGTTTATCTTCTAACTGCCTAAGGTACATTTTTCTATACCTATTTAAAACATCGTGTGGCACATTATTTATTTCAATCCCACAGATGCACTTAAGATTCTTGCATTTAAAGTACGTTCTACAAGCCTCTGTGTAAAACACTGCACTGGGTACGCTGAAACAACTTACATGTGAAGAGTTCTCAGCATTTGTAAAGGTGGTGGTTGTTTTAATAGGTGAAAGACAATTGAATTTCTAATCTTTGTTCTGAAATGAAACAATAAATTCTAAGATGCAACTGTGGTTCAGAAGTGTTATTTGTAAGAATAATTTTTTTTCATTAAAAATACATTGTCGTGTTACTGACAGGGAAACTAGTGTTTTATTAACTGTAAGTATGAAAATCATTCCACATGTACTCGTCACTGATTGTATCAGGTGGACTTTGCTCAGTGGTAATTGCGTATGATACCTGAAGTAGAGTTCAAAAGTCTCCACTGTTGTTAGTTCACAAGTTCCTGAGAAGCTGTGTTTCTCGACCGAAGGGCTGGAAAAGAAAGAAAAGGTTTGGATTGTTTTTTGGGAGAGGTGGCGGGAGGGGGAAGGTTACCAGTTTACGACTGTTCTTTTTGAAAAATACCTGAGACTCCAAAACTGAATGTTTAAGGCAGAATGTTGGTAATGCTTTGGGTATTTGTTTAGTGTTGATTTTTCTAATGTCGAAGTATTTCCGCTTTCTGTTTAACTCGTTATGCTGAACTTACCATAATTTTACATTTTACGTATAGATACTATGGATAATCTTCACTTGAGTGTCATAGCTGTGGTCCTTTACTTTAATCTTCCCGGATCAGTGGGAACCAAGTCACAGCGGATTCTTCTGGATACACCTCACCATTCAGACTGCCGGTGGGATGGGGAGTTCTTACTGAATTGTTCTTTTACCGGAATATCTGCTATTCCAGAAGATATATCACAGACAGCAATAACGGCTGACTTTAGTTACAATAACATTAAAACTTTTCTGTGCGCTGATGGAAGAAGTGAAGAATGGATGCTAAACCACCTGAATCTCAGTAACAACCTGATTTCCGAACTCTCCTTAACTACTTTTAGAAATTTACCCCTTTTAGAAACTCTAAACCTCGACAGTAATGCCATCCACACCCTCACGCTGGACATACCTACGCCTGCGCTTGGGTCTAAAAAGTATGGAAAAGGCTGTCATCTCCTGCCTGCTTTGAAAGTATTGTCAGTTGAAAGAAATAATCTTACTACAGTTCCAAGAGGTAAGCTTTCAAAATCTTTAAGGACCTCACTCCCAAGGGGACAGTTGGGTTTGGATAGGATTCGGTACGCCTTGCTGAATTCAGAATGCGACGATCTCATTTAGTTAAGGTGAGGGAAAGTTCCACCTGCGTGCAAATACGGAGACTGAAGCAAATGGGTTGTTCTGGATTAGGTTGGGGTTTTTTATACAGTCTTCGCAATCGTAATGCCGTAATGTCAGTCAGATACAACCAAATTTATCCTCTGAGAGCCCAAGCAGTATTTTTCCTTCTTGTATAGAAAGGGAGGTAAGGATCTTTGGAAAAACACCAGCCTCCACAACCCAGTCATGAACCTTAACATCAAGAAAATTACGGATAATGAATTTCATACTACTCTTCAGAAGAAAGTAAATAGTCTTTTAAATAAAACTCACTCCAATTTCAGTATTTCACGAAGACAGGAAAATATATTTCATTCAGTCAAAACAGTGTTGCTCCATGCAATCTGGCGCCCAAAGTGACACCTTCTAGTAACAAGAGAGGGCTGTAAGGTTTCGATAGACTTTTAGGAGGTGTTTGCTAGTCGCTGAACTACGCTAGGCATTGTAGCCTTTATGACAGCCTCTGTCCTCATAAACGGACGGTTCACACTGTCCAAACAGCGTTTAAACGAAGCAGAAGCTGCAGGACGAGCAACACTATCCTATACATTGTTTGCTGAATTTAATTGATCTCTGATAACATCATCAGATTCATGAGCTCTAGATTTTGAAAATACTGGGGGGCCCAAACCAAAACCCCACTTACCTCACGAAGTCAGACAAAGGGAGTAATTTTGCACCTACACAGGGTCCTCGAAGTTCTATTCTTCTCCTTTTTTGATGCTGAATAATTCTCTGGCATGCAGGAAACCGTTTCGCTTAATTATTTTGTAGTATCTGTAAGGTTCCCATATAGCCAGTATCGAAAAGCTTTCATTATAAAATACATTGATGCAGATTTGATTTGTTTTGATAGATAAATATAACTACACATTATAGGATGCCCCAGTGGGTCAGACAGATCAACCCTTTTCTGGAAGAGACTCAGTTCTTAGATGTTAAAAGTCAAATTGCTATGCATCGTACCTCCGTACTTCAAGTTATACTTAAATCCCATATTCATTTAAATACATGTTCAGAACTTTTATGTTTCTCCTCCAAAATACTTCCATAACATTCTAGTTTTTAAGCTCTGGTAAGAAAACACAAACTCAAGTTCTAAAGCAGAGGGGTTTGGCCACAGAGAAACCCTGCTGACAACCGCCACCCCAGGTGTCAGCTGCTGCCCGCTATTGCCGCACCAGTGTGTATTTTTGGCACAAATTTAGCTTCAGGGAAGCATCCAAACTACAATTCTTCGTGCAGGTGGCAAGGAAGAGTTGATGAACTGCCAGAACTTCTGAATGCCTTTCCTATCAGCTACCTCTAGT
>NW_008824243.1:5233744-5242528 GCF_000699105.1 Pygoscelis adeliae
ATTCCCTCTGCTTTTCACAATAAACCCAAAGATCAATTGCCCGGCAAACAGAACAGCCAACCGGAATAAGACATTTCCAGACCAGATGACACCAAGGGCAAAATTTTTAAGGAGAACCAGTTGCTTCTCAAGATTGCTGTATGAGCAAAAATCACTTTAGAGTGACATTCGGGTGTTACAAACTGTGGTGATGCCGAGTGTTCAAGTGCCTGCCTTCCCACTGGAACTTGCCCACTGGAGCTTTGGGGGCTGCCTGCACAGCACCTAAGAAAAATGAGGCATCTCCAGCATTCAGAAGGGCTACTTGTGCAAAACAGATGCTGTCGTAACTAGGATATGCTGAAGAACGTACTGTCGTGCTTGATAATTCACAGGCAGACAGGCATAAGCACCAACGTTTTTGTTTTCGGTCAGGTTTACATCCTGTGAATATGGTTCAAGTGATTCCACATACGAAAAACTCCCGTGAACTTGCAGAGGGCAATGCATAGGAGATACTGTATCACCTTTTGCATCTTCATCTTTCATTTACAATTAACATATTTGGATTTTATAAACTGAGTATATTCCACCCTTTCACACTCCTCCTTTCCTACCTCCAGTTCTCCAGAGAAGCATGCTCAAAGAACAGAGATCACAGTCAGAATAATTTTGATTGATAGCACAAGGGAATGTTACCGCTTCTATGGAGATGTGAATTTTTAAAACATGCATTGATTATGAATGTATTAACGTGCCTGCTGTTGATGCTACACAACTTTTAGAACGGGACAAACCACTGAATAGGAGAGGCATAATAACTCAAAGCCTGCAGCCACTCGTTGCAATAGACAGGAACGGAAGGAATTTTGTTGCAAAGAATTTTTAAAAGCCACTTGACGTAATTGGGAAAACGAGAACACGAAATGTAAAATAGTTTTGTTCTTCCTAGGACTAGGCCTGCTGCAATCTTTACAAACTGTCCATTTGTCATCCAATGGCATACGACAGATTGATCTGAATGATTTTCAAAACTGTTCACAGCTGAAGGACATCAACTTGCAAAACAACAAGATAACTAAAATTCATCCAGACGCCTTCAGGGATCTCAACAAATTACAGGTTGTAAAGCAATATTACAACTGTTTCAATGTTTTGTGTTAATCACCATTAAAGATATTAATTATCAACTATTCAGCATGATTATATTGGTCTTTGATTATTATATTAGTATACAATTATATAAAGCAAATGGTGAAAATAATCATTTTTATATAATACATATACTTGTTTTTCATATATAGGAAAACACACACACTTGTAAATATACAAAATATGACTGTAAATTCACTATTTATCTATGCCACAAACCAATCCATAAGTGGCTTAAACACACATACATCCTTTTCTACCCCCGTCCCTTCCATGGCGGGAGCCCTGCAGCTTCCCATTCACACAGAGGTAGTCTACAACGGGAGAATTCTAAATATACCACACTTTAAACTTTTCATTTAAATTAAAAAGCTTAGAGCAATACTCTTGAAATCCTAACCAGATGTATCGTTCCCGTAACTGCAAAAGTGCTTGGATACTAAAATAAATTTATTGTTGATATTGCAATTAGGATTCCATTGTAAGGCTTACCAAATTAATTCTGAATTCTTTCCAAATAGGTCGTGGATCTCCGTCAAAATGCTCTGACAACCCCTTTACCACAGATATTAATGAGTTTGAACTTCTTTCAACTTGAAGTGGGTTTGTCAAATAACGCCTGGATATTTAACTGCAGACTAAATGCTTTCAAACATTTATTTCATTTTCTTTTTGACTCCACAAGGAAAAAATGGCGTATTTCATACAATAAATCTGCCAGCGACTCACAGAAACCTCTGCTGTATCTTTCAAGTTTCCATTTAAACTGCAGCGACAGTGTTTTGCTCAAGAGGGCTGTAATCCCAACAGGGAAGACATCGGTGCTAAACTGCGACCTGGACAACACAAGGGGTATGTAAAACAGGGACTCTATCGATACGCTGCTAAAACCCAAACACGTGCAGAATGATCAAAGAAATCCGGTTTAAAAAGTGGATTTCTAAAGATACTGTTTAAAAATAACTGAACAACAATTTAACATGCAAATTACTTCATTAGGAAGTAGTGCACCGGTTAGAATACTTGAAAGTCATGTTTCCCAAAAAAAGTCTTCATCTCCTTCCTTACATTAAACTAGTAGGTGATGCCAAATTATACACAAATAAATTTCAATAAGTAGTATGTTGCAAATTTAACAGTTACTTTTGGAAGGCAAATGAAGGACCAAATAGTAGGGCGGCACTTCTGGGGCATGTAGAAAACTGAGAAGGATACAATAGTGTTTTCTAGTATTCAGTTACAGCGAAATGAAATGGAAGTTTATTTGCAAGGGGAAGGATTTATATTTCTTCTAAAAAAGTACAGCTACTGGAGCACACAGTTCACTTAGGAAACTAATTCAGCATTTACAATTAATACAGAGCACTTGAAGTACAAGTGACAAAACCTACGGAGCTCAGACTTCCCACGAAGAAGGAAAACTAAGACCAAACTTAGAGTAGAAGGTGTATTTGTCATGTGCCATCAGGCAAAACGGTTTAACTCTAATGGACTAATAGCACTTTCAGGTGGTAAGGCTGTCCCCTTGCAACACTTTATCCCCAGATGAAAATACGTAGGGTCTATCAGAAATGCCACCCGCTTTGCCTGTTAACAAGGAAAGTCACGGAAACTCTGATCACGGGATTAAAATCAACACACTGGATTGCACCAAAACTCAACTGGGAACGCAAGCAGATCCAAAGGCAAAGGTGCACATACAACCTGGAAACATATTCCAAAAACCAACAGCCAGCCACGGCCTATGCTAGCTAAAGTTTGGAACAATTGCTCGGCAAATACAAATATCCTTGGTTTTCAAACCTTTTTGCTGCAGTCAAAGCAGTAACTACAGGAAAATCACAGTGGTTGAAACATTGATGGTCAACTAGTGAAGTTTTATCCCATAGCTGCACGCAGTGGCCATGGCCACGCTGGAGAACGGCTGGCTATAAATACGGATTTTCCACAAGGGAGCTCAGCGGGTGTTCCTAGTATGACCCAGAACACACTGAGATCATTTCAGTGACCTCCTCCCTTACCCACGCCATTTTTCTTGTAAAGTCTGCTATTAAGGCCCTATACATACTGTGTTTTAAACGGGGGGAGGGGGGAATACAGGATGGCTTCACAGGTACCTGGTACCATGTAAAACGACTATGGATGGATAAAAAGAAAATGGATTTTCTAATAAATAGTTAAAATTATCAAAGATAAGTCAGAGTATGCTCTTATAGAAATAACTTAACCCTGCAAACCAAGTATCCTATACTTTTAAGAAAGATTTAGTTTGTGTTTTCTTTTATTTCAGGTAATGGAGTCTCTTGGTGGACACCTAAAGGCAGAATTTCAGAAGACAACAGCCTTCCTCATATGACACTGGATAAAATGAATAATTTAGTGCTATACAATGCTGAGAAAACTGCTGAAGGGTTATATCTGTGTATTTTTAATACACCAAAGGAGAAATATCTCATCTACGATATACAGATGAAAGAAAAGGTTTCAACGTTTTCGGTTAGAAAAGCCCGGGACACTAACACTGTTTTTAGACAAGGAAGAACAGAGCAAGACCTCGCATTGGCTGTCTGCCTCTCAGTGTTCATTACGTTTGTTTGTGCTTTTTGTCTGGGTGCTTTTGCTAGACCCTACCTTGTGAGCCTGTGGAGACTCATGCGCAGGAACAAAAATTCAGGTTCAGAACATACTTATTCTAATCAAGCTTTTTCAGATGAAACCTTGAGCAGAGAGTGCTCTGCAAGCAAACCAACAAATACGCAGTGTAATTTGTTCATTTTTGATGAGAATTCTTCAAGAAACACACACGTTTTTCCTACAGAAACTTCTTCTTTGCATGAAAATGTCATTGGTAGCAGTGTACATGCACCAAATACCGAAGAAGAGTACCAGAAACAAAGCAATAATGAGATCGTGAGGAAAAAAACAGTGTTTTCAGACATCAAACCTAGTATCAACAGTGATGAAAATATAAATGTTGATAACGGACAATTTTCTGTAAGGATAGATTACAAGAACAGCAATGAAGTAACGCCAAGAAAATTAATGAGTAATAACATTTCATTACGGAAAGATTCAAAATATGCAAATAATGAAGACTCAGAGAAGAGAAGGTTCCCTCCCATGCCCAGGAGATTGAATGCTGCCTCTTATTCAAATCACACTGACTCTTCAGATTCGGATTCATCCTTCACGGGAGAAACTGGCTTTCCATTTTCCACAATACAAACACCTACAGCTGCACGAGATTCTAGGAACAGCAAGGTAAGCAACAACTCTGGTCTGCCGCAGTCTGAAATCACAAAGGCTACACCAGATTCTCCTGAAAGAAAAGGTATCGTTTCACATAATGAACCCATGAGCACTACAAAATTTATGCCTGGAAGGCAAAGCTGTGATGAACAACTTGGTTTAAACGGCAACATGAATATAACCAGTGATGTGGGAGATTTTATTTTACCCAGTAGCTGCAAGAGAGGTACAAATATTGAGAATTTAAGTGTGTGCCAAACAATAGAAAACTCTCCTCTTACAGAGTACGACTATAAAACGGAATGTACAAATGAAAAAGATGCTTCAGCAGATATATTTGGCGATAGTTCTTCAGATGACGGGACTCCATTCACAATGAGTGACTGTAGTTCTTTAGCAGACTTTGAACTGGAACAACCTGATGTTAGTGACAACCTGCCAGTCTGTCAGTCATCACTAGAGGAAGCCGATATGAACAGCGGAACTGAGAAGTTCTCAACACTGCCAGAGTCTCCAAACATTGCTGCTGAACTTTGGCACATTGGGGAAAAGGAAGACAAGAACAATGCGTATTTTGAAACCACTACTAATTATGGATCAGATACCATCGTGCCTGAAACAGCATCACCTTACACTGATAAGTGTAGTGACCATGTAAACATTAGTTCTTCAAGTCAAGAAGTTCCCGAGACACTTGATTATTTTACTAATGCAGAGTCAACAGTACAAGACTCTATTTCTGATTCTCTCCACAACCAAAGTACAGATTTTGGTAATATGTTACTTTCATTAAAACATTCTCCCACGTATGACACAGATACAGAGAACACTCCTGAAGAGGCTGAATTGCCGCTGTATCAGTTTCCCATTGAATCACAGCATTCCCCCAGCTCCAGTCCCACTGAACAAAAAGAAAATGCACCAGAGGGAAGTACAGACGAGCACATAGACAGGAACTCCTTTGAAAAGAATCATCGTGAAGGGGATATTACATTAAGAAGAAACACGAGTACATCTGAGGACAACGATTTTATTTTTGCTCCCATTGATATTGGTTTGAATGAAATTGTTCAAACGTCATCACTACTGCATTCCAGCAACGAATCATCTCTTCAATCTCTGCCTGAACACACAGCTGAAAAACATTTTACAGTTATTACAGAGAAAGACGACTTGCTACCACAGGGGAAGCAGGTGAACACAACTAAGGCTTGTGCAGATAAAATGCAAAGAGGTTTTAATGAGAAAGACTGTGATGGATATACAGAATTACAGGATACCAGCAACCATAGTCTGCCCGAAGAAACGCAGTCTTGCAATCTTACAGCAGATTTGCTGCATCTTCACTCTTCTGGGAAAACACAATCAGTCTTCAACACAGAAAATCATTTCCAGCTGGATCAGAGTGACGAGGATGCATATTCCTTCTCAGTCCCACAAGGCTTCTCCAGTGAAAGCACACAGTACAGTTCATGTTCATTCCCACAAAAGACTACAGGAAATACAATCTCCGAAAGCACTGATTCCAGCAAGACGGAGGATGACACTACTTTGACAGGACTGGAGAACAATTCTACAACAGCTGTCAACCTCCAAAATTCAAGTGAAAAACATCAAAAAAGTCGCACCAATTTAGGACAGGGCCAGTTTTTTGTTAAGAAGAAAAGAGCATTTGATGGATTTGCTAATGTTTTGCAAAGCAGGAGAACAAACTTCAATAGTTGAGACACAGAAGTGCAATACTAATCTCCCACGGTGTTTATGTCATATAGTAAGTGCAAAAATGACTGTGTCTTAAAATGAAGTGTGTAACTTTTAGTAACTGTTAAATACCATGGGTTGTGTTTGTTTGGGGTTTTTTCCCCTCCTCAGTGCAACTATCTATCTGCCTTCAACTTCAGAAACCCAAGTTACAGAACTAGACTTAACAAGGAGATGTATAAAGCCCGGATCCATCCAATTTAAAAACACCGTAATTCCAAAGGTTAGTTCAGGCCAGAAGCCATGGACTTTTGTTTACAAGAGTACTTGTAAAAAAACAAGAATAGATTTTATGAAAAACAACTCTAGGATATTCAAATGAGTAAGCTACTCAGTAGTTATAACTGATAATAAAGCTTTTGCTGAGTTATAATAATAATATATATTTGCTTTCTCATTATTGTTAGTACCAAGATACTAGTTTCTCTTAGAAATTGCCTCTGATACGCACTGTTTTGTTTCTCTTTGTCTAAAATAAATGTAACACTGAAATTATCATTACATTATTACTGTGTTTTCCTGTGGGACTCACCCTATACAGTGAAACAGTACATATTACTGTCTTCTGCTTTTTGAACGAAATTCGTGGATTAAGTGTCTGAATTCCCACAGTTTTGCAAAGATAGGTAAAGTCCAAGCAGTATTCAATTACATTTTAAAAACTACTTTTTAACTTGGCAAGACAGAGAGTAACGAAACCCTTCTTTCTCAAAGAAACAGAATGGAATTCAAACCTTGCAGAAACATCAGTTATGGAGATCTAGCTACTGCTGGGACATCACCTGCAGTTTGCAGATGTGGTGACATAGGCAGGGTAATTTAAAAAAAGACAACCTACTATTACTAAGCTATAATTCCCTATAAAAAGGATCCTATACCCACTTCAGAATTTTACTGAGGAGCAAATCAAGAGCAGCTCAAAACTGCTGTATTAGAATATCAGTAGCTTGATACACAGTAACTTTTTCTAAGCCAAAAGATAACAAATGTAAGGTAAAATTTTCTCAGAATATGGCCCAAGGCCCTTTTAACATACACAGTATCACTGATGTAGTCCCTGAAGGGGAATGTCGTCACAAAGGGGAACAGGCCCAGGTTCCCAGAAAATGCAGGAGGCTGGCCAGCAACTCTGGGAAAACTTTGTTATGAAGACACAATTAATTCACTAAAAACTCCGAACCAAAGGAACACATTTCAATTCCATCAGCTGAGGAGCAAGTCCAATGCCACAATACATCTTTGAAACCATCTTTAAAGAGAAAACTAGAAAAAACAAAGAGATGCTAACAGAAACTAGTAATTTTTGTTAGCTTCATGTACTTGGAACTAAAGAAAAAGTAAAGCAACTGAAGGAGACCAGTACTGATATTATTTGATCTTTTGAAAAATATTTTCTTTAGCGCCTTGAGTTCCTTTTAAATAATTGTTTTACACATCTAGCATCACAACTTTCAGTTATATATTTACTGAGCCAAGTCACCTATGCTCAGATCTCCTGTTGGTTTGTTTTGGGTTTTTTTTCTGGCTGATTTTCTCAAAATCTCTAACATAATTCAGAATAGATTATATGGCAGTTTCAGGTAGGTGTTACATGGATTTGATTTAGGTCACCACAGTATTTGCAAGTAACTGCACTCAGTAACATCTGCAATTCAATTACAGGCAATGAATCTGCTGTCATTCACACAGCTCTTCTTGCTTTCCAATTAGTTCTTGGAAGATTTCTGTTCTTTTTGCTCCAGTACTCAGTGATATCTGAACTGATAACTAAGAATTTTTTTTAGGAGCAGGTACCGGCTTCATTCCTTCAGTAGGAGTCCGCTCAGGAACCAAGGATGAAATCATCTTCTGAAGAAATTGATAATTTGTCATTGAATTATTCATGAGTTTAAGGCTCTGATTTTGTTTTCTGTTTTTCAAACACAGGAAAAAGCTTTACACATATAACTGTCCGGAATTGTTAGTACAGTCTGAGTAGACAAGAACTAAATGACAAAACACTCAAATCTGCAAAAACCACAGCATTCCCAGAAATGTTAAAAATACAGTAACTCTAAAATATCGTATGCTTCCCAATACAACTCCTTCCTTGAGTATATAAATGTCTGTAAGTGTTATATCCTGTCCTACTGCAATTTTTCTCTCCTAATCCCCACGTAGCCTCAATACTCATGTAATGCCTTGGCTTCTACTGAATTTAAGGCTACTGTTCTCAGAGAGCAGCATGTGACATAAAAACCAACTGTGTTTTTAGAGGCTGTCTGGAAGTAAAGAACTGGGTAATCTGAGCGTGATTCCTCGTAGGAACAGCTACATAGCCGCTAGGAGTGGAAAACAGAACAGTATTTCCTCACCGCCAGCGCTTTTCTTAGCACTTAACCAGCTTTCAGTAAAGCTCGTTATACACAGAAGTTACTTGTGGCTGAAGCAACTTTACGAATGGAATACATAAAAAAAGCGCAGACTTGCTCTTTATGGTACGTATGAGTCTTCAAATACTGTGTTGACAGACCTCTCCAAGGTCTGTCACCTTTCGACTGTACCAGCTGCTAACAAGTTAAGAAATCTAACTACATAAGCAAGCCAATTCCGTGGATCATGGGGTGGGGAAAAAAAAATTCCGTGGCTCTATCCACGTCTCAT
>NW_008824243.1:5242586-5245608 GCF_000699105.1 Pygoscelis adeliae
ATTTTGGAAAACTATTTTCTCATCTTTTTTCTGACCATGGGAAAGCTGCAGTGGCAATGCAGACCGTACACTACTTGTGAGAAGCTGCGAGTCTTCTAAGCCTCCCTTTATGCCATAAAGTTACAGAAAAAGGTTATCCACTGTTCTCAGAGAAAATAAATTTGCTCCTTCATCAAGGGATTTTTAACACGACAAAGTATTTCATTCTACTGTCAGAATATTGTCGATGTTCTGTCTCAAACTTACCTTCAGATTTCTGCCTAATCTTGCACCTTTCCTTTGCTACTGATCACTCCAGATACTCTTATCACCACTTGTTCATTCAAACCCACTCAGCTGCTTCTCCTTCATATTAGTTCCTCACTTCATTAGCAATTGCTCCTAAATACAAAACCTTTTATATTTTCTGTAGCTGCCAAGCAGTATTCTTCATGTTCTGCTCCTCTCCATCCACCCTATTTCTCCATGCCCTTCTGTACAATAGCTACACAGTCCCCCACTCACCAACTCCCTCTGAGATTTTATCCACTCACTTTTCTTTACATTTCAGCTGATATCAAGCCACTCTATCTTGTTTGCACTGAAAACTTCACTAGTTAAGCTGGTTTGGTCTCTGAGAATTTTCTAGAATACGTGTACTAGTACAAAACCAGTTGCAGTTATAGGGGTTTAAGTGTACATCATACAGACACCACCTTTCCACCACCCCGCATAGAAGTTACAGTTGCAAAGAGGTGTAACTGCCACTGCTCTAGAGATGTTGAAACTTCTTTAGCTTCATCAGTAACTTCAGGTAGCGAAACTCATGTTCAGGTAAGACTTATGTTACTATCACAGTTGATAGTGGGTAAACAGACCACGTCACGGAATAGACTCGATAAAAAAGGTGGCTGAGCATACGCTGTATGAATTCGTAAACGAAGCACGAGGCGGCAGCCAAGAGGATGTTGGTAATAGTCCGGGCACACCCTTCTCACAGGGCCAACGGCGTGCTGAGCTCTGGGGTTGACCCGACATAGTATCCCTCATACAGTGAATCAGTATAGGAAAAAATACTGAAGTCTTAAGAGTAGATCGAGAACTTCAGACACAGTAATGTGAATGAAACAAAGCTCTCACTTTCAAACATGTCTTTATGATACTTTGATAATTATCCAGTTGTTTGCTGTAGGTACAAAGCATTGCAATCTTTCTAGAGTACAGAGATAACTGGGCTAGAAAATAACCCTTGAATATAAAGAAGAGACATTCACATTTAACCTACATATAATTAACATCAGAAACTATTTGGATACTAATATTGAAGGTTTCATGGTACAGAAGACTGTGACTCACCCCCTCTGATCAATACAAGCAGCAGGCTACAATCTGAGAACTGGTGAAGGCAATCCCAGCCTTCATCACCAACATGCACGTAATGAAGAACTGCTTCTCTAGAAAGGGCTCTACGTTATAATCGCCTAATTGTAACAAAAATACATTCAACTTTAAATAATATTTTAAGTCAAGAGCCTTAGGGCTGGTAGCTCAAAAAGTGCAAAATATTAAAAAAAAAATTATTGGGAAATCTCTTACATGTGTTCTTTATCCTCTTTGCCAGCTTTTAAGTCTGTTTCCTATTCAAAAACAGATTTGTAACTCTGCAATCACTACAAAGTAGTAAGATTAACTAATAGCTCATTTAAAAACTAAATTTGTGAATGGATTATGGACATTTAGGCTGTAATTTCTGTGTCTTATTGCTAGCAGCTTTTCTACTGCTCTGCTTAGATACTATCACTTTTGCTTTAAAAAGATCAACGCGACAGCTCATCACAAGTCAAATGATTGAAAAACTCTTCTAAAAAGTAAGGAAAACACAAGTGTTTAAGGTCATGAACAGACCCTCAGATCAAAATATCGCCGCATTTAACTACTACTAAACTGGTCTTCTCTTCCAGCATTACATTTGAGTAACTCAGAGAATTTTCTTTAGCATATGCTTTTAGAAATCACAGAATGGCTGAGGTTGGAAAGGACCTCTGGAGGTCATCTGGTCCAAGCCCCCTGCTCAAGCACAGCCACCTAGAGCCAGTTGCCCAGGCCATGTCCAGATGGCTTTTGAGTATCTCCAAGGATGGAGACTCCACAACCTCCCTGCGCAACCTGTGCCAGTGCTCAGTCACCCTCACAGTCAAAAAGCATTTCCTGATGTTCAGATGGAGCCTCCTGTGTTTCAGTTTGTGCCCACTGTCCCTGGTCCTGTCACTAGGCGCTGCTGAAGAGTCTGCCTCTGTCTTCTTTACACTCTCCCTTCAGATACTTATATACATGAGTAAGATCCCCCCAACACCTTCTCTTCTCCAGGCTAAACAGTCCCTGCTCTCTCAGCCTTTCCTCATAGGAGAGGAGCTCCAGTCCCTTTATCATCTTCGTGGCCCTCTGCTGGACTCTCTCTGGTATGTTGAGGTGTCTCTGGTACTGGGGAGCCCAGAACTGGACACAGGACTCCAGGTGTGGCCTCACCAGTGCTGAGCAGAGGGGAAGAATAATCTCCCTCAACCTGCTGGCAATACTTTGTCTAACGCAGACCAGGTTACCCTCTGCCTTCTTTGCAGCAAGGGCACGTTGCTGGCTCTCATCTTTGACTTGGTGTCCATCAGGAACCCCCCAAGTCCTTTTCTGCCAAGCTGCTTTCCAGCTGGGTGACCCCCAGCATATATTGGTGCATGGGGTTGTTCCTCCCCAGGTGCAGGACTCTGCACTTCTCCATGTTGAAGTTCATGAGGTTCCTGTCAGCCCATTTCTTCAGCCTGTCGAGGTCCCTCTGGATGGCCGCACGACCCTCTGGTGTATCAGCCACCCCTCCCAGTTTGTCGTCATCAGCAAACTTGCTGAGGGTACGCTCTGCCCCATCATCCAGGTCATTACTGAAGATGTTGAACAGGACTGGACCCAGTATTGACCCTGGGGTACACTGCTAGCCACTGGCCTCCCACTAGGCTTTGCACTGCTGACCACCACCCTCTGGGCGCTGCCATTC
>NW_008824243.1:5245769-5267258 GCF_000699105.1 Pygoscelis adeliae
CCTGCTCAAATTGACTCTTTTTGTTGAAAACTTTTGTATTACAATACTGGTTTACACCCACACACTCCATTTGAAACATACCTTTTTCCAACAAAGTTTTAAATACTGATTTGCCTTACTATTGGAAATAAGGATGACAAGATTGTACACACAAGTTCTCTGCTACTAAATGATAAAGGCTGCCAGCTGACGTGATGCATGTTCAGATATGAGAATTTCTGAAGTATGAACCACAGAAAAATCTGAAGTCAGTTGCTGAAACCAACACAAATACTGTTTATTTGTGGGATGCAATTTTACATCAACACCAGCAAAAGACCTAAAAATCAACCAGATGGAACTCATGTTAGGCGGCATAACAGTATTTTTGTCAGGTCGTGAGTCACAGGAGTTTAGCACACCTTATTTATGTAATATCCAAATAACTAAGACATAAAGCATTCACAGTTACAGGTTAACTGCTGTTCCTGCAACAGCAGTGTCAGTAGGTACTATTTTGTGACAACACATGTACACATGCACACACACACACAGAGGGGGAAAAAGTTTAAAAAATAAAAACAAACAAAAAATATCAAGCCGAGTTTTGGTCTCCATTACAGACAACAAACTATTTAGTTGGTGGATGGATTCTATACACTTTTACAGCAATATGAAAGGACAAAATATAAGGCCTAGAAAGAGGTATTTTAGCAGTTATAATTAAAACCAGGGCACAAGCTAACCTTTAAAGCTGTCTGTATGAATTTCAAGAGTATTAAACAATTTGTTAGACTTGTGACCAAGGGTCAACAGAAATCTGGGAAAACCTTAACACAACTGAAGTCCATTTCTTGCCCTCCAAAAAAGTAACTTGGGAATATTAACCAAGTAGCAATGAGCAGTAACTAATTTTGATTATGTGAGTATAATTGTGATGAAATAAAATGCATGTATTTGTGGTAAAATGGGAGAAGCCTCCAGTCCTCTACAAATGTTAGAAAAGGCTACACAAAGGTAACTCAAGTATTTATTGTAGCTTAAAGACAACCTTAAACAGGTTTTAACTGAAAACTCAGGTACATAAAGGATTCCAGTAAATTCCATCCTCTTCAGCTTGCTTTCCTTGAAAAAGATAAAAACTGAAAAAACAACAGTGACACAGAATTATATTAATATTTTAAATACTTAATATTATTTTGCTGTAGAATGACATTTACTTTGTGGAATCTTTTGGTTACTAATATTCATAGAATCATTTAGGTGGGAAAAGACCTTTAAGATCATTGAGTCCAAAGAGCTCCAAATGTTTGTCATCTATCAACTTAGGAGTGTCCACTGCTATAGTCTCTGGACGCTGTTTTCCTTTCACTAACTGGCTTTCCACTTTACATCCCAAATACCAAGCACGAATTGCACATAGATCATCAAGTGTCTGCTATAAGGACAGTAATAGTACACCAGAAAAATTAGCGTAAGACCCGTGACGCTTCTGCCAGAATGACCTCTCAGTGTCTCGTCCAAGAAGTCAGCATATTCAGTATATTATTTTCAAAAGGAAAAAAAAAAACAAAAGCAAACACCAAACTTGTACTAAATACAAGGTAAACTGAGTAGCTTAGTTAAGTTTCCATAATTTTTTAAAAATGAGAGGGAATTTCTCCAAAATACAAGAGCTGGCAATGTTAGGATCCTCTGCTTATCAGCATACATAGCAAAAACAGAAGGATGGATAGCACAGGGAAGCTTATCAAGCCATACGGGTCCATTTTAGTCCATTTGTTCTCTATAAATGTCAGTAAAGCTGTCTACTAGCTGTAATTGAATTTGTGGTTTATTTTATGAAGATGCATGTTTATAAACCAGCTGAAGACTACAGATTCATCCTGATTGCAAGTGGAAGAAAAAAAATTGCAGCATCTATCCAATTCATTTCCAAACATTCTTCCTGTCCATCACTCCCGACTACTTTTACCCAAAGAAAAAAAAAAATATGAAGAGTTTGTTTACTTATACAGCATGACTATTTTCTGAGGTTTCTTTTCCTCTGTTTTCTTTGCTTGTAATTAAATTTTGTATTCTGCTAAACGTTAGCAAAACTTGGAAAAAGAGCACCTGGTTGAGCTGAACAGATTTCTGTTGACCCTGTTATATGAAACTTATACCTATAACAGTAATAGATTAAAAGTGTCTTTGGCTCTTGCTTCCATTATTGGAAGCCAAATTATTTGTGACATACAAAACCTTTTATACAAACCTTTTATTTGTTGCAGGATTCATGCCAATTTGTGCTAAACAGTTTTCTAGAGTCAGTAACTAGCTTAATGTTTAAGAACAATTACAGTATTTCACTTAAAATCTTAGCAACCACAATTTTGCCTAATGTTAAAAGTTATATTGCTTCTAAGTTCATTCTTTTAAGAACTAAACCAGCAGCTCCACTGATATTTCCTTACTGTTATACTACGGTAATATACACATTTACATCAGAAGTCTTAATAAAACGTGTGTTTTAGTAAGAGGCTTATTGTAAACATTAAATACCACACTCCACCGAATTAATTTCTTGTGCAAACTGGCATCAAACATGGAGTTAAGGTTATGCATATTAGTACATGAGAAAGCAACGACTATGTATATTTTACCACTATCAACTTCAAAGAGCTATTTAGTGTCATGGAAACCTGAACATAACTATTTCACGGGGAAAGGTAGTATTTTCTTCTTAGCATCATGAAATTCTAGGTTTTGTATATGCATACATATTGTATATTTATGTATATACAAATATACACAAACACACACAAACAATTTTTGTCTTTGGCAGCTGAGTTTGACAAACAAGAACCAACAACAACAAAAAACAGATCTGAACACAATTGACCACCTGTAGCACCACAATTACAACCTTCTGGTCCAGGGCAGCAAATTAATGCACTTTTGCTAAACTAGGCTTAACCCTGAAAGTAGTCAAGTTAATGACAGTTGTTCCTGACTTCAGTGATGGCAGAATAGGACCTTCGATACAGCTGAAAATTTCACATTCAACCTAAAATGCTTTCCCCCCCTTCCCCTGGATTGCATTCCGGAGAAATATCAAAACTTCCAATACCTTATAAAATATTTCTACAGAAAAGTAATGTTATTCTTCATCCCAAAACATCCACTGGCCCTTTTTTGTTAAACGCTCCGTGAATCAATGTTAATAAATCCTTAGGGATTGAAGTTTAATAGCACCGGATACTTCAAGGACCTATTCATAAAAATCAACACTAGTATTACTTAATAAAGAAGGGTAAGGCAAAGACAATGTGACAAAATCACAGAACTTCAACATCATTCCATTCACGCATTTTCCCCAAAATAATCACTAGAACTGTCCTATACAGATAAAGAGATGAGCGAAATAGGCAGTGGTCCCTACTAAAACGTACTGTCATTTAATGCTGGTGTTTAACATGCCCATTGCCTGCAATGGACATTCTGCTAGGAAATTCCAATCCCCAGCATGAAAGAAAAAGTAATGTTTTGACTACTCAATATCATATTTTTAATTACTTAGAAACACAAAGTTAGAGACCCTGTGAAAGGCTAATGTTACAAAAAGAAAAACCAAACCAAATCTGTATTATCTATGTGCTAGGGGTGAGCAGACTTTATTCCCCAAACCACTAATTTTAGCTAGAATTTTCAATTTCACTAGATCGCAACGTAGACCAAACACTCTTGGTACACCAAAAATTAAAAGGAGTATGCCAAAGGCAATTTACGAAAGTCTAAAACCCATTTTTAAAAGGTACTTTAATTTGTTCATTTGTACCTGTAATGACTACTGCAGTTTTAACATTAAAAAGTCAGTACTTTTTTCTTCAAATGGAAATAATCTGTGGCATGTACAGCTATAACAGTGTTTTAATATTTATATGTATATATATTTTTTCTTTTTTTAAGACACCAATGTTTCATTCCTATTAAGCAATAGGTCAGGTTTGGCGAATTCCGGTGAAGAAAGTCACAGCATGTCTTCTCCCCTCAGAAATTGGCATCTCAAATAGTAACACTAAAATTGACAATAGTTCTTCACATAACTATGTCCAAGCAGTCTGTTCATTTCATTTTCTGAAATGCTACATTTGAGACCAAAAGAAAAACAGAATAACTAAAGTTTCAACAAACATGTAAGTGATGACTAGAAATATGCCACAAAATTATTTTTACAATACATTTCTGCAGAAATAATCCCTAGGTGAAGCTTTTTTTTTATACACATATACAAAATTTAGACAGCAATATACACATAATCACAGTGAAGACGCTGGCAAGTTCACCAATTTGTAGTGTAAATACAAAATGCAAAGCAGCCTTCAAAGAGAACAATGCTACACAGCAAGCATAGCTAGCTTGTTAAATAGCAAACATCAAAAGTTCCCTGCAAAAGGGATGCAGTGCAAGAAAAGCAGCATGCACTTTGATACAAATAGCAGTTTATGGCTAATGGTTGACATAACTGTGGTAACAGTGACTCTTGAGTGGCTGTGCATAGTTAAACTCCTATGTCATCTGTTTTCCTTTATACCATTCCACAAACTCATCCAACAACACTGGCCCTGTAGAGAGATCAAATAACTGTATTTTACAAAATTTTGTAAAAGGACACTGAATGATTAAGCTCAGAGAAATAAATTATTTTAGAACACCAGCATATGGTAGTACTTACAGGCTCCGTCTTCATCATAGTTACTGAGGTCAAGGTTAATTGTTCTGCTGAATTCAAGAACGTTACACCATTGGTCCTTATTGATAACTTTGTATTTTGATTGCTGCTTAAGGCAAGAGACAGAAGTTACTAAAATGTATTTTCAACTCCCTCAAATTCAGATTTTCTTACAGAAAATTTAAACCTTGTGATGAATTATTATTTTAATCTGTACGCCATCTAAACTAAACAGGATTAAAGAAACCACTTAGTAATCAAACTAGTGTCGAATAATTCACGTTTCTGATCAAGACATCTTTTAGTGGACAAACATATAGCAATAAAATGAAAGTTCAAAAGCAAATCAAAGACACTCTATACTTTGTCCTGCTTTACATAAACCTTAACAGCACAGAGATTTGGGGAAAAGGAAGAAAGGAAAGATAACCAGTTACAAGTGCTGCTTTGGGGGTTAGTATATTCTAAATCAGAACAAAAAATGCTTAACTGCTCATTCTACCTCTAGTTAAACTATCAGAGAAGACAGACCAAAAAAAATGTAATTCTGCTTTAAACTTCATACCTCTAGAAACTGGTGAAATACTGGAAAAAGAGACCATGTTTTTCCTAAAAGAAGGCCCAACATACACTTGGCAGTATTGATATCTAGGCTGCGCTGGTCCTTTTCCTGCATAAAAAGGAAAAGGTCAAAAAGGAAAAGAGAGCGTGATTTCAGGATTCTTCACTTCCCCCATTGCCTGTACTACAGCTCACCCATACGTAAAATAAATTAACAAATAAATAATAAATAGCAGTATCTAACAGTGGGTTTTAATAAAACACAGCTTCCTAGTAAAATTTCCTTCCTCACAGCTAATGGCTTGCTATACAGAGATGCTGCTTTCTATAGACTTTCCCAAAAAACTGTCACCACTATCGCAGATGAGGCATACACTCCCGTTTGTGACTTCAGACCTTTCTAGAAAGCAATGGCCATTAGACCCATACCCATGTTTGCATGTATGCCTCTGCATAGCCATACGTCTCTTAAAATAGTACTGCTGCACGTATTTCCTGCTGTATTATTACAACTATGTGAACTGTCAGTAGATAGTTAAGGAGCTATCAAGTAACACTGACTATGCAAGAGTGAGCCAAGGAGGTTCTTTCTTCTGTTATTCTACTGATTAGATGAACTTCAGATTAAATTAATTATCAAATGAGCAGAGGGAACATAATACACTAGCACATGAAGATCCCTCTCAGAACTGTCCCAGTTTTAGTCCAACGTAGCAGTAGTATATTAAGGCTTACAGGATGATTTTTTTTTGTTTCTGCTAAGAAAAAGAAGCATCATCTGTACCCAGCAGATTCACTGCATCTGATCAGTGGGAAAGTTAATATATTTGATAACACAACTTCTGCACATCTCAAAATTAACGTGTGTACATGTAAGATTCCATTTTGTTATCTTCAATAGTTTATCCACCTAGATTTGTTGTCTTGAAATTAAGTAAATTTTGGTGAGAGATGAGACGTAAAACCTCACCCTTTTATGCCTCGGTTATAGCATTAAGCTACAAATTTAGAAATTAATGAAATCACAAAAAATAAAGTTCCATATTAGCTACTGTAGACCTTGATCTCTCTATATGTACTCATGATTGCAGACTGCGAAGTCTAAATTAAGAAAAAACAGGGATATAGGGATATCCAGCACACAGGGAGTGCCTAACAGAACAGTGCAAGACAGCTACCCAAGACAAAGGGAACTGAGCCCTACGCCTCACCTGTACAAGTGCAGTTGCATGTATTACAGAATACACATCTTTATTAAAAAAACAAGCTCAAAACATAACTGAATTGTCTTCTATCATGTAGGAAGGATGTGGTAGAGCGAGATCCCAGTTCTCAGACAACTAAATGCCTTAGCCACAAGGTTATCCTCTCTTCTTGAAACCCATTTCATACAAAATACACCTCAACTCTAAAATTGTGTCGACAAAATTTAATGCAGATTTGTTTTGGAAGGAAAGTGGGGAGGCCAGCAACTCTGAAAACATCGGAAACTGTTTTACATTCTGGTCACTAACTAAATCCAAGAGGGGCTTTACTCAAACTGATCTAGAGGGGAAAAGGTAAATCCCAGGATGAACAAAGCTTTTCGATTAGTGATAAAGCAGAAAAACAAACCTGCAAAAGTATTTCTGTATTAATATGATACAATTCTTTCACTTATTTCCAGTATCAAATAGTTCTAAAAACTAATCCTCTTTCCAAAGCCCATTTACACCTCTGTCACAAACACCTTTAAGCAGAAATCATACCGCTGTGAGAATGTATTTTATTTTCCATGTTTATACTCTGAATTCTTCCCACACACTCAAGTGTTAATGAAATCAGGCTCTGTTGCCTTTACTTTGGCCATGCTGTTTTTACATACCTTACATTGTTAGGTTTCTACATTCTCCCTCTCCGACTACTGTTCGGAACAAATTGTTCAGATAAGCCCCTTATACCCACCTCCAACTGCCTAATGGCACATCTGCCGTGACAGATGCTCCAATTTCATTCTTAACATACATTCCAGATACTTAACATTCTCTTTCTTGGATACAGTGGAAAGAATATATTGACAAACTCTGATAAATTTCAGTATTTGTTTTACATTGATGACAGGCAGTCTTTCTGAGATTTTTTTTTCCCAATATTTCAGATAAAAGACCTATTTAAGCCATGAAATACATGCTTCCGCATGTTCTCAAACTTGGCAATGACAATGGCAAACAGGGAGCAAGGAATGTATTTTTGCTTAATACCAACATATGGTGTTTTAAATTATTTCCTCAAATCCATGCTGACTTAAATCGTGCATGCCGCATAAGACCTCGATGATACTTATTTTTATTGACAAACTAACTCTAAATACCGAATCACAACAGACGCTTTTAAAAATTCTCTCTTAAAACTTCAGAAGTTTAGACAAGTGTATTTTGCCATGGAGCACTTCCTGGAAATGATTACCCTTAGGATGGAAATTACACAATCTTTTGAATCAAAACCCAAAACTGTTCCCATCAGCTTTTTTCTATCAATCACTTCAATTATTCTGATAAAAACTATGTACAGATTCATCTGCCACATCTAGATAAATGTATCAGCCTTTGCTAGCATTCATTTCTATTCTTACTAGATGCCATTCTCCTA
Organism: Pygoscelis adeliae; assembly: GCF_000699105.1. Classification (NCBI taxonomy): domain Eukaryota; kingdom Metazoa; phylum Chordata; class Aves; order Sphenisciformes; family Spheniscidae; genus Pygoscelis; species Pygoscelis adeliae. The sequence goes on from NW_008824243.1 coordinate 5,253,652, forward strand.
CAGACTTCCCCTGGCTCCACAGTACTGGAAGTTCAATAACTCTATTGATCTAATATTGTTTTGACAATTCCTCTGTTGATATACCTTTGACTTGCAGTTCTACAATCCAGGTTTTTTTTTGTCACAAATGACATCACAGCATTTGTGTTTCAATGTTTAAATTCTTTTTCAAGAACACTGTTTATCACATCAATTTGGTACCTCTTGAAAAAACGCCACCCACCATCCTCTTTTTTTAGTTTCTGTACTAACTTTTGACAGGCAAATCGGCAGATTTGCTACTACTAAAACATTTTTTAATCTACTCCAAATGTTTCATCAGTATCTTGAACTTCTTTGGCAACATTAGTTATTTCTAGCCTTTGCATTTTACGTTGAGCAAAACTGGCAGAATAAATCTTTACACAGCAAAGGAGGAATTAAGATGTTGATATGGCTTTTTTTTCTCTCATACTAACTAATACCATGCATTGTCATATTCAGCTGTAGGTTTCCTTGGTTAAAAGTGAACTACTGTGAATCTCTGCATGCTGACACGCCGAAAGTACTGATGTACCACAAATCTGAGTTACTTATGACAGCCTTAACTATCAGAATTGCTATCAGTTCAATTTCTTCTTATTATTTTTCTCATGTTACTTTTTTTTGCTGCAGATTTGCTTGGTGCTTTTGGTTCTCCTGCACTGAAATCTGAGCTTCAGTTTTGCCTGTGATCATTTTTACGTTAAATCTTCTGTATATTCCATCACGTTAGCAAGATGGATGTCCAAATTCATGTCAAAATGTTAATTCAGAAAATTAAAGTTCTTTTACTGCTCCCTTTAAGTAGGAATAGTCTTATGCATATTATAGGTTCCAATACCAGGTACAATTTTATCAATACATATTTTATAGTAGGAAGACTGATATCAGGATATTGTTTAATAAATACTGAGAACATCATTAATGACCTTCCAACAGTCTCCCGAACCAGTATTTCTATTATATCATATCCAGCTTTTATCATGTTAGTTATTTTTACCACATGCAGAAATGCCTGAAGTGCCTTCCTGTTTTAAATACGTTTATGCTCACAAAATTCAAACAGCAAGAAGAAAAAACAGGGTCATTATAAAGCCAGTGGAAGTGGCAAAGCTCCAATGTGCAACAGAATAGGGCCTAAATGATTTCCTTGAAGTCACAAAATAGCTTGAAGCAGAGAGGTAACAAAACGTGTCAAAACACTAAACCACTGGACATCAAGCATCCTGGGTTTTTTTTTTCCCCCAGTTCTGGCATTTTGCATATACTTTTTTAGAACACGAACAGTTCCATTTGTTAGAAGCAATCTTGAGTGGTATCTTAAGAGAAACATACTTAGAAGTATGCAGTCTTCCAATTATTACTTACGAAAGTAAAGTTTTAATTTCAGATGCTGGTCTTCCACAGTACTTACCCGTGCAAAGTCAAATGCATATCTATAAATAAGTTTAAAATTGGTAGGCTCATTTAATAAGGATCTCAAGTAATCCAGAGAATTTCTCAATTTTTCTGTAGTGTCACATCTACAAGAAAAGCACAAAGTGAATTTAGAGTCTGTGTTCTTACACAGATGTCTGATGTTTTAGAAAAGAATCTCTAACATGTATCCTCATCAATCTGTTCAAAATACATCACTCTGTACAAAGGCATGTTTATGAGTTTGTCTGCATAAAATGCCTTGATTAAACCCACAGCATGAAACAGATTTAGATAAAATAGCAAAGTCTTACACTGGTACTCTGATAAAAATTTGTTTGGCTTTGTAGAAAATGCACTCTCCAACAGATTAAACTAAGAGCTTGTCTACACATGGCAAACAACCAGCAAACCACAGCAGTGAAACAATACTTCTACAGTTTTGCTGAAACTATAGAACTTCCTACACCGTTTTAGTGATTTTGTTCTGGAAGATAAGTCAAAACACAGTTCTTTCTCCAACTCTCTAAAACGTGATTATTCAACTACATTTATGTTAATTATGCCATGAAGATAAGCTCTCAACTGGAGAAAGCAACTCTTAGAAAGAGCATGACAATGCGGAGTCACAGAAAGGGTTTCTATTATTTAGCATTTTAAACTACACATGCTGTAACAACATACCAATATCTAATAGATAGGTCCAATCCAGTGACAAAGACAGATGTCTTTGGGGACAGAAACAATGTCGAACCTCATGACATTTCTGTTTTCCTGAGACTGCAGACACTTATACAACTGCATTTAAACGTGCAGCCGTCAGGTTTCAAGTTGTCTCTAAGTGGCCATATAACCATAAATAGGACCAAAAATTTATGGCTTCTACTCCACAGTAGAGCTCCCTGGCTTTAGGTGTTTTGAGTCAAAACATCAAAGTGTGGTTCTTCTAAAAAACTGGGTTTACTATACCAAACTTAAGAGGCTTTTCAAAGCACTTACTGTAGTGATGTCATTCCTTTTAACCATTCTTGTAATGTAAAGTAGCCCATGTTTTGTGCATCCAATTTCCATGCTAGTACAAGCATAACTACCTGTTTTAAAGAAAAAAAAAAATGAAAACTGAAAAGAATTAACAAAAAGATCCACACATTTTTCACATAACTACTGTTTAGTAGGCTACAAATGCTTTACTCCTATAAATGGGATGTTCAGATCTTTGTCACTTTTTAACTTTTAAAATAGTGTAGCAAACCTGTACATAATCCAAACAAGGAGAAGATAACAGTACAAAGATACAAAGTGAACATCCACCCAAGTTACCAACCAGTAGCCACCTTACTTCAAGGGAGCACGCACAGTCATCTAGTGAGCAGTGCAATGAGGAAGACGAGTTGGTGCAAAAGCTACAGAAAAGGTTTCCCAGAACAACTACAAAATTTAAGTACCAATTTGACGACAAGTTACATTTGACATTTGTTAAACTCTCATCTAGATGAACATCAGTCGCAATCTATGAGCTCTGTGAAATCCAATTATTCTAAAGCTAGTAATGACCCCACCTGAATCCAGCTACCCCAGGGTACCGTCAGCCTACCTAATTTTGCAGGTCTGAACATGCAGTATAATTCAAGTAGATGTTAAGTAAAGCTAAGTGAACTAACATTAACACACATCAAAACAGAGGCCGATACATAAACACTTCAGTTTTGACCGAAACGAAATAGAGTCCTTTTCACATCTCACACAGAAGACTGAAGCAGTAAAGAATTTAGATAAAGTGATACCATAAGATTACTACCTTATGCAGAAACTTAAGAAACCATTTTTGATATATACATGGAAAAACTTGCAGGACAACTGACCCTGCAGACTAGAAGAATAAAAATAATCAAGTCATTTAAATTTGCAGCTCAGCCACTAACTAGCTAGTGTTAGTGCAGCTCTACACGGTTTTTAATGCGAAATCAGAATACCTACTTACATACCCCAGTGTCTGCATAAGTCTCAAGGGTTTATTATACTAATGAACTCCAAAATTAGCAAATTACATCTTATATTTTCAGTAAATCTTTCAAAACCACAATTCTCATTTTACTTAGTCAGATAATGCTTTATGAATCCTGCAAAAGATGGGACTTGCATATACATTTAAATTAGGCAAAGCCTGTAAAAGGCACAACTATTCCTTTTTAAGTTTTATTTACTTCTATATATACATACATATAAAATATATATACATAACTATATATATTCCTTATTTGTGTTTTGAAATGGCATCATGGAAGTACTAATATTGCTCACAATATTTGAAATCCCTTTCTCTCCTAGAAAACCCAAAGAAAACATTACTTTGTATTTTTGTAGTTGCTACATTAAATCTCCAGTGCTGTCTCATTATTTCAGAAAAGATAACCATCAGCTTTTTTTTTTTTCCCCTCTTTAAGTCTCTTTTTGGGGGGCGTGGGAAAGTGAAAGAGAAGGGGTGGCAACACGGACAAATTGAGTTTTTACAGGTTGACAGTATGGGGTTTAAAATAAAGGCAAGTTGTTTCCAAATGTATATAAACCTCTCTGGTTTGTATTTTTTTTTAATTTTTTTAAAAACTCTCAAGAATTTTGTAATTCGTGATGGAAAAAATAAGAGATCTAAGACTGGCTCATGTACATCATAACAGATTAGGCATCTTTTGAATGGACTTTGAACTTACATTTTCTGGTTCAACTCCAATGTCTTCACAAAATTTCTCCATACCTTCTGGCCCTACAATGTCATCAGTGCCTGCAAACAAAATGCACTTTACTTACATCTGAAAGTTAAAACAGTCTGACCTTTACAGCACAAGAGAAATGCAATCACACAGTACAACCTGAACTTCCATACAGGGTTTTTTTGTTTGTTTTGACACGCAGTAAATATTTCCACACTTAGTACCAGACTTGGACACACTTAAATCTTTATCTCACCTTTGGAAACAGAGACAGAAAAACTGTAGAACAACTTTTCATTCCTGACAATATCCTTTACTCTACCTATTTGCTGAGATAATGTTGGAAGAGTAAATTAATAAGACCTGTAAGAATGCACTTAAGACTACCAGAACATCCACGTAGTATTACCACAGTTAAATGAGTGGACAATGGTTAGTGAAACTCGTTTCTTGGCTTGAATCTCTATGTGATAGAGATATCACGATCATATCACATAAAAATGTGATGTGTAGCTATACACGATAAAAGACATTATCATTCCCAGAACCTCATTCCTTACTGTCTCATATACTATCTTTATATAAGGTTATCTACAAAAAAGAGCCTAAAATAAAAATCTCCTGCTCCTGTTTACTCATATTGCTATACCATGGCCACCCATTATCTGAATTTTAGTAACTGCAGGGGGAAGGAAGACATGAATTACAGCCATTCCTTTGCCAACATAAAAGGAAAAAAGATTCAAAATACAGATGCTATTAAAACGCACTACTATTAAAACACACTGTTAAATCAAGATATTTGTAACTTCTACAATACTCTATTGAAAAAATTGTATAGGCATTAAGAATTGTGCTGTGCAATTCTATTTTTTTTTAAGTACATTTTAAGTACTTGGACTATTCTGTTAGAATTACTTTATGTTTAAAGGGCTCATTTGGGAAAAAAACATTAGAGGCTGAAATGCCTGCTTTCATCCAGTATAAAGATCACATGTGCAAGAAAAAGAGGTTTTATAAAGGGAAGATCAATTTATGTTTTATTATTAGGTGACCTACTATTCTAGAAATAACAAGGTTTAATTATATCTTTTCCCATCTTCTCATGACATCCTCTCACAGTTCTCTGAGTGTACACAACAGTCTTTAAAAAGATGCATTCTGCAATGTAAAGACACACTAGGGAAAAAAAAAAAAACAAATGCAGTGTCAGCTGTCTGCATATATAAAGGAGAAGAGTTATGAAGCAAGAACACAAAAGAGATTATTCTTTGAAAATTCATTTTTTAGAATGTTACTCAATACTGTAAACAGAATCATGCTCTCCACTTTTCTCTGTTTTATCTTGGTGTATGCATCCAATGGAAACTCAAAAGTTCTTTCATATACAGCCTTCCTTTCATCCCTTCTTTCCATGAAAGTCTTGACAAAAATGAGTTATCCCTCTTGCTAGAGTAAAAAAATAAATCGAGCTGGTCAGAAAGGCAGAGAATCTAACAGGTTAGATTTGGCTTGAATTTGTCTGAATCTCTTCTCACAGACTGCCACAGGCAAGCGAGATCTCAAAGTATTTAATTTAGTTTATATTATTAGAAGAAAAAAAAATATAGTTTATTACATCAAATTAAGTCACTCTTCATTATGCCTAAGAAGTAGACAAAACAGAACAAGCTGTGAGCAACGTTATCCAAGACAGCATGAGAAAACTGCAAGATGACCTTATTTTCTTTGTCAATCACCTATTTCATTTCCTTTTGGTCGTTACAGTCATGAGATCATTCTTCCCCAAACTTCAAGTTCTCCCCTTCAGAAAACCATGTGTAAAAAAATGAATGCAACGACCAAACTTCACTATTAAACGATCATCTTTTGTGACCGATCATAATTAACAATCCTAGAATTAATGCCTGAAGAAAGTTCTCATACACAAGAGCAAGAATAAGTAATTCAGTCTACCTTCCCTATACCTTGTGATGGAAAAAACTATATAAAGACAAGACTAGTACAAGATACTGAAATTTATTCACTTCTTTGCTTAAAACCGTAAGCAAAAAATGTTACTACCCCCCCCACCTTTTTTTTTTTAATTAAACACACGCTTCTCCTGAAGCATAATTCTGTACTATTCAGCACTAACATGGCAGATGACAGAACTTCTAAAGCCAGAGAAGTAACAACATTTTGGACAGAAATACAGCCTTAACTATACATTTGAATAGTAAAGTATACATGTTCCAAAATATTTTAAGTTACACACATTCTGTATTCTTTTTATAGAATAGAGAGAAAGACAAAATTGCCCCTTGAACTCTTCAACTTCACGCTACACAGAACATAAGAAAAGCTTCTTTAAGACTTTAAAAAAAAAGCCTCTATATTCAGTCTTGGAAAAGCTCAGTTAATGCAATTTTTATATTCCAATGTAGATTAAATCGTTTTTAGGAGGAAATCTGCATTTCACCCTTACCTGCATATTCATAGAACCATTCTAAGCATCTCTTACTTGAAAAGACTTCTTCCTCTGCTTTTATTCTAGTTGAATCATATTTTCTATACATACTTGAAAAAAGAAAGAGAAACAAGCAATTAATTCATCAATTATTTAAAAGCAATCTTTCAGTCAACAGCTAGTGTAAGCAGCAACGTTTTTCCTTTCATGAACCAGTTTACCCAACATTCTGTCCTCATATCCAGTCATTTGGGACACTGCTTAACAGAGTAAGAATCACTGAACCTAAATACTGTGTTTGCTCAGTCTGTCACACTTCAACTGATTCACAATCGTTATCCATGTACATGAACTTTCCTTACAACAAATACAGACTAGTTCAAATTCAACCCCAAACCGCTTTGTCTAAGTTCAAGTAAGACTTGTGTACACCATTAGTTACCACAATCAACTGATGGGCTGCAACTTGGCTGTGTGTCTAAACCCAGAGAAATTCCATGTCACAGTCAACACAGGTCCTACCTGTAGACACACACATACTTTGTGCACTCTGAATTATTAACTAAGGAGAGCTGCACATACTCTTTTCACCTCCTCAAAAAATCCTATAAAAGGCATAAAGACCAAAATAGACATGACCCACACTTACGTTATTCTAAAGCCAGTAAGTTGGTAACACAAAAGAACCACAGAGAACAGGTTACGGGTCCTCACTGACAACAACTAAAAGAACCTCATTCATCACTGGGTAAATAGTTATCTGAAATGCTAGATCCATAGCGCCCCTTCCCCCCAGAGATGACCGGCAAGGTAATGCTCTCTGACAAGAAGCATAAGGAATTTTAACTACATTCAGGAAACAACACTGAAGTACTAAATTCAGGAGGCTGGTATCTGAAACACCTAAAGCATGGAAGGCATAGCAGAAATTGAGGAGTTACTCCACCCTGTTTAGACTTTTCTGAGACAGAAACAGTATCATTTGTGCCTGTTAGAGGAAAGAGACTCAGCAGTCCACGTAGTTGTTCACTGCTGCGTATGCATTCTCTCATCCATTTCCACCACTCTGCAGTAGCTTGGGCTCATAAAGGCTGGAAAGAGCCGAGCAATAAATGGCTTAGACTAGAGGAGGTAGCCAAGAACGGCTCTAAGTGTTCCAAGCATGCAGCCCTTCCTCCTACAGTGTCAAACCCTCCTGGGGAAGGACAACGAAGTGGCTAATTGGTTCAAGGAGAATTCTGAAACAACTTGATGAAATTAATTTGGAGTTAATTTCATCACCATTTTGGCCTTCTAGAAAGACATATAAAAGATGTCTACACTTATGATCTTGGAGTACACTGATCCCACTATTCTCCACCTAGCTCGGCTATCAGCTATGAGGAACTGTAGCTAGAAATTAACGGCACACAGATCATTCTGACAGTAATTCAAAGACTACTTCGTGTTTATTGTCATAGTTGCTTTAAAGCAACTAACCATTAGGAAACTAATACTAGTCAGAGCAAAATGCTAAATTGCTAATTGGAAGACAAATATAAACAAGACTCTTAAGAAATTTCAAGATGGAAAGAAAAATTAACACTGTACTGAAACACTGATCTGCAACAAACTGACACGCTGCAGAAAAATGCCAGCCATACAGGTCTCAGAAACACATATATTCATACACCCACAATTTGTAGAGGGTTTTTTTGTTTGTTTTGAAAACACTTTTTTCTATTTGAATTACCTACTTTGTATAAGCTTTACTGCAGTTGCAAAGGAACAGGCTGACAGCACTGCCCAGTAAGTAAACAACTAAGCCAGAAGGTATAAGTGAGAGTTGGAACAGGTTTTTTTTCTTTTTTAAAATAGGTCTGACAGCATTCTCATACTTGCAGAATGAACTGTGATTATGAAAGACCGCTCCAATATTTTTTAGGCTATTCTGAATTCAGAGGAATCAAAAAAATGTCTTGAAACAAAGAAAGGAGGCATTCTGCCACTTTGGCAAAAGTCTCATTATTCAGTATCCCCTTTTTTGTAGCAAACAAATGTGACAAACACCAACTGGAATACCAAGTTGAAAACCGATTGTAGCAGGAGCTAGCCAACATCTTTATTCTATTCTATTTATTCAAGAAGTCTGTAAGAACACTGCTGGGACCTAGGACATGCAAAGCTAATGTGGTTCCCAAAGACAGACATTCAACACAAGACTCAATGTTTTTTCTTAGGAAGGGATGATAACCAAGTGCTTCGTCCTGCTTGTTCATGTAACTCATCCACACATTAGCTGTCAGTATGTGACCAGTGGATTTGGGAAGGAACCCTCAAGAAACAAATTTACTGACAGAGCTCTAGGTCATCCAGGTATTTCAGAAAAAGGATTCCTGCATCTACAAGTGGCAGAGCTAAACACTGTAGCCTGAACCAAGACACCAATGACAGCAGTATGTGTAAGAGGAATAGTGAACGAGAACAGAAAAAAACAGCTCTTTTTATACATTCACTGCACCTATGCATAGCAAGTTTTCGTAGGACTGATATGGGACTGAAAGTCATTTGTTGTGCTTAAGGCTAAGGTCATTGTTTAGGAACTGCGGGAAACAACAATAGTCATTAAGTCTGTGTGCCCAACATAATGCCAAGTAACTCCAAGCACAACGCTCTGGCCTCAAACTTATTGTTCAAAAACCTCAATATCTGACCACTGGAGTTTGATTTTTGAGAAACCAGAACTGATTACAGATCTTCCAACCTGTGCCGGTAAGAGAAATTACTTCACAGGTTCAGAAAATAGTATCAGAAAGGATATAATCTTGAGCTATCCCAGTCTCTGCTACAAGCTAATTAGCCAGACATTCATTAAAAGTGCAGGTGACACAGTATCACATTTGTAATGAAAACAGACCATGCATGGCCAAAAGTACAAAACCATGCAACAAACACGGCTGGATGAATCTCGGATGCCTTTCTCTCAGCCTAAAGGAACTAATAGCACATATTCTGCAAGACAAGGATCACTTGAAAAGGAGTATGACAGAAACAAGGAACACCAATGCAGACCCGCTATTAGCGATCTCTCACGTATAAAGATGAAGCCTGTTCTCTCTGTTTACTCCAAACACCAAATGAGTTTCTCCCCGCAGTCTAGCCAAACCAGATAGTTCTATTAGCAAGAGACTCCTAATCCCTGAAGTGCTTGGTGAAGTGAGATGAGCAGGGAGATACAAGCAAGTAAGTAGACAAGTACAGCCTAGGACAACTCAGTTCAATTATCACAGCGAGCCCAACCTGGCAGCGCAGGGTAAAGGTGATTCCAAAGACTCTGTCCTCTGAACTATCATTAATACAGATTTGATCGTCTCAAGAACCATATGGGCAGAGCAGAAAAACACAAACTGCCAGAGATGTCTGGCATCCATTTTGTATCTTGGAATATTTCTCATATCTTTGGAATTTCTCTGTACATACTGCAAGATGATGTGTTTTGTCTTTGTGCTAAGGACAGTGTCTCTTGCTACACAGACAAATACAAACTGCCAGAGTGCACAGGGTAGATATCTGAATACTCTGGGAGCACCAAACATCTACTGAACAGATCCGAGTTCCAAACAGCGAGTCCTCAACAGCTCACAGCTTCTTCAAGATGACCAGCACCAGTACCTTCAAATATATGCACAACCATTATACGGACCATGTTACAGTTAGGGACCATCAATGCATAAGCGAATTACCAAAGAAGACCCTGCAGAGTTTCAATCACACACCAGAAGTGAAAGAACATACTGCTCAGTCTGGAGGAAAAAAAAAAGGGGGAAGTAAAAACCCCACAGACACCTTCCGTAAAGGAAGTGCCAATGAGAATACCTGGTACTTTTGATACCAGAATTTGTATCACTGTCAGAGAATGCTGACACTGGAACAGGATTGCTAAAGAGTGTCTTCTCCATCATCAGAGCTAGAAAGGTGCGTGCAGAACTTTTTCCCAGAGTGTCTGCTATACCTATCACTACTGGACAACAGCAAACTCCAAGCCTTTGTGTTTAGAATTACCCTTCCATTTCTGAACCCTGACATGCTGCCCCTCAGGAACAGCAAGAAAAAAAAAATACATATGGGCAAAGAGTATATATTTGTCTCTTAGATGAGACACACATGCAGGTACAGTGACTCAGAAAAATCTTTGCTTGAAAAATAATAGTTTTTATTAGTTTAGCATGACACTGTCAGTGTCAGGACAGTGACAGCAGACCTCAAAAAAATGTTTCTTTATATTATAACCAATATCCCCTTAAGGAGCATTTAGCTTTTTCTTTTTTATTATCTCTTTCTAACAGCCATTTTACCAACTAGAGAGAGGAAAGAATGTGGGACAGGGCAGGGAAAAAGCAACATATTAACCTGCCTAAATTTTATAAAAGTGGTATCAGCTACTTAACCACATTTAAATGAACTTATTTCCTCAGAAATGCTCGCATCTCCATCATGACCTAATAGCTGACTCATAACATACATTTTCAAACTTATCTTTGAAATATTCTTACGAGCTACAGAATTGTAATATCCCTGCAATAAAAACGAGACAATGTAGTTTATAATTGGAAGTGCTATAGGTACATGTAAACAAACTAATTAAAAAAACCTGAGTGTCTAGGCCTTTCGTGTTTCTTTAAATACACGATCATCCATATCTTTTCCAGATTATTTTCTTCCATTCGTAACTGATTTGGTGGGAAAGCAAAAGCATGAAAATTCCATCCAGCTATTATGGGGTGACTAGGCAAGTGTTGTAAGAGTACATGGTCGCTGCCAGCAAAAAGAATAGGTCACGGTAATTCTCTTCAATCTACTGCAGTCTTCAAAGTTGGGTATCTACTTCTGCTCTGAGCATGCTTCAACTGCACTGGAATTTGTTAGAGCTCCACCTACCACAGCAGCAACTCTGGGCTGTGTGGCTCCAGAATATTCAAACTGAGATCAGTGAAAGCATGGAGTTTAAGTCACACAAAATATTCTCTTGATTGTGGAAGCTGGTAATAGCTCATTTAAGAGAAAAAAAGAAAAAAGAAAAAGAAGGTACAGTTTATTATGGTAAGTCAAAAGTTAACCCCTCATGAAGATTTACAGCCTGCTCATTTCAGATTGTCAGTGTTTACTGAATGAAAACATTAAGAAATTTACCAACAGTAGCTTTGTTTCTATGCAACCAGAACTTATTCAAAACCTCTACCTCATTTTGTTTGAGCTTCGAACTGAGTAACTAATTGCTTTCAGATTATTTGTATTTTGAAAGATGCAAACTTTTGATTGCAGAAGATGCCCCCTACTACTTCCATTAATTCTAATTAATTAATTGAAAATTTTGGTGGAGAATTTTCATCAGTGCAGCACAACTAAAGTATTTTTAAAGCCTTACCTATTCATTCACAATTATGATTTTAGCAATAGTCTCATAAATACTGTAGTAGAAACAAGGAGGGAGGGGGAAGAGGGATGTTCTATGATTTGCAAGGCACCACAAAGACTGTCTAAAGCAAACCTCAGGACAAATTTACTGGACTGTTAAGTTTTATGAATGAATGTGTCTTATTCCTCCCTATTTAAAGACTTACAATCATCTCTAAACTTTTAAATTAATGTTTTGAACTTCATCAGGCTTACTTAAGGAGCAGTATGTGTAACAGCATACATGCTGATAGTCGCATGTCCAGTTTAAGTTTCTTCAGAACTATTAAGTGAAGTTCGCTGAAAAGGTGTAGAAACAGGGAAAATTGTACCTGTGCATACCTGAAAGTCTCTACTTCAAGGAATAAGGTCTAGACATCTATGACAGTTGGTAACACAGGCTGTCTGCATGGGGCAGGACCAAACAAGTTAGTAAATGACAACAGAACAAAAAAAAACCTCTCAACACTAAAGGTTTTGAAAACTTCCAAAGTTAGTACACTCCCATTTTACTTTCCCATGTTAATAATAGTGTGTTGACTGTGTTTTCAAAACTTATGTTTTTCCACTATAGACTATTTTCTCAATAAAGAAAATCTATTTTTCATGTTAATAGGCCCTTATGTGGTCCATACACATATCCAGGATAAATTAGACTCTAGATCTAATTGCTTGAAAATGTAGCTTTCAGGGAAGCAGATAAATATTCCTAGTTTTCATACTTCCAAGGTCCAAATATCTATTACTGTTAACATTTTTGCCCTCAGCATGTTTCTGGAATAAGGAGAGGAATTATTTTTTAAATGAGGCTATCAGAAAGAAGACATTACATTATACAGCTCATTTTGCCCTAAGGAAAAAGCCAGTATTTGGCTAGAGATTGTGTAACAGATACACAGCATTAGATGATTACACAGTGAGGACTGTATTCTTACCTAGCAAATACCTTTACATGAAACTTGCTTTACCTTTCCTAAGACCCTTAACACAGTGACGGAAGAGCAATGTACAGAAAATTTATTTTTAACTCCAATTTGAGAATACCCTATACTGTGAGAATTGGAAGTACAATAAAGTCAACACTGTGATACTGAGAGGAAAATACAAACTAAGTCTTCAAGTCATTATGTTCTGGTGAGTGTGTGCTAAACTGTTTACTTCCAATAGCTATTCTTTAAGACAGGATAAATCTTACTGTGATCCAGAAATGAATACACCGAGTTCTTTTCATTATACATCATCTGGTATAAAAATTCCCTCCCACTGAAACACTGCATTCATGGTTCAAGGTGACATTATGAACATTAATTAACAGAATTCAAGCTCTTATTATATAAGGGTGGGATGCTAAAGAATATGAGATCAGCATTTCCATTTAACTTCACTAACTGGATTTGTTCCTACAAATGTTTTTCCTCAATAGCCAGTGTCATTATTCCACTAACCCTTCCAAGATGAGGCTGTATCCCTAACAGCCTGGAACTGAGGGTGAAGGCTATCACAAGCTCCCTGGTATCAGATGTGTTTAAGTTTATGAGTACAAGAGCCTTTAGAAATCATCTTCTCTTTCAGCAGAGTCC
>NW_008824243.1:5267282-5287510 GCF_000699105.1 Pygoscelis adeliae
AATACATATCTCAAAAATATTACTATCATAGCTGAAGAGATTATAGGAACACACCACAAATAGTGAAGACTGAAAATATCACCCAACAAAACTATCCATGTAAGGATTAAAAAAAAAAAAATTCCTTTGTATGGACAAACCAGGAGGAATCATCAGCTTTTGGTCTCAGCTGTGATAACACTTAATGATGACATCTCTTCGATAATCCTCAGACTACTACCTGACATTTTCACACTGAAAGCAAACAGGAGACTCGCAATTACTGAATTTATTTGTTAATGTTGCCCTTATAAGTTTGCCACTGTAACTGAGAAACATACAAAACTTACATCATTCCATAAGCATTTGAAGTGACAAATCATCTCTGTTAGGAAATACAGTCTCTTCTGGAGAGCACACATCGTATTTTTTTCATTGAAAGTAGACATTCAAGAACAGACAGTGACTGCCTTTTTCACTTAATGCAGAATCCACACCAGCTAATGTCCCTTGAAGGCTTATCCTGAGTTACTAGTATGGAACTTCTAGCAAGTCTGCCTCTAAAACAGAAGCAATGGTAAAGAACTGGGCCTAGAAGCCCCTTATTCCATAAACTGGCATTGTACTATCCACAGTTTTTATTGTATGCAGCATTCTCTGCATACAATGTAAGAGGAAATGGCTTTGCAAAATAACTACGTCTGCTACAGCACACTGCTGTAGAGGTTCCTGATTTCAGATTCATTTCTGCTTGACAAACTGAGATGTCTGACCTCCAAAGATCAAACATGACAGGCATGAGCTCCACCTGACAAACAAGCATGGAAGTAGGAGACAGCTTGCTCTTTGTCTAACTTGTTTACAAAAGGTTACAGGGGCATAAGTCAAATTTGAAGAAATCCTTCCTTGAAAGAAAATAGAGCTCCAAGACTGACCTGAATGTTCAGCAAATTATTTCATATTGCCAGTCATGCTGAAATAAAAACTGTTTTCTTGAAGACCAAAACAAAAGAAACTTATACACTGGGAAGAAGAGAAAGCCCAAAATCCTTTGTAAGTTAAGAAGGAAGACAGACAAAAATTGGAACCACGTCAGAGAAGGATAGTGCCCTGTGGCCCATGACTGGCAGATCTGGTTTCACCTGCACCTCTAAAAGCAGGCTGAGGTCTTCCTTTTAATAAAGCCTTACATGGCAGTAGAAGGAAGACTAGAACCATTAGTTATAAACTGAAAGGCAGATACAAAAAAAAAAAAATCCTTCAAATTATGCTTTCAAAAAGCTTTTAAAAATTATTATATATAGACACTACTGATAGAGTAAGAAATCAGTTTCTCATTTTCTTACCTGAACTACACAAATCAGTATCTCTTACTTACAGACAACCTTACTTTCGAGGGGGTTTGGGTTGTTTTGTTTTATCAGTGTCTTGGCAAAGGGAGGTAGAGTTAAATTTTGTGAACCTCTCTACTCAGATTCTAGAAACATTCTGTCCTCATTTCGCTTCCATATTGTATGCGTATCTTTGAATAGGCTGTAATGTCCTCTATCAACTATTTAGCTTTTATATTTCATTATTTCTGAAAAGCAACACAAGATATTAAGAACACGTATTGCTTTTTTGTTCTTGCTAGTGTTACGTATGCAAAGCAATGAAAGGGAGAGTTGAAATCTCTTTCTTCTTCTGCATCAATAGATCATTTAATAAATTCCAGTGCAGCTACAGTTGTGCAACCCTATTAAACACAATGGAGTTATAGAGGCATAACCAGAGGCTTAATTTGGCTACCAGCATTTTTCTTACTCATGCTAGAGAATAAAAAGGAAAGCACCCAGCCTGATTTCAGGCTGACAGTTAGGAGAGAAATGCATCTTTTTACCTTCCTGAAGATACTTGTTACGGAAACGTGTGTTTTCTGAGTCACCGGTAATACATGAATGTAATAGACCTCAAATTCTACTGACTGACGCAGTGGCAACCAAACTTCCTAGCTGTATACGTCACTTTTCAACGTCAGGACAGTCCTGCACCTATCATGCAGGAGTGTACAGTTCTGTACTCCCACAAGTTATGAATTTAGTGCACATAAATAGCAACTATCTTACACACAAGGAGCACATTCGATGGTTTCTGAATGACTGAGGCTGACTGAACATACACATACTGAAAATCCAACACTTGCAGAAGTCTCAGCTATGCAACACCTATGCCAAAAGAATACACTGCTCGTCCACACAGTTATAACCCACTTGCGCTTCTGTTGCCCAGTGGGAAGCTGAGCAGCACCGCCTCAATCACCACTCAACCACTGGCTATCACCTTGCCTAGGCAATCTTCATGCTTCTTTTACGTGATCAGCATCAAATCACACCATGACAGGGAGAGACTAGGAGGACTTCAAGTAAGAGCTGAGTGGACTACAACTACATTCACTTTTCTGACAAGCTGTAGATTGAGAACGTTCACCCAATCCAGATCTTATGCATGTATACAGGAAGATATTACTGTATCTCTTACAAGTTGTTTTTGAACAAACAAGTATGTCTATTTTGACAGCTGGCAAACTAGAGCAAGGAGAAGTTCCCTACAAGCTCCTTGTAGACTAGAAAAAGGTGAGATGCAAACTGCACCTAGATGTGCTTATCAATATCCCACAGTTCAATCACAGGCTATGGTTCCACATTGAGAAACCAAGCAAATTTGAATACCATTTCCATTAGTATTTAAAAACACGATCATATCAGCTATTCAACTTTAGATATTCCATCAGTCTTAGCTCATGGTAAGATGACATACCCATCATGTCTACTTTTCTTAGCAGATAAATCATCTCCTGCTGCAGGTCTCCTCTTTTTCCTTGGAGGCATCACTTTACTAAAGCAGTCTGATGAACTGCAAGACCGGAGACTTCCTACAGAGGGAATTAAAAACACCAGTACAAGAAATGAAACTGTTGCAGACCAGTCAAACTGTGTCCACTAATAGGCATATTACAAAGGGAAGGGAAGAAGTTAGTGGATTTAAAAATTACAAAAGAAATGGTCTCCTTTCAATAGCAAAATCCATCTCACTTTTACATGGTGTTCCATGACCAGATTTCAGTTAAGGCCAAAATTACTACACCAAAATGTACAGTAGTGCTAGTGCTACCTCAGTCTAACAAAAGGCAAGAACTGAGACTATCCTGAAGAAGTATTTAAGTCCTCAGAAAGGCATCCTTATTTTCAGTCATTTATTCAAATCAGAACTTCTAAAAGTTGTTAATTACGTTTTGAAATACAGATGTGACTCAAAAACCAGAGCACCTACCTCTAGAAAACAGAACCTTTTCCTTTTTAAGCCCCAAGTTTTTTGTGATATGGAGAGCAAGGGGTAGGAAAAGTTTTGTTTGTTTATTCTTTGGGTTTGGGGGTTTTTTTATTTTCTTTCTTTGGGGGGGGGGGGCAGGGCACGGGGGAAGAGACATTCAGCAACCACTAGGGGAAAAAAGCAAGTGGCTGGCTGTATCATTTGGACTGGATAGTTCTCAAAGAATGAAGGTCCCCAAGTAGGAAACAGCCAATTCAAGACACTGACACTAATCAAGTGGCAGTCTTTCCCTCCCCTTCTCTCAGCTACATATTCCTATGTCTCTGGTGACTCTTCAGTGTGCCAATCCAGCTCACCAAACCTGTAGATAATTGACCCAAGCAAAAAAGAATAATAACTTTCTGTACATTAGCACAAGAAAGAGCACAGGACCAACCCCTTTGACCATAGCAAGTCATTAAATTGCCTTTGCTGTTTCAGGAAAACAGTAGGCTAACACTCCAGGCAACATTTTGTCCTACTTTCATATACTGAAGACCACACTGACACCTGAGAAAGGTGTGTGTAAGAGCAGCTCAAGGAGCTATCAAAGCTCCAAGTGTTACGCAGAGAATTTTAAAAGGAAAGAAAGAGAGGTGAGGTATAAAAATCCAGACACAAAGCGATGCCAAAGAAACTTGCAAGAAAATATGAAGAACTCCAGCATGCCTAAGCTACCTTCTCTTCGCTTCAACAGCATCCAAGTTTAGCTATGCTTTAAGATGCCCACAAAATCTTTTGTTTTAAATCACAGCACAGAAGCAAGAAATAAAATTTTGACTACTTTTTGACACCAAGGGAGCAGACTGAAATCAGAGGCCCAGTTCCCAACAAATACTAACGGCAATCTTTTGCTTACCTATTCTTCGTATCTTTGAAAGTCTCTCTCCTGTTATAGGAGAAACACATGTAAGGAACCTTACAGCCTCACAGGCTTTGCTACATGTACTTTATTTTAAACATGCACTGAAACCATTATGCATATGAAAGTATGGATTTTTCTAGTATTAGGCAAGATGTTCAAACCAGTTTTTACATCAAGATGAACTAATTTGGTTTCAACTAATAAAGCTTTTGCACTTCGTATGCCTTCTTTGGTCTTAACTTTATATTCATTTCTATTAAGAAGCAAATTAATCTCTCTAGTTCAAGAAATACTCTTTCCGATTCAGAAATTCTTCCCATATATATATATATATATGTTGTTTTTTTTTTTTACCCTGAAGCTCCCCCACCCCAGCATCCTTCCAGGAAAGTATAGCCATACCTACACTATCTTTTAGAAGGAAAGTTTTAAGAGTATTGTAAATTCAAATTATAATTTAACTAGTTATCAAAAAACTTCCAAGCATTATACTCCATAAACTACTATCACATGAAAAAATCGTAATGGCTGTGTCAGAATAATATACTTCCAGGAGCACTGTCCAGAATGTTACAAAAGAAAATTAACAATATTTATCATCTTCTCACCAAATATCAGATATATTTGAAACAGGTAAGCCAGAGACCAAAAACTCACAATACACCCGATACATTTTACTACCCAGATTAAAGAAACTAAGAAACCTGACCTGCTGAATGTCATTTGTTCCATCTGATTATGCCTGCAAATTAATGATACTGCAAAATTGTATTCCCAAAAGTTATTGAAAGTATGATGCTTTATGGCTTTTTAGATCAAGTTTCTAAACTCTGCCAGTAAGTATTTTTTGAAAACCTACACAAACTAAAAACATTTCAGATGACAGCAGAACTTAACAGATGGCTAGAGACAGCCAACACGACTCAGCGACACACACTAAGCTTAATAAATGAAAACGTGTACTAATGAACACCTTATTTTGGAAAATATGTATGTACTTGAGTACAACCTGTAGCTATCTCATTCCTTTGAGAGCAATTTGATAGTTTTTAAATGCCTATTTTTAAAAAAAAAAAAAATCTATTTATGATGCCCACAGGCATTGGATGCTGGTAAAATGCAAGAAAAACCACCAAACCCCCCCCCCAGGGTTTGTCCAGTTTACTGGTTATTTGATTGGGAAAAGACATATGCAAGGCCTCTGTGAAGAGAGAAGCATAGCAAAAAATGAAAATAAAATAAATGAAAATAAATAAAAGTAAAAATAAAACAGTTATAGAACAGGAAAATCATTTTGTCAGATCTGCAACCCAATACAAACCAAAGAATTTAACCCAAGAATTCCTGCTTGAAGTCTTTTCCTCATTAAATGATATGACATTTTTAGGAAGATCACTGAACTTGTTTTAAAGACTTAAACCAATAATAGAATTCATCATAACCCAATTTCTCCAATGACTCATGAAAAACTTGTGCCCTTTCTTGGTTTGAATGTATCTAGTTGCAGCTCTCAAACTGACAGAAAAGGAAAGAAAAGAGATAGCTCAGAAACTGGTAAGTGGCTATTAAATGCAGATGTACACCCCGCTCACACACAAACACACACCCCCCCCAGGTGAACAAACATATCATGCTTTCAGAGACTCAACATCTTAATAACTGAGGTTTGGACCAAGTCTTCACTATGTTTTAACTGTTGAATGATCTCTAAACTACTAAAAAACACAGTACAAGAATGTTACTTTAGCAGTATTTCCTTTTGTTACTGGAATCAGTATATTGAACTTGAACGGCAGTTATAATTTCCCTGTAACAAACTCTGAAGTTAAACCAGCAGAATATTTCTATCTTTTATTTCCATCTAAAGCTAAAAACTATCAGAGGTTGGGGTTTTTTGTTTAAATTCTTGCAATTTCTTGTTTTACAGTATAGCTTACTAAGTAGCATCAATATTAACCTTTCCTACACAGAGCTTACTAATTCTAAATGTAATTTCTAGGTCTAGCCTTTCACAACTAATTTCATTTCTCAAAGGTCTGATCATCTGCAAATGAACATGCAGCTCCCTCTGACTTCATGCAAAGTTTGACAGGAACTTTACTTACCAAGTGCAGCTTCTCTGATGTGATTATCTTCAAAGTTTCTTACTCCTGGGTCTCAACTCAAGATTGGCAGAACCCTCCTAGTTCTCACTGTTTTTTTTGACAATTGAAGCTAGCATTTGCAAGGTAGAGCCTCCAAATGGCTGCTGAATAGGCCACCATCAGCCAAAAGCCTGCCGAGTATAAATGTTGTTTGCCAAACGTTCTATTCAGTATTTCCAAATTTACAGGAGACACTTTGCAGGAGACAAAGCTACCAAAGGGAAATATCAACTCAAGCGCTAAAATTCACCCTAAGAAATTTAAAACAATATGCAAGATAATCACCACAAGGGAGGGACACTCCTAGAATAGCAACAAAACCAGAACAAACAAAAAAAGAAAACAGAGGTCAATAAATAAGAATTCTACAAGCTGTGTCCCTATAGAAGTGATTTACAGACATGTAATTTTCACCTTCTCTCTAGATAATGCCTGTGAATAATCTTGCTCTTCTGATGCTTAAGTAGAGGCATGTTTCAAAGGAAAAATAATTAGAAACTGTGAATGCTGAAGCAATTGGAAAGATATAGCTGCTTGCTTAATGA
The DNA here is from genome assembly GCF_000699105.1 of Pygoscelis adeliae. Classification (NCBI taxonomy): domain Eukaryota; kingdom Metazoa; phylum Chordata; class Aves; order Sphenisciformes; family Spheniscidae; genus Pygoscelis; species Pygoscelis adeliae. The sequence continues at coordinate 5,274,164 of NW_008824243.1, forward strand.
TGCAACAAGACCACCACAAGCACAGTTAACAATCATCATTTTTCAGATACAAGATGAGAAAACTAAGATACTCATCAAAACATCAAACAACTTGCAATTTTGTAAAAGGACAAATCATCTTCTCTATCTTGAATTCCACTTTACAGAATTGCTTTGGACTCAAGAGGGTTTTCTTCTCTAAAGCAACAAAAAAATAGTAGAGGCAAAAGTAATTCCCCCCTCCTCCAAGCTTCAAGAACAGCAATGAAGCCTTGTTTTTGTTGAAGACTACCTCGTTCTTTTAAACAAGCCAGGTGACAACAGGAAGTGTACTTTTACTTTTAAAGACATTTTAGTCTGGATAGGTAAACAAGTCACAACTTAATAACCAAATCATGACTTTAAGCTATTAACAAGTTGTTGTATTTGTAGTTACGACATAAAAACAACTATTATTTCAAATTTCGGAGAAAGAGTTTTCCAAGTTAATGCATATACATACTAGAAAAAAAAGAAATTGTTTACAGAATCTGAACGCCTGCTTTTCTGACCCCTGCAAACAGGTGAAAAGGCAAAGGCCCATGACACATTTACAGCCTACCTTATTTTTCAGATTTATATGCACACTGAATGGTAACGCATTTTATGAGACTAATCATTACAGGTGACTGGAATTTTGAAGTGAGGTCCATCTCAGCTCCCAAATCACTGAAGGAATTTTGAAACTGCCACCCTCTAGCTCTTAGACATTTCAGATCTGGTTCCAGAAAAGAAATCTGGCTAGTCTTAGAAAAGATACAATTTGCTTGAAGTAATTCAGATGTCCAGTACATTTATTGTTAGCTCAGAAACAGCTGCTTTGAAATAAATGTAATATGCATTAAAAGCTCATTATAAATATTAACCTAAAATTGAAATACTTGGGTTTTTTAAATAGCTTTTAGAAATCTCAACCAAATTTAGATATGCATTTATTAAGTCATCCCAAAAGCAGGGCCCACAATGTGATAACATTAATCAGGATAGTTATGTCAAAAAACGAACAGTAATCTTTAAGGATAAGGCTTGCTTCAAAAGATGCAGTGTAAAAAAAAAAAAAAAACCCACCTCAAAACTAAAAAATCATCTTTAGATGGGTTTGGCAACACTCAAAGAATCTTTTGCGACAAGAGCTATTAACGTAACTTTCAAATGAGTTCTGGACAGAATCCCAAATTCACAGCATCTATGCAGTTCTATAAATTGCGTAACAAAATTAATAGGTCTTGACACTTCTTCCTATGTAGCCAGTAATACTGGAAATAGAAGTTCCAGAAATTTAAGCACATTGGAAACAAACAATTTGCAGAAGTAATTCTTTTTAGATTTACATAAGGCTCTCCAACAAGATGTTTCAGAAGTGTTAAGTCCCATACAAAATGGACACAGGACACTTCCCTGTACTACATTCACAATGGCCAAAATAGCTCCTTGCATGTGTGTTTGTCCTCATATGAGGACAACCAAGCACACATTTCGACTGAATTCTCCTGGAAGTTAGGCAAACATTGGGGCTTCACCTTCTTCTACAAGGAGACATAAAACAGGGCAAAAGTATAAGAAATACTGGAATGAAATCTGAAGATGAGGAGCCTGCCAGTATCAACCTCTACTTTTGGTTCTCATTTCATACTTGTTCCTGGTTTGAAAGGTTCTTTTACAACTATTATAAAAAATCACACTCTCTACTGGGATTTTGTGCCCAAACTCATTCAATGGGCATGTTTAAGCTTTTGAAACAGCTTAATTCAAACAACACAATGCAGGCAATAGGATAATCATGAGTGTCAGTATAAAGCAGTTCATCAAAACTAATAACATGCTCAAACACCTTCCAATGGAGATAATGAGAGCTCTGAGGCTTATTTTTTATACTGACCTTTATGACAGAAGTATTAGGCAAGAGATGAGATAAGACAAATCCCAAATACCTTAAGCATGCCTGCTCTTACTGATTGATTAGTGACAGAAGGGACTACCTCAACACTTCACAACAGCTTCTTGTGATCAAAAGTAAACAAAGATTATGGAATGTATTTTCATACATGAAATCAGTATGTATCTGTGTTTAGTCTGAGCACCTGGATCACAAAGGGGAAAATTCCAAGTCTCCATCAAGAGATGGGAGAGGACATCAGTTCTAACATACCAACAATAGAACCTCTGACTGTCTTAAACTACTTGCCTCAACCTCTTTTGCAGAGGTTTTTCATTTACATGATCAGCTAATTTCAAATATCAAATCACTAACCACACTGAAGGAAAATATTTGATAGATAGTTCAACCAGGAAACAAAGTCACCTGTCACAGCATGGAGGAGGGTACATCAGCCCCGAGTGAGCTCTGTCCGATCCCAAACAATGCAGTCCTATGCATCTCTTCTCATTGCTCTAGGCTAACAGTGTGCTAGATTTGTAAGTATGTCCCAGAAATCTCCAGGAGCTCACAACTCTCTCCACTTTCTTAAGCACTCAAGGTAACGTCAGCAAACATAGCCAGCACCTCAGGATAGAGAAAAACTTTGAGACAGATGGTAGGACAGATATGGTCAGTTTTAAAGAACAGTTCTGCTGAGTGATCAGGGCTTGAAGCCATTAAGTTATTTTCCTTCCTCCTTAGGTATCATGCCTGAAACACAGAAAGGAAGGAAGAAAAAGAAATCAAGGAAGATGCCGGCTCATAAGTAACAAGTGCAAAAGGAGGTAACAAATGTTGCAAGAAAGATACCAAGTCACAAAGCACAAATGCTGATGAATCAAGAATGGGAGCAAGCTAGTACCAGGCACCTGAGATGAAGGCCTCAAAAACCAATGACATTTTATTGAACAGAAAACAGATTTGGGCTAATAAATAGCCCTTAGACACTGACTGAAAATCCGCACAAGAAACAGGAACAACCTGCATCAAAACCACTCAAGAAAAAAGCTGGGTTGTTTGGAGCACAGCATTTAAACTCGGTCACAGGCATCACAATAGCCACAAGAGGTCTTGCTTCTGCTCTGTTCTCACTAATGCTCTTTCAAGAGTCAAAACGCTGTAAGAACACGGATATTCTGCTAGTCTAATGGGTTGAGTCCAAGGAGTGAGAGAAATTTTTCATGAAGTCTTCTAAAGTACTTATGCTAAGAAATCGTAAAATGACAGATACTGCTGAAACCTGTGCAAGTCCTTCACAACTGGATAAATTAAAAGCACGAACACCTATTTTGAAGAAAACTTTAAAAAATCCTGGCACTTGTTTTCTAAAACTCCTTTAGCTTTCTCAAATATAATTTTCAGTGATGTCAGAGAGACTTTGATGAAGCACGTTTAAATTGTTTCAATCTATTTCTACTACATCCCTATTAAATACCTGTCTGGTGATCGTCTTGACCAACGTCCTCTGTCAGATTCTGCAAGAGAGTAGGAATGATACAGTTAAACAAGATGGTGATCTTCATTGTTCAGTAATGTTTTTTATTTGATACTAATATTAATCTTAATTAAGGAGCATCTAGCTAAGACTGCAAAGCCTTTGTGTTTTCAGTTCATATTTTTCTAAAAAGTTACCTTTGCAAATTTATCTAAAAAGTTCAAGGATAATCTTTAAATAATTTAAAAAAAATTTTTGAATTTTTTTTATCAAAAACATATCAAACTATGTTTCAAGAGTGGAAATAACTATCCATTGGATGGGGAATTTCGCATTGTTGTACTGAACAATTCCATTAATAAATGCAGCTTTAGAAAGACTGAATTTACCATTTACCACAGAAATGGCTTTGCTTAAGGATAAACACACATACGTGTTCTAAAGAAAACTGATTAAAGAGCAACTGAAGTCTTGGAAACAAGTTAACCCATTTTTTAGGCAGTGCCTCTTCCACAAAATTTGCAGTGTACGAACAGAAACCATATCGGCATTTCCAGCTATGGTTGCAATAAAACAAATGTAAATGCACAGCAAACAAGCAGGAACAGTCTTCAAAAAAATCTTGTTTCACTCTTTGCATGGTTCTAAGAGGACAGCTTGCTCATTCAGTATGTTTTCCACAAAAACGGTAAGAAATTGGATAACGATGATGATTACAATTATTTGATCAATCTAGGAAAGCTTCTTCTATGGAGACAACATCTAAATCCAATGTTGCAGTGAACAGTGCTCAAACTCCACTCTGACCCCCAGAGTATAATCTTTCACCTTTTACTAATACTACGTATCTCTTAATGGATTCAAAACCAACAGGCTCTCATACAAAAAGGCAGTCATAGTTTTAAAAGTGTAATAACTTAATGATTTCAATCACAAAACATTCTGGACTAAAGCCCTAGCTATTCTGCTGAGAGAAAATGGCAAGTCATTACCAGCCTATTGAGGGTGTGGTAAATCTTGTGAATATTTGCCAGTGTTGATAGGTGAGAATTCAGTTGAAAATCTAGAGGGGGGGGGAAAAAAAAAAGTTTTAAACTCTCTGGTTTCCAGCTGTAGCAACCGAGATCTTCATATGTTCTGGTCATTTAATAAAATCACATGACTATAAAATAAAAGCCATCTCAACACTTTTTCAGCATCAACATTTTCAACACCAAGTGGAATCAGTAAGTGAAATCTGCAAAAGATAACCTACATATGCATTTTTCTTAAGGCATGGATGACCCTCAGCAAAATAGAACTATAGCTAACCATAGCTAAATACAAAGTTATATTAAAAAAAAATATCAAAAATAGGTATTTACAACTTTTTTTCCTTTCAGTTGGGAATCATTTTAATTTCCATGCTACTCAGTCCTTCTGTTCCATCTATTCCAAAACAAATTTAAGTACCATGTAACATTCTAAAATCATTCCTAAGAATGCTAATTTTTAAAAAAGATAATTTTATTAATACACACATACTTGCCTTTATACTAATTTCCTTGCAAAACTAAGTGACTGGAATACACTTGCACAGTTGAAACATGACTTTTGTATAACAAACCAAAGGTCACAATACAGCAGCTGTTAAGACCAGGGCCAATAAAACCAAAAATAAAATATTCCAACACTTCACGAAAGAAGCCATAGCATAGATGTTAACTTTGCTTCCATGCTCCAAAAATAAAATACTTGAGTTTGCTTCAGTTGCAAGAAAGTGACAAACTAATTTTTCTCTATTCTTTTAAATCCCCTATTTTTGCTAGAAATGTGTCTAGGACAAAACTGGAAAATAAGTAATTTACAAAAAAGATCAACTGTAATCCAGCCAGAGAGCATGCAAACCAACAAGAATCTCAGAAGCTGGACACAGACCAGCTGACAAGGATCAAAAACAGACTACTACTATATAATATTTCCATTTAAACTAAAAGTAAATTAGCTACCCCCACTAGAACTTGTGCGCAAAAACACTCTAATTAGAAACATGTACTATATGACAAGCAAAATTCTTCCATACGTGAAAAGCTGTATGTGCCTAGTGTCACCATCCAGTTAATGCATTAAAGCATTTCTACTGCGAGACATTTAATTTGGCTTTGCCCAGTAGCTGATACAAGACGCAAGTAAGGTCGAAAACATAATTCCCACATTTCCATCCCTACCATTTCAAGCAAATGCTCTCAAAATACACTTAAGATGGCCCAGAATCTAAGGATAAACAGAAGTCATCATTAAATTTCAGATCCCCAAGTCAGTGAACCACACTGCTATGAAGTTAAAAAGTGGATCTGAAGGAACTGCCTGCTGTAAGTATACTTGTTACACACATCGTTATGGAATTCTCTTGTCAAGGTGAATAAAAAAAAATTCAAATGATTACTTTAGGAATCATACATTTCATTTATTATGTTACCTAGAGAGTACCATTTCACTAATTGCTACCTATTTCTTAATGTATTGCCCCCAATCCACCACCACAGCAATACAATTTCTCTAAGTCAGAAGTGCCAAAGATGGAGTTTCCAACTTTAGATATACTTATCTATATGAAGTCAAGGACAATCCAGATCTTCTTACCAAGATAAGATAGGAAGATCTTGCATCTTGAACAGGGTGCTAGATTTTTTTCCTGCATTAAGTGCTCAATGAAGTCCAATTTTTGCTAGTCAAACAATACTAAGCAGAACCATTCTGCAAAAAAAACCAACCCTGAGTTTCTTAGCCAAACTTCAATTCAACATAAAGGAACTAAAAAAACATAAATGCCATTCTGAGAAGGGCAAGATTAAAAGGTAAGATTTATTTTGTTAACTGCCAGACCAGACCAAGCTTTCTGGAATATGAATTTTAAAATTTCCCTTGTTGCTCAGCCTAAAATCTACAAAGAACACGAGTCTTTAGAGAAACCAGTAATACCTGGAAGTAACAAGCTGAGAACACTGAGCAAATATTTTATTCTGAACTAATATTAAACAATAATTTTAGATGGTACTCTTAAAAACAACATAATTTTTTTTTTTTAATTAGGATTATATATATTAGGTATCACCTTTGAAATAAAACATTCCTAGGCACTTCAAAACACATCATTCGTACCAGTATGTTTCACACATCCACTGGAAATAGCCTTAAAAGTTTAAGCTGTTACTTCAAAAATAGGTTACATAATTATGATGGTCTTACAGCTCTTACACAACAAGCGTCACACCTTAGTTCCACAAAAACTAGTTTATCCATATGAGTGTGGAGGACCAGAGCCCAAAGTTTTCTCTCTTCCACAGGGGAAGCTTGCAAAGTAGGGATATTATCCAAAGCTGAAAACAGGCTTCTTTTACAGTAACTGTTATAAAAGGAAATACAAGCAGCAGCCAATGAATCAGGGAAGTTAAATTACAGCTCAGGTCACCTTCTGAACTGGTCAGTGTTTGCTATATCTATATTACAGGGAAGATACACAAAGTATCCTACACCGTTGACAAGGCATATTTTGAAAAAAGTGTTTCTGAAGAAACAGAGTCCAAAAAATAATACCTCCCATGCTCAGATAACACCATCTTGAAAATTAGCAAAGGGATAGTCAACGTGACAAGCAAGCGATTCAACAGCTGGCTGCAATTGTATGCTTCAGGAACATGGTCTCTCCCCTCCACCTCCCGAAATTCCACACTTGCTTATGCAGCCTCCGAGTTGCATCTGCCCGACCCACTTGGTCAGCCCACTACCCCAGGAATCTTATCCACAAAAAATATAAACCAACCAACCCTGCCAGCTCAGTGGTCTGAATCAGATCACCAAGGATATGTAACACCACCAGATAAGCAGAGTTAGAGCAAGAAACAGGAAAGGTCCTTCCCAAGCGGGAGCAAAATAGTCTCTCTTTGATTTAACACAGCAGCAATGTGTTAAATCAAATCAACTGTCCATCCAAGCCCCACTATGAAAAGAGTGATACACCACACGAAGCTACACACTTAACAGCTGGTTGTATGAGCTTTACATGAAGAAAGCCATCATGTGTGAAGCTATTTTTCACCTGAATATAAGATTTTCAAAGCACATGAATTGGTCTGAAAATGTTTTGGGGTTTTTTTCCTGCAGAAAAAAAATATTTTATAGCGAAGTACCACACAGTTTATTGATCTGGGATCAGAAGAAGGAAACCTGCTTCTTCATGAATACTGAAAAAAGATGTGCTGGAATGTTTGCTAAGACTTTAAGAGGTGTATGTCAAACAAGTGTACATATGTTGTCGATTAAATTATTTTTCATGCAGATGTTAGCTTATCTTTAGGAAGGATTGAAGCAACTGAAATTCCAAATGGTATTAAATACTTTGCAATAATTCAGAATGTCACAGCTAAAGAAAAAAAATTCTGAGTAAAATAATTGCAAATCCAGAATCCGGAAAGGAAAGAAATGCCAGAGCCAACCTAATATCATGGAATTTAAACCTTGTCTGCAGTTTATCATTAACACTTAATGTTAAGTGTTAAAGTCTGGGTTAGTCAATTAGTCACGATCATATACAATTTAAAAGTAAAAAGTAAACAGTTTAAAAATAACTTTTAAAATATTATAGATTAAGGTTTACACTACGGACCTGACAGTTATGGAGAGGCAAAAGAAACAACAGCTAGCTGGGCTTGCTTCCCTAACAAACTGGACAAAAATCGTTCTACACCCCCTCATTAAGACAAACCTATGAAATACAATGAACAACAAAAAACTCAATATATCTTAAATATAAGCAAATGATACAGGTGAACTGAACTTGAATACTCTACTTTCCTATCTGAAATGAGAAAACTTTAAAGGTCAATTTTTTATTGGAGGGAATGATGTGTTGCCAAACTATTCAAATGAAACCACAAATGAATACCTAAAAAAACCCCAAAAGATTATTTCTGCCTATGCACCTACTCACACATAGACATGTACCTGCCTGAATGAAAACTTTAAACTTAGTTCCTGCTGTCAAAATTATCACTTTAAAGCTTGGACAAAACACAGCTACAGGGTGCACTACAATATACTAAAAACCTAGTAAAAAATTAACAATAGTACTAAACCAGATCAGCAGCTGACTCCAAGTTGCCTTTAAAAGCTTCTAGATTATTTTTCTGAGCAAACAGAAAATCTATAGAAAATCTCACAGGAACAGTAGGTCTAAAAATATTTAGCCCAGACAGACATGTCATATAAATGCTATAGATACAACTCTGTATTAAAAATTAAGTATGAAAGTAGTCATAGTATTAATTTTTATTACTGCTGAGATATCTGACTCAGTACAAATATTGTGGGTAATTTTCTGTAACCTTCTCGGAAAAAAAATTAGATAGAAAACACATACTAGGCAGACTCATTCCTGAAAATGAAAATTGGTTTCCTTGGTTTCAAATAATAAAACTGGACTGGAAATAATAGTTCAAAGTACTGTCATCTTAATTAGTTTTAAATAAACTTTACTTATCCAAAAAAGAATCGTTTAATCTTCTATGAACTACAGCATTTCATGCTCTGTAGTCTACTTACAGAATTATCCTAACAGCAAGACAATTTATATTGATTAATGAACTTAGAAGTTCAGATCTGAAACCTACATTTGGTGAAAGCCTTCAATACTTATGTTCAAGAAGCAGAATTTCTACATTCCTTACTAAATGCAGAAAACAAAAGAAAACCGTGCATCAGTTTTATTTTCATTTACACACCTAAAAACTGAGATTCCCAAGCTGCAGTACAGAGCAGCTAGGAGCTGACTCTGCATTCCTGTCAAAGACAGGATTAAGAATTCATTTCCGATATGTCTGTAGCCGAATCCGCACAGGCAGTGGCACCCTTTAGCAGGGGTAGCCTGCAGAAGGGCCCTCTCTCCCAGTCCGTGATGCGAGAGCAAGCATGCGGGCAAGGGGAAGCAGAGAACAGGCTTGAAAAGTAGGGTCTCCCTTGATTTGGTGGGGTTGAACACAGGGCATGATTCAGAAAGTAAGGAAAATAGAAGCGAATTCCAGCCTGGACAGTGAGAACATGCAATTAAATGGAAAGAGAAGTGGGATGATCCATCCCAGCTTGAGAAGCAACAGGACCTAGCCATTAGAGCTAAAGACATGGTGCTGCAGTACGCTTCTCCTGCACGCATGCATACAGAGCCGCACCAAGCTCAGAGCTACTGCTGACTCCAGCAGTATCCAAACCCACAGTCACAAATTTGTGTACATTTTCCAAACACAACAGCCTAAATGTTCTGAAGCAAATCAGAGTGATTTAAGCTATTTAAAAAAAAAAAACACCAAACCCTACAAAAAACCAAACCTAAACAATAAAATATGGTTGAATTGACAACACACTAAAAAACACATCTCATTTTAAGGTAAACAGTCACATTCAACTCTAACATTTGGTATTACCACATGTAATCAGTCACTCACTTTATCTGCAACAGATATTTTAAAATTACTGCATGCTACATAGATAGGGAAAAGCATTAACCTTTTCCCCCCCCCGTAGGAACAAATGGGGGGTACTCTACCTAGGTATTTAGAAAGTACCCTGCTCTGAAGGCTTGTTCACAAAAAAAGCTACCGCAGTTTAAAGCTCATGAAGAATTTTAGAGCAATTTAAGCAGTGCAAAAGTTGTGTAACTGTTACTTTAGTTTGAATGCATTTCCATTTACCTTAAATTGACTCTGAACAAATAAGAGCTATGCTAACATATGCTCTACTAACATATAGGATAAAAAGCCCTGCACGCTGGCTCACGGGGGTTTTTAGGGTTTGTTTTGGGGCAGTGGTGGTGGTTTTGGTTGAGTGTTTTGGTTTGTTTTTTTATAGGAAAGGCCTAACACTAAGTGTATTTCTGATGCAAAACATCTGTTTCTGTTGCTGCAAATACCACTTGTGTACCTACTAAATGTATTTGATAGGCATTCCTAATGGAGATTCCTGGCAGAATATAATAAAAGCTGGAGTGACCAGCCGGAGTTGGAAAAGAATGAGTAAAAGCAGTGGATAACTAGAGCTAATTTAACTCTATTTCTAAAGCACGTGTTACCAAATCGAACAGCATTTCAGTGATTCCATGTTACTCAGACTGTGAACAGACATTCTTTCAGTCTACGATTCAAGAACGTAGGAAATTGAGATACAAAGCATTTAATACAGAACCAATTTTCACCTATTTGATGCAAAGTGTTCATCCAGTCTTTTACTCTACCATCAAATTAATTCAAAAAAGTGTCAGTGAGTTAGTTTTATCATCAGCTGCTATGGCCTGAGAGTTGTTTTCCAGCACTACTCAACTTCATGCCAGATTAGGTGTCATCTGTCACCCTACAAAGAGCATAAAGCTAATAAAAACTTTCTATCTCGTGCTCTAGCTAATTCAGCAGAAATGCAACCCTGTCAAGTGCGCACTACTAGGGTATCCAGCACCATGCAGATCTGGTATACGTCACGATGGATCTGCAACAGCCTAGGAACAGCTATGCCAGTCAAAAGCATTACTGCCCCAGCTGTTTGCTTGTTCCTCTCTGCCAAAAGTTACAGACCCCTCAGCTCTGCCAGCAGCACAGGTCACGGTCGCACTCCCTAATCCACTTCAGGCAAAAACCCAATCCTGCCAGTTTAGACAATTTAAGTGGCAAGAGCTAACCCAGATACATTTGACTGAGTGGATTAGAGAGTGCTCCTACAAACCATTTTACCAGGAAAGCAAGGGAAGCAGTAATCTACAGCTAATGGGTAGTCATGAGCAGCTGCAGTAGACAGAGTCCCACAGTCTGTGCAGCCACACATCTGCACCAAGTGACACAGGAGCATGTGTCACACTGGCCAGTTCCCGAGGGCAAGCTAAAGCCTTGTAACTCTAACAACAATATAGATATATTTTTATATATATATACACAACTATATATATATATACACACACACACACCTCTATGGGTATATATAAAAAACACTGAGCAAACTGGTAGTTATTTCTATCTCTTTATTAGCCAGAAGTAGAAATTCTATTTAACCTCAGACCTATGATTTTAAATAAAACAACTTAATTGGACAATATAAGAAAAATGCTGGCACAAATAAGGGTTTTGCTTGAAGTCCTTGTTAGTAGTCTTCCTTATTATAGAAAAATAACCACACTGTTAAATGCTCTAATATTTAAATTGGATACAAGAGTTGTACATTTTCATGGGATGTACCGTACTTCCTAGTGCAATGCTTTTTGGCAAGCACAGGACAGACAAATTAAGCAAGTTTTCCTCTTCTGCTTGAAGACACAAACGAAAATAGCAAATAATGCTTTCAAAAAGCCCAAAGTCATTGTTTTCAATCTCTCCAAGGTAAGGAGGGGAAAAAGTAAATACAGGATTAGTAATTCACTTAAAGTTAGCACAGAAACTACTCAGACAAAAATAAATTTAAATCAAGTGCTGCAATTACACAAACGAAATCTCATCCTGATACAAAAGAATGAAGAGAAGCAGTGAGAGGAAGACTGTTTACCTGCCTAACTCAACTTATTGCATGGCCTTGCACAGAGAAGACATTTCCAATTATAGTTATCGGAGTTGCAAGAAACTTTTAAGCAAACGTTTGCAATAGAAAAAAGGAAGGTCAGTGTTTCTCATATAACATGAAAGCTGTATATTCAGTCTCAGAAAGTAAAACTGAGACTGAGCGAGAATGTATTAATGGAGTTTATATCATAAGAACAGGTAAGAATCTAAGAAGGATCAAAAAAAGGCCCAAAAGAAACGTTCAGTCAAGAAACAATCATAAGCCAACTTCTGTATGTGTAAAGATATGCTCTGAACACTTCTTGTTTCAAGCATTTAAATCAATGAGGAAAAAAACCCGACTACTATAAAGCTACAGACAATGAAGTTAGTTAATTTAGGAAAACATTCCTTTTTAAAATAACACACATACAAGTCCATGAACTGCCAACAAAAAAAAGTATTGAGGTAGAGGATTCAATCATTCCAAGGGACATTTTTAAAGAAAAGCCAGTAACAGCTGAAGGCTGAAAAACAGTACTCTTCTTGTTTTCTGCAGAGAAATTTAGAAGGAAAAATAAAAAAAATCACTAGTCTTAACAACCTACATGAGGGAGCGCTGGAGTATTTGTAACTGTAGCTTACATGTGTACAATGAAGACCTGCACTTTTTTTTGGACAAGGCACATGACAAAAGACACTGAACAGAGGGTATTTTCTAGAATAATTACCCTTCCATTTCCAACACGAGGCAGCTGTTTGTGCTTTAATGGCAGCCTTAACCACCAACATATAATGATCCCTAAATATAAAGGTAAAATAAACCAGAACCACTAAAGAAATTATATAACCTTGTGAGTTAGAGCCTTTACCAGGCTGCCCCTGTCCAATCTCTCATTTTGAGAAACACAGGAGGATTCAAGAAAATCCAGGTCTTATGCAGCATTTCTTTCCATAATTGCTTTCAGGACTTTGTCCAAAAGTCAGACCATCATTCATTAACGTATGATCAAAGCTTCAATTTTCATCATCTTTCCCATAAGCAAGTTCTGCAGCAATAAAGTGTCTCAGAGCTGCAACTCCTTGCACAGTGAGAACACGTTCCTGGGAGATTTCACAGGAATCGGGAACATCATTCTGCCGAGACAGCTTTGTGCTCTGGATGACAGCCTCATCTCTCCAGCGGACGGGGATGAAGCCTATTCCTGAACCCCACAGTTACCCCACACCCACGCAGGTGTGTCATCCCCCCACGCGAGGAAACCTGCCTACAGCACACGGTCCCGCCTGCTCCGAGAGCAGAGCCAGTAACTATGCTGCAGAGACAAAGCCCTCCCTACGCTCACCCAAAACAGGCGGCGTGATCTCCCCTTACTCCCGTCCCGCAGCCAAACGGCCCTGCCCCAGGCCGCAGCGGGCCCCCGGCCCTC
>NW_008824243.1:5289569-5301812 GCF_000699105.1 Pygoscelis adeliae
GGAAGACACGTTGCAGGTCACTGCTGCTTTGCATGCGAGCGCAGCATCTTGCCTCCTTTCAGGGATAAGAGCCCTCCCTTGCCCTATTCAGCGCTGAAACACAGATGAGAAAAGACCGCTACAGCACCGCCTGTGCACAATAATGGAGGATTGTTAAGACAGAAATTACCCACGGAAAAAAAACTTCCTCTAAGAGGTTAAGCTAAAAGAAAGTCAAGGACTCGGAATTGAAGAAGTGCCAGATTTAAGGTAATTGTCTCTTTGGAGCAATGCGTTAGCATACAGTCCTGAATTAACTGATCACACGCCTGTTTTGGGGTTTTTATGACCCTTGCCTTATTCAGTGAACCAGTCAGAACGTGCAAGGGCAGCCGATTTATTTTGCAGAGCAACATCTTATGTTTTCAACTGCCTGTTTTACAGAGAAGAAGATGGCGTCCATAAGAAAATGATTTCTCTCTTCAAAAGTCATGTACTAAGACCATGTCAGAACAATGAAAGACCCCATTTATTTGAAATTTTTACTTGTTCGCTAACTCCTTGAAATTATTTCTGTAGAACTTCCTGCCTCTATCTCTGGTATTCTCCTATTTGCACCATCTTGTCTTCACCTTAGCAATTGTCATATATTCTACACTACCACCTTTAAAAATAATAATAATCTGTAGCAGAGTAAAGCAGTACAAGCTAGGTTTCACTTCTCGAGTAGTTCTAACATCCCACATGCCAGACATTCACATCTGTGCGTGTCATCCCAAGCTCTTATACCCAATAGGGGCACCACTGAGTTGCAATTCATCTGATCTGTTCTAATTCTGGATTGAGAGGAACAATTCCTTTAGGGGTGCCTGTTTGTTCACATTAGCCATAAAAAGCACATAGACCACTAGTTCAGAATAAAAGCGTATTCAAAAAGAAATCTCCCATGCCTTACATAACTGTACCTGATAACAGATCTAAAGTAAGGTGGCATAAAAAAAAAAAACCTATCTGGTTGTATCTGAAGCCATTTGGACCTAAGGAAAGGTTTGTATTTTTTTTCCCTCCTTTTTATTAGTCTAAACTGAAAGATACTACTTGGCTTTACAGATCTTTCCTTAGACTATAGCTTCCGTAACTACTGCTATCCGTAAGTGTAAAGCAAATAAGACTGTAAGTTTGACAAACAAAAGTTCAAAATATTTTTGAATAGTTGAATGCACAAATATAGTCTCTGACCCTTAAAAACTAGACCTGCGAAGAAATCCGTAGGGAAACACAAAAGAGACTTTGTTTTCTGCTTCCACCTGCTAAACAAGGGAATGTATGCTTCAGCCAGAAAAGGCCTGCTCCACAAGAACAAGGCCCATTACAACACGCACCTTCATTCCAACCTCAAGAAGGTCTAAATACCCCCTTTGTTACTACTGGTTGTAAACTGCTAATCAAGTCTCCAGGCTGGCAGATGTTACATAATCACGCCTGTATTTTCTTTCCAAAGCCTGAGTTTACAAAATGCAGAAATACTTCATTTTACATAGAGCAGATCGATCAGGCCATGGTTGATCAAGCATTGTCTCAAGGACAGAGACAGTTTAAGCAGTTCCAGCATTAGCCTCTTAATCCTAGCCCTCCTGGCATCCTTTCTTTTGTGCCAATGCAACCATTTGGAAAGCTAGATAGCAAGGTAGATCAAAGAGCAAGACTGCCCCCAACACCCCCAAAAAGCAAAAAAAACTAAAACAAACTAAAAAAACCTCAACACTTGGTTTGGTTTTCTTCATTTGTTTGTTTGTTTTCCCAGCCAGATGAATATCCTGATCTGGCCCACTACACATATGTGCAAATGCTCCCACCAACACACAGGAGAGCGATAATAAACCAGGAACTGGAGAGGGGCAGGAAATGCATCAGCCAATTTATACACTGCCAGATCAAACTTAAAACAATTTACACACTGCCAGATCAAACTTAAAACTACAGACTTTTTTTTTTTAAGGAGAAAGACTGTCATTGTTTGCGTTGCTTTTTTTAATTGATAGCTAAAATGGCAACCACATTAAAAAAACACCATAGACTGTGAAAAATACTGGCTAAGATGAGAAAGAGGAGCCATTTACTTAGTTTTATCTTCTTCGCCATCAGAAACATAGTTTAGAGGGGGTCTTTGAGAAAGAGAATCCCCTCTGTTTCCAAAGGGTATCAGACTCCAAATTGCTAAAGCTGCTGTATCTCTCAAACACTTTTGTTCATCTTGCTTTGCTTAGAAACAAGCTTGAAAGTTAATTTTAGGCACCAGAATCACAAACCATTACATGTTCTACAAGTCAGAGAGGGAAGAGAATTGTATTGAAAATAAAAACATTAGCAAAGCAGAATTTGCTGAACGTTAACAAAGCAGATAAAGCAGCAACAAAGCATAGTAGAGGGCATTGTAAGAAAAGAAACAAATTGTCTACCAGAAGCCCAGCAATCACAGTTCTAAATCATTTGCGGATATGGAAAAGTAACTGATACCCAAGTCAATACAAACAGCTTTATGTCATGCTTCTGAAAAGATTTTCCACCCTCAGAGTTACAATGAAACAGCTCAACTGTGCCTTATTCTTGCGTGGTATCAGCAGAACAGTACTGATAAGGGGTAAAAGAGGACCTCAGGTGGCAGAAAGTAGCAGCTGCAGATTATACAACTGCTTTCAAACCACTCATTAAGTAATTCAGCTCATTTTAACTGTCCTGTCCCATGGACTCATACTATGCTCCTTGTTTAAGTAAAAATGTTTGTTTTGTTATGCTTGCTCCACAAATGTATGACTTTGACTCTGAGGGTCCTTTTGTAACACACTGCAAACAGATGTAATTTCACATACATGAGAAAAAACGTTTCGGGGCTGTTGGTAGCTCATATTTAAATCCTTAAATTGGATTTATAGGTTTTTTCAGCTTCAGTTCTCAATTTTAAAAAAATTCTGCTTAATTCATAATTAGGAAGCTCTAAGCAGCCAAGCTTAAGAGAGCAGCTCAGTATTTCTGCCTGAATGCTGGAGGTGCATCGAAACAACCAGCACCTTTTTCTGGGGCCACAAAGCTCCCTCACTGTCAGTAGAGGACCCTGAACATTTTTGGTGTTCTGTTTCAGTGAGACACGTGGGAGCTGGTCACCTGCACACTTAAGCTGCACCCAACTTATTTCAGTAACATCAACTCCAGTTCAAAACCAAAGAGTGTGCCCAACTTTTAATAAGCTTGTAGCTGCAACACCCTTTTTGAAAACAGGAAATAAAAGTTTCAGGTCCTTCTTAGCCCCTTCAAGAGGTTTGAACTGCAGCTCCCAAGTTTCAGAGTGCTCTGTGACAACACGAGAGCCGCTGCTCCTGAAAGCTGAGCTTACAATACACATAGACATGCCTGAGTCAAGGCCCCAAAGCAGGAATATATGTAGGAAGAGACTTGAGTCTCCACCCTGCTGAAGAATCTAGTACAATTACACTCGTTAGTTGCTCTCTTACATGTTAGAGTCCTTCTTTCTTATTCTGAGATACACATTGGTAGGCTCCTGATGTACTGCTGTCTCTTGCTGTATATTCCTAGAAACTTTAACTGACCTGCACAGAATGTCAGAGAAGATGGAATTAGGAGTACAACAGAATACATATTATTTAGAAGTCAAATATATATATATAATCTAGACCTTTCACTGCCAGAAAAAATTCAAACCTTCAGAAAATAATGTCTATTTTATACATTTTATCTTTTCATGCTGTCTCTGAATGCATAGTTACAGATATCCACAAACTTCTTCTTTCATAACATAACTATCTTATGTAAACTGAGGTGAAGAGAGTATGATTAGAAAACAGCAAGATTAGTCACACGCCCCTACAGCAGGACCTGTTCTAGCACATTTCTTTCATAGTTTGAAACACAGTGATTGCAACTGAGAGATGTACTGCACATTTTTCTGAACCAGTCAGATACAGGGGATTAGATCAATGTGCAGATTCAAGGACAAATAAAGTGTAGTTTTAACTTCCCAATTCTAACCACAGTAGTAGAAGCAGTATACAAACAGTTAGTTCATGGTCATAGTTTTTCTTAGTCATTCTGATAAAATAATGCAAAAGTCAACAAATACTTGCTACTCGTTAGATTTGCATACAGTGTTTTCTGATGTTAGGCATTATGACATATGGATCCACCCACATTAAATTACACAAGCTACTCAGAAGAAGAGAATATTCAAACATTAGATTTTGTCAATGTCTACATGAACATTTCTAACAGGGTGAACATTTCTAAATCCTGTGAAAATCCATCCAAGTATGCTCACAGACTTTGAAGATTACACACAGGGATGACATATAGTCTGATCTGTTATGCAAGTCACGCTTTGCTGTCTGACTTCTTGAAAAATACCCTGATTCCATTTTTTAATTGTTCAAAAAATAAGGGTTTTTCAAGCTTTTTATGTTTATGAGTATCATTTCCTGCATCTCACATGAATAAATTGCTCACATATTACAAGGGATTTGCAGAGTCAGCCTGTGGAGAACATTAAGTAATGTGGCAAGATAATGTTATGTTTTGTACAGGCTATGGAAAGGCAAACCTGTGGCTGGACGTGCGTCAGAGCTAGCATGAGAGCATGCTGCAAAGAAGTGAGGATACTCGGAGCCACTGTGCAGTGTTGGTGCCAGTGTCAGCCGCTGTTGCAGGCTGGGAGAAGGAAGAGACAGGGGCTACTGCTGTTTGCAGAAGAAAACTGCTCAAAGTGCAAGAAAGTCACTCCCATCACTCCAAAACCTAATTTATCCTGTCCTGCTGGAGAGTCACACACAGAACAAGTTCAGAGAATTTCAAAGCCTTCCTAAAGGATACCTAAACTGATATGTTTAATTAGACTTCCTTGGGCTTGTAAAGACAAACACAGCACCTCTAGGTGAGAAGTAAATTAGTTCGACAATGGATGGTTAATTGTAACTAACAAAGTCAGGCTTTCTAATACCATCTGAGATGAAGTTGTGGTGGCTATTCCTCAAGTGCCTTTCAAATATCCTCTGTCCACAAAGATCAGGGAAGCGTTTCACTCTCAGAAACACAGTCCCCTAAAAACAAGGGAGGACCAGGATAAAGTGACAAGCTTGGTGATGACAGCAGTTACCTGACTTTGTAGAACAAGAAGTCCTGGGTAAAGACACATCCTATATCTGCTTACATAGAGAAATAATAAAATTGAGGATGCTCAAGCTGTTCGCAAAAGGACATAGTGGAGAATGAAAAGGAGAAAAAAAAACCACCTCTTTCCTGCAACGTGTCCTGTTCCTTTCTGTTACAGTATGTTTAGGAATTACTGGAAAGACACACAGTACACTAAATACTAACATCACAAATGTGGTTTCCAAGTTGAGAGAGTCATTTAAATAAACCATCGAAAATATTTCTCACAAGCACAAAAGTTCCTTTGGCCAACACTGAATATGTCCTCATTGTTTAAGGGAAGCTCTGCTCTGCACATATACTGAAGGATCAGGAGTTAAAGACAAAAGACATTGCCAAGAGACCCCCGAGAAAACACGTTTTACGTTGTGTTACATGTGTGTTACATAGTAGGTAGTTCACTACCTAGGCCAAAAAAAGCCCCACTTCTATACAGTCCCACTAAAAAGTGTAGTGCTAGCAAAGGAACAATGCGTATTTTTTTTATTACAGTTAATTTTAAATAAGAATTGCAATCAACTTTTCTCCCTTCTCAGAACCCTTGTTATGTTGAGCATGATTTTTTTTTTAATTCTTCCGCAGTGTGTTCACTTAAGTGTCTCATAACAACAACTATTCAGAGGTACTTTACTCTTCCTTTTGTAAAAGCATTGCAGTGTCTAATGTCTTGTTAAAATAAAAGTCTGTAAAAGTCACAGCCTTCTCTCCAATATTATGAACATTAGTCATCTGCAAATTGTTCTAATAAAACTCATTTAAGAATAAAATGTGGAATACCAGCAGATGTAAATACTGTTTCAGTAAGTAAAAAAATGCACACACTTCAAACACATAGGTACTGCCTATCTCCCAAAGAAGAAACACACTAGTCCCATTCCTACTTTGAAAAACCTGAGGCCAACCTTTTTATTGCAATAGCAGCAGGACCACAAAGTACAGCATACATCAACAGGTTACCTACACTACCACATTATTTTGCTTTGCCTCAATCATCAAAATTGTGGAAGTCAGCTGAAACTCCTCGGTCATGATTGTTCCAATGAGCTCCTAGGAGAGGAAAGGGGTCATATCTGGACCCTAAAGAAAAGGTGGATAGATACATTCAACTCTGAAACAGCACAATATAAGATACCTTCAAAAAAGTTGAAGTTATTGCCAAAGCAAGTTCCCACCCTTGCTTTGCTGCATACAAAGCAGGTGTCTGGCCCAGCTAGACGCTGGTTTATCAAAATGCATGCGTCTTCCCTCTCTCACAGTGATGACAACTCATTCAAGAAAAGAGTCACCAGCTATTGCAGAGACATTCACAGCGTTATGCAGCATGGGAGTTGCTCATCCTTAAACAATGTAGTCTTTTTGGCTGCCAGTTCAGTTTCAAGCAACAAACCTTTCTTGTTGGCCCCAATGATACGTTATTTTCTCACTCTAGTTTGTCTGTTTAAAATATTTAGGAGTGCTCATATGAAAGTGATGAATATGCTCATAATTATGTCCATCTTTATAAGATCCAAACCTAAGAAAAATATTCAAGAAAGCAAAACCATTACAACATGATTTAACCCATGCAATTAAATCATACGCTTACTACAGTATAATTAACACTTCTTCTGAATGTTCTAGATAGTTTATTTCAGAAACAGGCCACAACCCTACTTACATATAAATCATAATCTACGTATGCTAACTAGACGTCTTTGAGTGTAATGGAGACATTTAATTACACTGATTGGATTAATGCCATAGGCACTCTATAAATGGAACTCCAGCTGACAAAGGTGAGCGGTGCTTTTATCTAGTTAAATCCTATGCTCTTTAAATTTTTTCTACTGACTTCAGTGGAGATATAATTTAACCCCCCAGAGTATGCAAATACTCAACCCTATTGTTAATATTGCACATCTTACTTTTGAAAATTATGGTGAAAATTGTAATTCTTCATGCCATATTTAAATCTGAAAGTTTTGACTACTGACTATTATGGTAGATAGATTTGCAAAAGTAAAATGTAGTACTTATTCAAAATCTCAGTGCTAAACAGCATTTAAAAGCAGTGCCACTGTGCTTCAAAAGAACTACAGTTAACTGGAAAAAGTTAAACTTATTCCTAAAGGGCATAATTTTTTTCTGCTTATAGGCAGACATAAAAGGAATTAGGACAAGAAAAATATTCTGCACTGAAATCAACTGAGAAAAATCTGAATGTGAATGCTAACTTCAGGCAAGTTTCATCATGTGGAAAAGACTGGGCAAACTCCTGCTTAGACAGGAAGCCAGTGACTGAGTGGTAAATAAAAAGTGAGTAAGCTCAACTGTGAGGTGTATATAAGAAATTAGTATATTCTGTATTACACGTTAGAAGTAGTAAATGCAGCATTGCTGGGAATTGTCTCTCTGTGGCAAAATTTATCTCAAACTTCATGACTCTTCCACTGATATTCAATGTAGAATAAATACCTTTCTCTGTATTTCTCTTCCTTATGCAATGCCAGTGGAAAAATGACAGCATTCTAGAAATAAATAACTTTCTATGTAAAAACCTAGCCCTTTTTTCTTCTTGACATATGTAACATACTACCTCAGGCATTCTCCTTAATTTTTGCTCCAGTTACATAGTATGTTTTAAAATGCTTATGCAAGGAGTATTTAACATATATATTGTATTTTGTGTTCTAAGTAACAGTATATTAAGACCCCAATCCTCAGAAGTGCTGAGAAATATGGGAGTTCTCTCATCACCTATAAAATGAGTCACCACACCACTTGGCAAATATCCCTATCAAACAATCTCAGAAATTAATCACCTGGGTGAAATAAGCATTACCTTCAATTTATGCTACGACACTGCAGACTGATTTTCCCAAGGCACATGCCAAGTCAGTAGAAAATATGGAATTACAAATCAGAAGTTCTTGCCTCCTAATCTTCCGCTCAGTTTGGTACTGACCAGTGCCTCCCACTTTAAGAACAATTCTGTTCCCAGACTTCTCTTTTACAAGATATCACGTGCATCTTAATTTCTTATGAGATACACTGACCTGGGATTGAAATGGATGTCCTCAGGAACTTGGCTGGGATCAGTGACAGTTCTGTCATTGTCAACATAGCTATCCAAGTGATCTGGGATCCTAAATTTGGCCATCTGGACTTCTGAATCACTTAAACCAGCATGAGATATGCGGGCATAGCCCAACCTATCAGACACAAGAAGAGTTAGTTTGAAGAAATAACTCAAGGCAATTTCACCACATTCTTAATTCATGTCTCTTTTTTCCAAGAGTTATTATTTAACTTAGCAACATAACTTTCCATTTCTGTGAATCTCACCTTCAAAAAACTTAAAGTGCTCTGTAAACACGAGCATCGTAACACAATGTCACAAGTAGAAAAACTGAGAAAGCCTAAGTGTTTGACAACAAAAATAAGTTCTAGATTTAGAAACTCATTTTTAAAATTACAGTTTTGGAATATGCATACTGGTATAAGCTCACCAACATTTTTCACTGAAGAGATTTTGAAATTCAGGAAAGGAACTCCAGCATCAATGGAATGAGTAATGAGAAAAATTAGATTGCAAATGGGGTTTTGTTGCTTTTTTTTTTTACTCAATACTGTTACTTAAGACAGCTATCTAGTTTACTGGTTTTACTCCTATGAACACTGCAGAATTTGCAGTTTATTCAGAATAAGCTGAATTCCATTCTGGTACATATATCACCAAGAGAATGATTTACAAGCAACTTGGTATTAAAAAATATGGAGTGCATAGGTCCCAGCAGAGGAAAGTGCTTCAATATGGGCTTACACAGTTAAAGTTTCCACTAAATCCAGCATAAAGCTTGGCTGGGTTAGATCAGCATTTTGCCTGAACAAACCCTACAATCATAGTTCAAAATTTGTATCTTCTGTGTCACATACAAATTAGGGCTTAGCCTTCACATTTTAGAATGAAGCTGCAAAGCCAGAGTTTTGGAAAAAAGTAGTTTTATGTTACCAAAGCAGATTAGATCTGAAGGCTTTTGACATAGAAGGATGAAACCTGTAATACTGTCTTTGTAAATTATATTCAGAAATACACCAATTCATCCTGAGATCGATGTTTCACATTACTTCATGATACTTCTAACTGTCCATACATAATTGTTTAGGTATATAAGACTCTTCCACAATTACCTACAGAAGGGTGTAAAACTGATCGTCATAAAGATACTTAAAACCAATGAATAAATGATACACTTTAACACACCTTATTACTCCACGATACATAATATAGCTACACCATCTGTCATGATCTGTACTGTCAATATCCTGTGAAAGGAAAAAATAAAAAGTCAAACAAATAAGGTAAGCTTTCCTTATGGGTAGGCTTTAAATCAGTAATAGAACCAATGTATAAACCTGCTGCAGGAAAATGTTTTGCCTAAAATATTGTAATAAGGTAGAAAGGAAAAAACCCACTGTTAGACACAGACAAATCAGACCACTTTTTGACATCTCCTGACAGAAAACCAAATCGCAGAACTCAGTTTTAAAACAAAAGAATCACAGAATTAGAGGTTGGAAGGGATGTCTGGAGGTCACCCACTCCCAAGCCCGTGCTCAAAGTAACTTCAAGCAGGTTGCTCAGGGCCTTATGCAGCCAACTTTTGAATATCTCCAAGGATGGAGATTTCACAACTTCTCTGGCCCCCTGTTCTAATGCTTGACAACCCTAACTGTGATTTGTTTTTTTTCTCTTCTACTATCTAACTGACAATTCCCTTGTGGCAACTGCCGTCCATTGCCTCTTGTCCTTTCACTGTGTAACTCCACCTTCTCTATAACATGTCAGGTAGCTGAAGACTGTATTGGAAAATGTGCTTGTATTTTCTTATTTGTCTAAGTTACCAATTTGAAATATTAAGCTGAATGTTTCAAATATATATTATCTCTAACTGCTAAAAGAAGCAGTATTTTTACATTACCTGGACATTTCCATTTTCTATTAATTCAGTATAATCTCTGGATCCAGGAGCTGAAGTGATGTATCCCAGAAATACAACTTGCTTAGAGCTAGTCTTCAATAGGTTTGAAACAGCTATAGCCTGGAGTTTTCTGTCCAAGTCCTCTCTGAAAGAAATGGAAGAGACTTTAACATATATACATTTTAGCTCGGAATCTTTGTGCTATAACATAGTAAGCCACAAATGAATCTGACACCTTTTTTATTGCTGAGTATTAGAGAGTATGAAAGTTTACAGAAAAGCTCACTGATTCAAAATGATCACTGTGTTCGATAAAAGCCACATGGTCATGGTAGATGTAATTAGGGTTCTCTTTCTAACCATTACAGGAACAACTTCTTCTATTACTGTTTTGTTTTTAATACTGATCTCATCACCAGGAAATGTGAATGTAAGTGCTTTGGTTATCTGAGGCTTTGTCTCTGCCTGCACTTGAAATTTAATTGTGCTAGCACAGAGTGGTGCATAACAAAGAGCTGACATGCTAACAAAACTTTTATGATGGACAGAGCATGGTAAATATAGTCTTAAGGTTTGGGTCACATAATTTATGAAATATAACTTAAGAGCTATGTCATCCCATTAACACTACTTAACGACATTTGGAAGGTATTCTGCATCTCTTTAACAAGATGTACACAACAGTTCCAACATGACCAAAAGTGATAGCATAAATGGAGCCTGGCAAAATACTGTATTGGATCCCATTCCCTGTCCTTGGATTTGTCATGACATAACATAAAGGCAGTTCTCTTTCTACGATTCTTCATGTTAATAACTCTAAACAGTTGTGCAAAGCATGTTCTCTTCTATATTTTGGTAGACTGGGCTAGATACCATTGAGACAGGGAGTTGATTTTGGAATCTGTAATCCCAAAAGAAGACAAAATTTTAAATGCTGCTATGCTTTCTGAATAGCAGTACTTCTGACTGAAGCAAATGCATTAAGGAGAAAGAGCACACAGACAGGAGACAAAAAACCCCAACCATTTAAATAGAAGCCTGACCGAGGTATACGTGAAGTTGCCTGCTCAGCTAGCTGCTTTTTCCAGAATTACACCTCTCCAGAAGATGGGTTCTTTTAAATGACACAGGCATTGTTATATTCCCACATTTTAAAAAGCAGTCTTTAAAAAAATCCCTAGTTATCCAGTATTCTATAGTTTACGTCATCCTAAGCAGCAGATGAAAAAAGATGAAAAACAAGCAGCTGTGTGTGCCATTTGATTACAAATTAATTCACCTCAAAACACAATCTAATTTGCACTCATTTCCCATGTGTCTCCTCCTTTTTTCTCCTTCACCTTTACCTCATCTCTCTGTGAGGGGGGAATACAGTGCTATTTTCTTCTACTTCAACAAAGTTTCTCAGAGGGGCAAGTCTAATCACCTGTGTGAGGCAGAGAATGAAATTCCTTTCTAGAGTTCAGATTAGGAGTGGTTTCTGACAACTATATGTGTTTAGTAAAAGGGAAATCTATAAACAATTTGCATGCTTGGAGCACAGCTTCCACACAGGGGAAGGAAATGGAGAAGATCAGTATGGGATAATGAGAATTCCTACTGCTTTCTGAGCGGCTTCTTTGTGTATCGTATTCTGCACCCAATCCATAAATTTGCCTTTCCATGAATTATAACAAATATTAAAATAAGTCCAGATCTTACTTCATAACTACAAACATACTAGATATTGCAGCAAATGAAACAGAAAATACAGCTACAAGCAGCATCACAAAACTGTCCCTTATTAATATTCATTACACACAAGTAATCAAGACATTGTTTTAAAGAACTGAAATCTTTCCCATCACATATTTGAGTTATGAGTATAATTCTTCCTTTCAGAATCCAGAGATTAGGTTTCATATTTCCAGTTTCAATAGTCAGAAGGACATTGAATGGATATTTTTGTTGCTCTTTCAACACTGTCATAGAATTCATAGACCCATTTAGGTTGGAAAGGACCTTTAAGATCATCGAGTCCAACCATTAACCTAGCACTGCCAAGTCCACCACTAAACCATGTCCCTAAGCACCACATCTACAC
>NW_008824243.1:5301882-5316892 GCF_000699105.1 Pygoscelis adeliae
CGTCCTATCGCTAGTTACTTGCGAGAAGAGACTGACACCCACCTCGCTACAACCTCCTTTCAGGTAGTTGAAAGAAGGAAACACGCCTCCCCACAGCCTCCTTTTCTCCAGGCTAAACAACCCCAGTTCCCCCAGCTGCTCCTCATAAGACTTGTTCTCCAGACCCTTCACCAGCTTTGTTGCTCTTCTGTCCTTTCTTGGAAGTTTCAGAATGGTTACTTTTTATTTTAATAAACACCAATTGTCCATTAATGCTATCTATCTGTCACTGTAACTATCTGCACTCACTGTGGAATACAACAGGTCTATTCCACATGCAGAAAGTCAGAAGGATGCTATCCTGCACTGAGGTGTATCTGTAGCCCTATTACTTGTTGTGGTTTTGCAGAACTATATCTTTATATCTCTAGTAAGTCAGATATTAGGGCCAGCTGAGTTTTGCGTGACATATTTGTCCCTTTTAAAAAATGCTTCAAAATTTTAAACCAGTAGCTATGTCATAGTATTTCCTCCAATGTGCCTTGTTAGAACCAGTATTACAGCAGCAGATTTTAAAGGGTACAAAAGAAATCCCAGAAGTTCACAAATTACAATTATGTTACCCAGCTTTGCGTGACATATGTAACAATAAATAAAATACACACTCTTCATTTCCAAAATGGGCAACAACAAAATCAACCAGTTTCCCTGTGAAGTTGACAGTCATGGAGATGGCAGGTGCAATCTCCCCCTCTGGAGATGGAAGGAGGTGATGGGTAGATTTTACAATTGGATACCTTGATAGCGCCATAATCCTACATGAGAAGAGGGAAACAGTTACATTTTGTAGTTCACAAGCATCACAAGTGTGAACTAAGCAGATAAATGTGAGCAGAAGACTAACGGTCACTGAACTCAAACCATCAGACCAGAACACAAACCATCTCTAGCAGATTTTTCTGAATTTAGAAGGTTTTCCTCTAAAATATTACTTAAGTACATGTCTAAAGATGTATTATCAAATTCATTCCTACACTAAGAAATACCATTCCATATTTATGAATTCTTACACTGAGCCTCTCAAAATCTACATCCTCAGACAAAACAGAATTTTATACTACCAGTAATTAAAATGTATTTTATTAGAAGTAGAAGCAGGTAGAAATACATCTTCAAAGTTGGAGATTTCTCATTCTTCCAGCTTCTGTTTGGAATCAACCTTAAAACCATTTTGCATCAGGTTTTTCAAAATATTTCATGAAGAAAATTTCAGAGAATGACTTTTCTGCCCTATTCTGTATCACTTAAAGACACAGGCTCTGGAAGAGGAAAGTTGCTAAATTCCCCTCACATATGGCAAAAATTAAATAGCCATTGCAACATCACTACGAAGTTCCATCTGCCACAGAGATCTGCATATCCCCCTGGAAAAAAGCCACATCATAAGCCACTATTTTCCAGAGGGCAAAGATATGCAACTGGTAGTTGCTGAAGCATTAGAGTAAAATCAGACACAAAAACCTGGTCAAATAGACATGATGCTTTTGCATGCCCATTTCCCACTATACAGCCCAAGCTGGATTTAATGAATTAAAAATTTCTAATAACTCCAGGTGCAGTTACATTTTCCAACTGCTATCACATTTTTAAGTCTGAAGTCTAAGGTTCTTAGATTTCCAAAATAAAATAATGAGAAAAGCAAATCAGATGTAGTACTTAGAATGCCAGACTTCCAAATCTGTACATTAAGGGCCAGGATGCCATTCTCTGCATCACCAAAGCCAAAGTAGTTTACAGGGACAGGCACCAAAAATTGATCATTTTTAACGAGAAAATTTCATCTGCATTGCATTATAATGCTAAGGAATCAAAGTGTGTTCTTAAAGACAAGCTCCAACAAGTGATTATGGTGGTTATTTTTCCAATTATTCTTTGCCCATGTGCTAGTAGAGTTAGCATTGGGTAGTGTATTTGCATTTATTTAATGTCAGTGTGCATGTAAAGATGACTCACCCCCAAGTGTGATCTCTTGTGCTTGGACCAAAATCTGTGTAAAATCCTAGTCTTTCTCCTAGCCACATTGTTGGATCGTTGTTCCCAATGAATGGTTTAGAGGCATCACTCTCTATAATAGTGATAAAATCAGCATCTAAAATGGGGAAGAAAAAAGAAAATATTTCCAAATTTATAACTGTGACCTATAAATGTGATTTATAAATGACTACATAATGTTGTCATTTCCCTTCTGATTACACATGGATGGACACAAGCCCTTCAGGAGTCAATCAGGGCAAATCTTAACGCTGGCAACAAAGTCATGCCCAAACTTTCAGTCACTGTAGGCTACACAGCCTCTGATGGAGGGATACTTAGTGTCTGGATGCCATAGCTCCTCCCTGGTGCATAATGAGGCACACATGAGACTGCACAGTACAGCTGGCCTGCACATACCTAGTGCGGACCATTTCAAAAGCATTAGACATAATGTGCGTACACAGATTAACAGAATCGTAGAATCATAGAATAGCTGGGTTGGAAGTGACCTCTGAAGGTCATCTAGTCCAACCCCCCTGCAGTGGGCAGGAACATCTTCAACTAGATCAGGTTGCTCAGAGCCCCGTCCAGCCTGACCTTGAATGTTTCCAGCAATGGGGCATCCACCACCTCTCTGGGCAACCCGTGCCAGTGTTTCACCACCCTCAGCGTAAAAAATTTCTTCCTTCTATCTAGTCTAAATCTACCCCCCTTTAGTTTAAAGCCATTCCCCCTTGTCCTGTCGCAACAGGCCCTGCTCAACAGTTTGCTGCCATCTTTTTTATAAGCCCCCTTTAAGTACTGATAGGCTGCAATAAGGTCTCCCCGCAGCCTTCTCTTCTCTAAGCTGAACAACCCCAACTCTCTCAGCCTTTCTTCAGAGGAGAGGTGTTCCAACCCCCTGATCATTTTTGTGACCCTCCTCTGGACCCACTCCAACAGGTCCGTGTCTTTCTTATGCTGAGGGCTCAGCATAGTAGCAAGTCTACTGCTTTCAATCTGATGAACAAGCACTGTACAGCACATCTGCACTTATCTTCATCTGCCAAATCCTATTCTGCTCCAAAGGGTCCTGTGCAAGAGGGAGCAGGTTGCTGCTGCCGCCAAAACAATTAATCAGCCCATAGCAACCTAGCGTCAGTCCCCAGGCATGGTAACAAAAGGGTTCCCAGCTCTAGTGAATTGTTGACCATCCACAGCCACCTCACTTTCTCAGGGTACTGTGGTCCCTCCCTGTTTACATGCTGAGGTGTGGTTTTGTCAGGGGAACATGACAGGTTCCCCTATATTTTAGCTGCAGGATACAGGAAGAGCTATGCAGTCCCTCAAGGAACTGGCAGCTAAGAAAGGCCTGCCCATACCTGAAGGAAGGTGAGAGTCCGCAAGCTGGCCACAGGCTGGCTGAACCATCCAGGCTTAGCTTGAGCAGCAGGTCGGTATGGCTGCAGCAGCAACAAGTGCTCCCTTCTTGCTGTGATTATGGCCCCCTTGGAGTACTCTCCTACTCTAGAAGGCAGATCGAGTCACCACTTCATGTGCAACCCTTCTATAAGGAATTAAGACCGCTCCATCCAGCACCGCTCTTGCTACATAAGATTTTTTGCTTTTGAAATGTCTTATTTAGCACTATGAAAGCAATGTTAGCAGGGAAAATGATAGCTCAGAGTACTCTTAAGTGGATTCCCAGATTTTTGCTTCTACATCATTAGCATACATGCTAGCCACAGAAACAATGACTAAAACCATTGAGAGGGGTTGATGTTCGTTCCCTTCAGGGCAGACAGGAGTTCCAGTCACAAAAGCCATTACATGTTGCGTCTTCACTATTCCAACAAAGAGAAGATGAGCCCAAGGAATGCACAGAACCACACCTTTAAAGAGAACCCCTATGCTGAAGAAGTTAGCCACTCTTTTCTCTGTGGCTCTCAAAATCAGCTACTCTTCTTTAGCAAACAAATCGTTTAAGAATCTCCAGCTTAATTCTGAATGCATTAATGCACTTCCTGGAAATGTTAATGTGGTATTTTATATAACAATATACATGTAACATAAAACTCCAGAATACTGTTTCTAGCAATCAGGAATTAAGATTTATTCATTTATATTTTGGAATTTGCTGCCTTTTTGACTTACCAATTGCTTCTTTTACAAGTGATACTTCATTACCACAAAGAAATGCTCAATGGACATAACAAAGTAAATCACTTTTTCTAATATTCATGAATTTAAACTATAGGTACCAGAAATAAATGCATTCATTACTGTTAATAAATAAATATGCAAAGGTTAAATACTCAGACATAAGCCATGAGCTATGGAATCCCGTATGTACAAGAATGCCCCAAGTTTCACTTCATCAAATGTCCCAGTTGTTTTCTCATATCACTAGACAGCCTACAGAGCTCAGCCCTCTGAACCTTTGGTCATGGGACAACAGAGTGAATGATGCACGAATCAGCCTGTTCCCTCTTTACTAACTCCTGAGCATCTCTGCCACAAAATTGAGGCTTGCACAGCAGCACCTGTGTCAGTGCCTTCCCACTGCTTGGATCTGTCAAGCCTGAGCTGCTCAGGAAAGCCGTGTGGTGCATTCACTCCATAGGAGGAGAGGAGAACACCAAATGCTGGAATGGCAGCATGGATGCTTCCTAATCTTCTGAGCTGCTTTAAATCTTAAAGCGGCAGCTCCCAGTCTTCCCTGTGTCATGGGTATCGCAGAAAACAAGTAACACCTACAAGCACCAGTGGTCAATTCCTTTCAGTGCACCCTGCAGCAGCATTAATCTTTGGTTCAAACTCCTCGTTTCCTATAGCTAATTTTCCAACCAAAACCCTGTCCATGAGCAACAGGTTAGAGACCCTTTACAGTAAGATCATGACAACTCAACCAAGCTACAATCACTATTCCCCTTTTATACATTGCTCTGGCTCACTGATGGAAACAGACTTGTCTGTTTTTCCTCTGTACACCTTGTTTAGGGCATTTTAATTTCAAACTCTTCAGAAATTATATAATGCTTCACATCTAAAAAAAAAACCACAGAAGTTATAAAACATTAAATTTGATCTAAAAGGAAATTTATCATTATTTCATTTATGTGAAGAATTTCTCTATAGAAAAGTAACTCATCAGCAATATGAGAAAAAAATCCAAATAATAAATGAAGTGTTTTCTCCAACCAGAAACGTCTTTAAAATACATTAAAAAAATTATCACCTCTGCAAATGGATTTTTAACAGAAGTGATTGTATTGGAACAGCTCACAAATTCAGGAGAAAGCCACTAGACACAGGTTCTTGTGTTAATGCAAGAATGGACTCACTCAGCAGGTGTTCTTGCTTCTGTCTCTTCAGATGAACCCTCTCAAATATAAATAAAGTGGAAAAAAACATTACCTGTCTGATTAAGCAAATTAGCTGATCCTTCCAAATTAGACCATCCTTCATTGTCATATGCAAATCTAAAAGGCCAGATCATAGCAGAGAAGTCTCTTTTTGGAACCTCAAAAAAATAAATGGAAAAATGTCAAGTACAAGTTGACTTTCATGTATTATACCTTTGCAGTCAACAACATCAGATACATGGTGCCATAAAAGACATGCAAGAAGAGATGTTTTAACCAACACATTTTCCTAATAAAGTTGTCAGGATTACAAAAGACTTCAGGTATTTTTGACAAAAATCCTCTATTAACAGGAGGAGAAAAGTCACCCCAGTTAAAATGAATTTGTACAAGTAAGAGTAAATAAATGAATATGAAAGACACTATGAATTTTTTCATCTTTCTGAGAGGAACTACCCACTTTTTTCCACATTATAAGGTACTACAAACCGGGATGAGTTCTAAAAAGAAAGCCAACTGTATATGTCTGTGTGCATGTGTGAATACGCACGTGCGTGTGCACGTGCACACACACACACACACACACAATTTCTACTTAGCTCTCATCACCTTTTCTGCATCTTTTCCTGCATTTGTCATCAGTGATTTCTCTAACAAAAAAACTACCAGCAGGGATACATGTCAAGAGCAAGTTTCAAAGGACTGTTTCCGAACTGCCACCAAAAGAAAAAAGTCTCATTCATAATTGCAACCACCTGCATCAAAAATTTAATTTCATATTAGTAATCAATTAAATCATAGAATGGAAACATGTTAATTCATACCTGAGCAAAACAGCTCTGATTTTGTATTAAAATTACTAAATATGCAAGCAACACACTCGGACAACTTGTAAGTAATCTAAATGCTAAACTTTACGAGTATTGAGCATCTTAATTGTTACTATCATTGCAATACCTAATTTTTTGCCAGATGGAAAACTGGAATCTTTCGATTTTTATCCAATTTCTGTAAGTAGTCTAAGTCTAATCTAAGTCAACCAACTTTTCAGAGAGGTTCAATTCAGAGTTATGCATATAAATATAGAAGAATAGAATTCCTTCAGCTGGAAGGAACCTCAGGAAGTTAGCTGCTCAAACTTCCCTGATATAAGATCGGGCTGATAACAGCATTGTCCAGTGTTGAATTCAATTCAAATAAACTCATTTATAAAAGTAACGTTCAAATTGAATGTATGAGGCAAGCATCTCTCAGTTTTTCAGAATATTTTTTTCCTTCATAGCAGCACTATAAATCTCCAAAGACCCAGATATTTCCCACGTTTAACGTGAATTTACAAATTAAACTTTCTGCATCTTCATTTCTGCATTATTGTGGCTGAATAATTGGACACTGGTACAAAGACTTCTTCAGCACCAACCAACACACCTAAGATATCACACGTGCATTTTACTGTATATTTGAAAGTTACCATTTTCACAAACACACTACTCACCCCTTGGCCCAACTTCTTCTGGTAAGTTTTATAACGTAGACCCAATCCTAGTAAACCAACACCAACAAACAGCCACAATACTTGAAACAGAGAAACACAGAAATGTTGTTTTTAAAGCAAGAGAAAATAATGTTGTTATTGCAGTTAAACAGAACTGGGTACGCTGTCATTCTAAGGTGTGTTTTTCATAGAATGGGGAATGTATACATTTAAATTTCCACATATGCCAGTGAGAACACCACTCCAAGTAGTGTACTTAAGAGTATCTATGTGGGCAGAATATCTGTATGTGTGCAGATACACTTACATTCTCCAAAACACAACAGGCTGAGTAGATACAATACACTAAAACTCCTTGGAATATTTATGTAAGAATGATACCTACTGAAGAATTCATTATAGGATATAAGTAAGAGCATCATGTAAACCTTCCAGTGTTTTCCTCTGTGTTCCAGGTATGCATTTGTAGTATACAATTTTTATTTTATATTAATACGGTGTGTGGAAAAAAAATGAGTTTACTTCACAAGCCTTTAGATGTCAGAAAGATGTGATCCCTGCCAGACCTCCAGAGCAGTCCTTTGTTTGACACATTCTTGGAAAGGCGCTGTGGCTTCACAGAATGCAAATTCAGAGCTCTCCCATTGCTCCTGTAGCCTTCTAAATAACCGCAGTGGACACTTACGAGCTCTGAGGGTTTGGCACACTGTAATTTGATGATCAAACCCCTCTACTGTTATTTCATTTACACAGTGGCATATGGTATCTACAATGATTTCAGTAACTCTCGTTTATTCTTTCATCAAATCTTTAAACAGATGTGTAATTGTTTTTATGCAAGTTTTCTGGAACAATTTTGTGTAAAATTTAAATAAAATTTATCATGGATGATGTCAGAAGAAAGGACATGCTGTTTACATTAGTACATGTCAAGCAATTTCGTACTCTGCAAGATGCAAAGGTGCTTGAAGGGGAAGCTGAGAAATAATACAAGTCTGGGCATGACGATGAAATACAGGAGTTACTGTTGTAATGTCACAAAATTAGCTGAGCAAGGGCCGTGCTTTGTGACAGGCAGTATTTTGAAGTATTTACTCACTTTCGTGAAATGTTTTTGAGTAGTAATATTTAAACCACTTGCATTGGTGCTCATGTTGCCTCTAACACACAAACTCTCGGAGGCCACATTCTTCTGGCCCCTGAGTATATAGGGTAAAGACCTTCATAAAGATTTCAGAAAAAGCCCTGAAAAGTGGTGAAGTACTATTGTCTCCACTTTCCAAATGAGGTAAAATGAGGTATGCAAATGATAAGTGAGTTGATCCAAAGTCACAGAGGAAAAAAAGATGCAGGAATTTGAATCTTCAGCATCCTGATCTCTGTAGGGTTAGCACGCCCTAACACCTAACAATTTTTTCCTTTACCAAACTTCACAATACTGACACTTTTTCCTTAGAAAAAGTAAGCTAAAAATGAAAACAAATCTGAAGCTCAAGTGATTGTAGAGAAATACTTGAAAACATAATTTGGATGGATTCCAGAGGTTTATAAGCCAAAAAAGCAGTAAAACCTCAAACACTTTAGTTTCTCTTCAAAACTTAAGGAAAAAAGCAGACCTCAGATATATATCATCTGGAAAGCTGGGATCCCTAGGCATAGTTCACAGGCAGGAGGTGACAAAGGTTTCCCAAGGATAGGCCTCGTCTGCACGTGCAGCAGGGCATCAGGATTGTGTAGTGATGTCAGCCACAACAGGCTTTGCAGGACTGCCTCCTCACGCAGGAGGAGTGTCACGTTATACAGCAGCTCCTGGGCCCACCGAGTCCCATCCCACGGCCAGCCAGCTCACACAGCCCTATAAAAGGGTGTCACACTGAACTGCTTCAAAATCAACATACTGAACGGGCTGAGAAATCATTCAGATCTTTTGTATACACATGTAATAAAACCCAAGATCCAGAGAGGCCTCCTTCTCAACTGCCAAAATGAAATCACAAATGACGCCAAATCTGTTTTTCATTTTCTTTTTTCTGCAGTTCATTTTTTTTGGTCTCCATTTAACACACTCCATGAGGAATAGCCTCTCTCTCAACAGTAATTGGGGTGAATCAGCTCCTCAGTTAGTATATGTCATCATTAAAACTGGAACGAGGGCAATACTAACTACAACTCTGGCTCTAAAACTAGCACCAAAAAACATTTCTAAAACATCTCAGCAAAACACCGCGTTACTCTTTTCTTCAGAAAGTATTCCTAGAGTCATGGAAGAAAGGAAGTAAAATTATACTTACATAGTTTAATATAGTTTTTACTCTTTCTGAATAGTGGCTTTTGGTTGCTTTTCACTTCAAAGATAGAGCTAAGGTCTTTCTTGGGTCCTGTTAGAAAGTCTACCCCAATACATAACATGATAAACCCTGTAAAAAGATGTCATTAGTTTTTTCATAGAGCTTTAATATATTTAACATTGCTTATAAATGCACCATTTATAAACTCCCAGCTGTTGTGTTACATTCAGCCTTATGGCTCCAACAACAAAGACAATTCAAAGCACAAACACAGATAAATGCCATACCCAGTGTAGTAATGCAGGCAATATGAGATTTATTGATAGAGAAGACCCTACTTATCATTGTCACAGTATTTACCTCGACTATGCCTGCAGCACTTCAAAAATTTTTGATTTACACTGTTGTACTTGTGGACATAAGCATTGCTTCCAACAAATTGGTTAGTGACATTAAACATGCCATTAATGATAAATATTTCAAAAAATATTTCAAAATAGTAGTATTGCAATAAGAAGTCAAAGCTAAAAGATTATTTAAAATTCCACTGAACACTTGTTTCACACAAAAATAATGAAGTTCAAAATTATATTGTTTGGGGTTTTTTTTTCAAATAAGCTGCTGCTAAAAATCAATTAATTAAATTAAATCAATACACCTGAAACAGCCTTAATAAGCCTGCTTTGTGCTTATGACTGAAGAGCAGACCTAATAGTAAAAGTATCTAGCCAAAGACCCCTTCACATTATGAACTCTACTCTGGACTACAGTGAGCTCCAAAATACAGTCCACCTTTGGGTCTTTCAGGCTGAGCACAAAGGGGCTACTGACACTAACGCAACTTACAGCTGTTCTTGCTCTTCCCTTGCAACCCAGCAGCCTAAGGATCATGATACTACCAGATAACTTTGTGGTCCCCAGCATCAGGCTGCATTGGGTGCTATCCAAGCAATCCTCAGAACCTGTCTCATTATTCACTATGGAAACGCAGAGATATTTTAACTCTGCTGCTACTACTGGGTCCCACTACTGCACATTTTATCAGGTTTCTTCTGTTAGTGAAATATTTGTTTAAAGCCATGTTCTCCCTTTCTCCACTCATGTACCAATTGGGAGAACAATAAAACCAAAAATATTTTAATCCTTTGATCTGGGGCAAAGTAGTGACTCTTTCAGCAGATCTCCCCACCTTTGTGTATCCTAACATCAACTTCCGCGGAACCTCAGGCACACATAGCCAGCACTCTCAAGCAAAGATTGATTTGCAGTAGAGTTTCAGGGCATTACGTCAAAAAGGCTAGCACACGGTAGATAAATGATGCTAAAATGCTTCCAGGCCCCTATGGACAGCTACAACCCTCAGCTCAGCCCAGTGCTTTCAAAGTTTACTGGAATTAAACCAGACAAGAGCAATTATGTTACACCTACATATTACAGAACCTTAAAATAACAGCTTGATGAAAAAAGACACTGTTGATTGTAAATGTCTATTATCTTTGCAAACGAACTACTCTGTCACCAAGATACAAGTAATGGATTTTTATATGGGAACTACAAAAGCAATTGCTCAGTTTGTTCTAAAACAGTGTAAGCAGACTGCAGCAGGTTGGGAGACCAGTTTAACATGGCAGCATCTTGTATTCTTGTGCTCCAGAGCCAACAGAAGCAGCTGTGCTTTTTAACAATAGACAACTAAGCACACCTACAGATACATTTTAAAAGCTAGTAAGCGACTTCCCTGCACTAACTGTTGCAATGCACTGTGATGGTAACTTTTCAATAGGTAGTTCAGACTAATAGTACAAGCTCTTTTTCCATCCCTTATGAGCTAAAGGATCCAATTACCTGCAAAGAAAAGGTGGGAGCATAATGCATTGGATATGAGCTCTGCTGGAGAACGTGTATGTCCTTAATATCTTTGCGGCATAGTTAATCGACTATAGAAGTCATGTTTTTTTCAGAGTTATAGCTGAAGATGAAATGACCATTACTCAGTATTTTCTTACTGCTCTTACTTGTTACATTGGTTGTAGTGAAAGTTTGCAAACCAGGAAGCTGGGTCTAGTGCAATGAAGAAGGGGACACACACAAAACCCTTCTCAAAGGGAGACTGATTCAAAGCCATTAAAGTTGATGGAAGACCAGCGATCCGACCCCTCAGCGTTATGTTACATCACAGTGAAGCAGCACAGAAGTTTTCAATATAATGATCTTACTTTCATTGTCACTTTTCCTGGTGCAGTTCCCTACCCAAACCACGGCAAAAGAAAGGCAGGATATGGGACAGGAGGAGAAAGCAAGAAATAGCACTTGCACCTGAAAGAAACCAGAAGAAAACAAGCAGTTTGCCAGAAAGCCAAGCTGTAAGGGAAGAAGCGTAGCAACAAATACACAGTCTCATGGTATAGTTTGCAAATCTTTGATAAGCAATGGGATGGCATCAAAAAGACAGCAACTGGATTCTCAGATGGAATATAAACTCATGTAGCACCATCAGCTGAGACGGGTTCAGGTCAGAGTTTTCTTTTTACAAAAGAGAAAGTTAGGGCCATCTCTGTGTTACTATTCAGTGATCATGCCAGGTGAATTAATCACAAGTGTGTATTTCAAAGGAAGTGACAGAGGGATTTTATGTAACAGCTTTTCTTTTGTCAAAGCATTACTCAAGAAAGCATTTGACACTCCTCTACCACATGCTTTCTTCATATAACTTCAAAAAATAAAATTAAATTAACCGAGATAACTGTTTCTACGGACCCCCAGAGTGCTTTCAGAACAAAGAAAACTGCAATAAATGTAACGGAACTCTCCTCAAAACATAATAAACTGAAATGCTGCATGTGATTGCTGTAATATATGAAACACATATGGAGACTAAGAAACTAGAGTGACAGAAAGTGGTTGTAAAGAGATTTACAAAATCTAAAACCATTGGAACAAGAAGTCAAGCACAGCATTCATTAATCCTTTTCAAACAAAACATAGGATAATGCATCACATTTTAAAATGTGCCACACACTTAGCCCAAGACAATGTTTGGCATTGTTTAAATATAATCCATGAAATATGCTACTGAAACACAGTAGTACCTATTAAGAAAATAATTCTGGAGACAAAACCAGAAAGG
The DNA here is from genome assembly GCF_000699105.1 of Pygoscelis adeliae. NCBI lineage: Eukaryota > Metazoa > Chordata > Aves > Sphenisciformes > Spheniscidae > Pygoscelis > Pygoscelis adeliae. Next base: position 5,314,150 of record NW_008824243.1, read on the forward strand.
GTTGGTGTCATTTCCACCTCCCCACCTTCATCAAGGGATCATTTTGCTAAAACCTTTATATTTGCTCACCTCAATTCTTCCTCAGCGGCAAATACCTGACAATTCCTTTTCTTCCTCTCCTGTTTGCATGTTTCTGACACTGCAGGCTTACCGACATTTCTCCAAACATGCTGGTGTGTCCACAAAGCGTAAGGTTGAGCCACATGGAAGTGAAGCTCAGGTCTCAAATGCAAACTAGCTAGGTCAGCAGGATGCTGCACTTTGCTCCTCAGAGCAGGACTAAATAATGCACTGAATTATGTTACAGTCCCAGTAACACAGCCTTCATACACCCCTGAGTTTCCAGAAACTACATTGTTACCTGAGGTACCATACTGCTATCTTAGGTAGCTAGCATACAGGTGCATTCACACCCTGGATTGCAGCCATATTTTTAGGGTGACTGATTAACAGATCTCTTCCTCAGTTGTGCACTGAGTTATCAGACTTTTTTTCACTTTGTCATTTTCCCTCAACTGAATTCCATTTTCTGCCCACATTTTAAACGATTTCCAACTGTAAGGAAACAAGTAGATTATTTTTTGCATGTCTCACTAATTTTCTCATAGAAACTCTTACCATAGTAAATCAAACAGAAGCTGAGCATTTGGAAAGACTTTTTATATACTAGATACGTTTTAAACACCTGGTTGAGGCTAAAGCAAGCATATTTGTATTTGTTCATAGTCATAAATGTACCTAAAAGAAGATGGGAGCTTTCTCTAAAGTAAATTCCTCCAGGTACAAATTTATAAGCTGTACACCATACACAGAAGAATAATTCAAGAACGTAGGCAAACATGGCTGTACTCATGGCTTTCCCAGGATGCAGACAGCTAACAAAGCGTCCAGCGAGTTGAGGCCACACACACATAGTAAAGACAGCAAGAATGTTGCCTGCAACAGCAGCACTCCAGGTGTGTAAATAAAGGAGACCGGCCGAAGATGCTAAACCTGTGAAGGAATAGAAAAGAAGAGAGTAAGTCACAGTCAGGTATATTACCTGCCACCTTCTTTTTCACATTCTGTTTAGGGAAAAAAAGAGAGTCTGGGAAATATAACTGTGCTTTGCAGCCATGAGGACTGCATCACTAGAAGGACAGTTATTCCCAATAGTCAAAGACAGCCTCTTACTTTTCCCAATATCTCATTCTCTTAAAGATTGCCTACTCAGCTGAAAACAGCACAGCAAAAAGACAGCAGAGAAACATCATCAAGAGCCAAAACTGAACAGTTTCTCTTACACAGAGCTCTCCCAGCACAGCAGAGGGATGATACAGTTTTTAAGAGATTAACAGGTCTGCCTGTTATGAACCTCCTCTAACATAATATAGAAAAAATCAAATAGGTTAATGTGAAGAGAAAACATATCTTTCTCTGATCTTCTCTCCCTTTAGATAACCATATGATGGGCAAGAAAACAACTATTAATCTTTTACTAACTGTAAGATCCTTGATTTAGCACACTGTCTTTGACTGTGATGGGATTTGACCCCAAACAGAACATTAACAACCACAGAAACTCTCTACAACAGGACGACTTCGTTCTAAAACTTTATTGTAGGTAAGAAAATGTTTACTAACTTTCATATCATGATAGAAAATGTATGGAAATATTTTTAATATTTTATTCTTATGCATCAAGGTTCTGAGCATTTTAGAATACAATGCTTGAATCAGCTAAAGAACCATTCTGTACTTGTTTTAAATTAGCAATGTGTGTACATCAAAAATCAAATGCTCACACTCACATTACAATCGGCACACACATTTCTTAAAAGTAACACCTGCACCAAAAGGTAAATTATTTGGGCAACTGATGGTTTAAGCATTACCAATTCTTGTGCCTTTATTGTGACTTTCCTGATATTTGGTATGATATTTTGGTTCCTGACTAGGAGAAACTCAGTTTGCATTAAATTTCTTGTCTTCGAGGCTGTGGAAAATTACTTGAAAGTGTTGGCTCTTAAGTGCTCCAAAAGAGAAGGTGAATAAGAGAAAAGCAAAACATAACTCATCGTTTCCTTTGGTCTCTGCATTTTGATACGTCCCAATTTATTATTAAACATTTGTAGGAAGTACTGCTTTGTCTTCTTGATATAAACATCTACAAACAATTAGCTAAGGCCAAAAAAGAAGCAATTTTACGTTTTTATTAAACAGCATTTATACCACTAAATTTCACTCAGATGGGCCTACCCCAAGCTGCATCCACCCATCCGTGCTGAGTAGGTATGGAAAACACACCTCTCCACAGTTCAAGAGCAGAATTATTTCCATCTCCTCCTACTTCCTCCATGCATAGCTTGCTCCACAGCACAGCTATACCATCCTCCTGAAAATGGCTGTCCAGATCCAGCACTTGAATCTCTCTTCCCACCACCCAAAACCCACTGCATGCAGACTGATTCACAGATATATTGCTCCAGCAGAACTGCTTTGATATTCATACTATTTTACTGCCTGGAGATCTTAGAATCATAGAATCATTAAGGTTGGAAGAGACCTCCAAGATCATCGAGTCCAACTGTCAACCCAACACCACCATGCCCACTAAACCATGTCCCTAAGCGCCTCATCTACCCGTCTTTTAAATACTTCCAGGGATGGTGACTCAACCACTTCCCTGGGCAGCCTGGTCCAATGTTTAACTACTCTTTCAGTAAAGAAATTTTTCCTCACATCCAATCTAAACCTCCCCTGG
>NW_008824243.1:5317960-5326429 GCF_000699105.1 Pygoscelis adeliae
TAATCTTCCACGGCACCGAGGTCAGGCTGACAGGCCTGTAGTTCCCCGGATCCTCCTTCCGGCCCTTCTTGTAGATGGGCGTCACATTGGCCAGCCTCCAGTCGTCCGGGACCTCCCCCGTTAACCAGGACTGCTGGTTAACGGCAAGTTGCATCTTGGCAACTAAGGAGACAGGAGGCAAGCTTGCCTCCAGGTGAACTGCTCATTACATTACAAGTTATTATGCCTCCTGCAGAATCGAGAGGCTTGTGTCATCTCAACCCCATAACCCTAGATGTAGCCTTACACAATGCAGACGGTGAGAACTGAGACGCTACTCATGGGAACAGAACCTCAACAGGGGCTTCTGAAGAGAATAATGCTGCTCTGCAATGGCCTGGAGATTTGGCCTGTAACCCTTAGTCAACTGGTCAGACATGTCTCTACTACAGTCTGTGACAGAGAAAAAGATGCTTTGATTGGCAATTGACTTTTCTGAGATATGGTGTAGGGTCAGAGGGCTGGAGTAAAGGGAATAAGGTAATAGAAACAAAAATTCTGCTCAGGATTTGCACCTACCTACAAGAAACCAGGCAAAACTGGTGACAGAAGACCAACTCCAAAATGAAAGCATCAGTCCATGAGCCAGACCCAACAGAACTGTACCGCTAATACAACAATAAGGAAAAAGAAATCACACATTAATATAATTTTATAAACACCTGGTGTTGAAAAAGAAACTTCTACACATACAGACAAGGATGCTTGGTAATATTTTATAATCCTTTTATTTTAAACAGAGCTCAATTTGAGCACAAAATATCTTTATCTCACACCCTGCTACATTTTCTCCCCTTTACTGGACATAAAAAACATCCAGTTGAGAATAATGACAGTTTATCATAATGTATAAATGAGATATGTTCAGCAGCAGAAGCACTCCACTGAAGTACTGGGTACAAAAGGCAAAAAGAACTCAGAGAAAATGAGAGGGAGGAATCCACCCCAAACAGAAGCATCTTCTTCACGTCAAATAGGGGATCCTATAGCATCTAACATTGCTACCAGTCTTGGGTAGCTCTTGTGTATACTAATTCCAAATTATTAACTACCACACCTGCCACTACACATAGTTGACTAAGAATATCTAATCAGGTCTCTTTCTAGATTTTGGAACCTGGGTGAGCAACACACAGCATTAAGACCAAATTCTTACTAACCAAAACTTCTGCAGAAGTATATCTTTTAATATTGCACACAGTTTACTTTTTTAATCTGCATGCATCTCTGACGTACACTATTTCCTACCATCTCCTCGCTGAAGTCAACTGCTAGATTCATTTACTGCATATTATAGATGTACTTCAGTCCTAAGTCCTTGAACCTCAGTCCTAATTTAAAAATCATTTTGCAATATGGCAAATCAAGTTTATTATTGCTGAAATAAAAATCATTCTGTATTAGAAATTTTTAAGATTTATTGGTAGAGACACAATGCTCAGAGGTATCTGAAAGCAAGAATAATCCACAAGTCCTCCGTGTGAAGTACCTTGTACCCACTTTATTCTGTGTAAGTTCTTATACCATTGTCTGGTTGAGTTTTAATTTGTCACCCACTACAGCACTGGTTTTTGATTACTGTTTTGTTTAAATAATAATAATAATAAAAAAACACTTACCCATATGGATTAGGGTCTGGACCTGTATGTGGATGTCCACTTACTGCCCATCTAGAAATTAATGAGACCTCCCCAAATATCCACAGGGTGAGGAACATGAGGCTGCCAAAAGCAATCCCTGACAAAAGCCAATGAGGGTGAGAAACAGTCTCTCTAACTGCATTACCAGTTTTGTTTGCTTCTTGTTTCCTCCTGTCTCCACCTAGAATAAGAATAGAAATATAGCTGAGCAAACTGTCAAATCCTATTAGAAAGGGTTACTGAGAAAAAGAAATAGCCAAGATCACAAAATTACCAGAATAAATTACTGGCTCAGACACAAAAGCTAACTTATTTGATCATTCGTGGAAAATGATAAGACAAAAAATCTCTAATAACATTCCTAGGTTTGTCAGGAAAAGCTACTCACCTTAATTGTACAAAAATGGCAACCTGCCCATATGATTATTCTTCATACTACTGGAATTTAAATAATTAAATTGGCTTTGAAAATCAGCAGAAAAGTTATTAGAATTTGTTCAGAGGATTCTGTTCTCTGAAACTCTAAACTCTGATAAGAACAAAACCCGACACTTTCAAAGAAGCCAGAAATCAACTCCCTTCCTTCTCTTATTTTTCCGTGCACTTTAGATCCTCTCTCAACTAAGGAGAAAGCAATGCCTTTAATTGCACAGACATATTGCTTTGTCATCTAGGAAGAAGACAGATTCCCTTCCTAATCTCCTGCAGTAGATTCCCCTTCTAAATTATGATGAAAGCTCAGGCTTAATTTATGTCATGTAATGCAAGTCTACAAACACGATGCCAATTTATACCCACTTACACATACATAAGGCCTTATCTTTCATTTAGTTCATTCAGGTTATACTGGGAAGGAAGGAACTTCTGAGGATTTAACATGAGCTGCCTTAATTAACCAACCCAACCTCACTGTCTTCCTTGGCAATACTACCTTCACAGTTTTCAAGTGTGCTTAGCCTGTGCCAGCCCCCACTGCTGTGTACTCTGTCCAGTTGCTCCAAGAACTCAGGCAAATTTTGACCAGGACAACTTGTCCACTCTTCCAATTCTTTCTGTTTATTTTGCTGCATCAGCTGTTCCCCAGCTTTGTCCTGTCTCCCTTTCTCTGTCAAAGGATATGCACTGGCAGAGAAACTCAAAGAGCAGACTGAATTAAGAAAATAACAGAAATACCACAGAAGTTTCATGTTGGAATGAGGATAACCCATTCTGGTTTTATTGGTCTAGGTTATGCTCTTGTTTGCATTACTGTCACATTATTGATACTGCAGTTAGTCGGCAGTTCCAACACCAACTTACTACAGCTTGTATGAATTGTGATATCGATTCTGCCATGTTATGGGCAGATGGGAGTAGCCCATGGTTTCTAAAGCCTGCAGTGCTCATGCATCAGGTCTAAAAACAGGCTGTACTGAGGGAAAAAACGAAAGAATCAAAACCCAGTGACACAGAGATAGGTATACCTTAGGAAGTTTTCATAACTGCCATCTTTGCTGTGATATGCTTACCTGAATAAATTCGCTCCACTGCTGCTATAAAACCAATTGTCAGTATGACAGTATTGGCAGCTTGTGAGCTCCAGACGGGGTTTAGTGATGTATACCAGATGCGAAGAGCAAGGAGCATTATCTTGCCTAGCATGAAGCCCCATATCCTGATAAACCTATAAGAATCAGTTTTTGAAATAGTGATGCATTTGAGAAAAAAAAAGAAATCTTAACTTCTCAGAAGAAAAAAAACACCTTTTAATATAAAGAAATGTCAGTTGCAATCCCATCAGTATAAGAAAATACCTTTGTAAACTGTTTCCTGACCACCATGTTACTGTTTGAACCAGCAATGAGGAAGAAACACCTGCAGCCAAGATGAATAGTCTAATTGAAGCATTTGGTGCCTGGTATGATGCTAAGCTTCCTACAAACAAACACACACATACAGAGGTTGCTTTAATGGGCAATAGAGATCAGGTAATAAGGATTTCCTGTGCATTAGTTCAATCTTGTCTGTGATTTGGATGGCTACACCATTCATCTGAAAACACATGACACTACACCTTTTTAAACAAAGCAAAGAAATGTAGGTATGGATAGAAACTGGGTATATATGACATTATAGCAGTTACCATTTTCAGGAAAAAAAAAATAACATGAAGCAATTATCCAAGACTGCAGTGATTGCCTTAATTTAAGTACTTTGGTCATTGGTTCCATAAATAGGATATATGGATAAAATATCTAAGCATACAGATATTCCTGAACAGTGCACTTACATAACTCAAAAGCCATAAAATTTTATGTATGGTGACTGCTCCTTTCTAAAAAGGATATGGCTTTTGCCACAGTGCAGTAACATAATTCAAAAGCCATAAAAGTAATTACACTGTGGCAAAAGCCATATCCTTTTCAGAAAGGAGCAGTCACCATACATTGCACAAGGATTAGTAGGCAATTGCCTTAGCGAGCGTGAACAAGGCTTTCTCTGGCCCAGTATCTGGTCTCAGAGTGGTCATTAGCAGCCTGTGTCATCTTGGTACTAGACACCGCCACTCCCCCAGTCACTGAAAGAGACCGTGCACATGCATCTCTGCCATTTCCCAGGGCACAGTGACCTCACCTTTATCAGCAGTTTTAAACTCTACTAGCAGGTTTCCAATTCAAGTGACTATGGGTCACATAGATTCTCATAACTTCAACCAATGTGGCAAATTCTGGCCCAGGGCCAGTGACAAACAGCAGGAGAAGCAACATTGTTTTGCTAACTGAGTATGAGTCAAACTTGAAGAGACATTAAGCAAAGGAAGGCCAGAAATGGAGCTGCTGATTCTGGCAATGCATGCTAGGAATCCTCCAACTGTCTATTCGCTCATTCTGCTCAGAGTAAAGATGCAAAGCTTAGAGCAAAGATGGTAAAATGAAATCAATGTGTGGTGAAGATGTACTTGTATAGACTTTAGCAGAGATTGCATGTACAATGCATACAGATTTCTGTCACTAAATTGTGCTGAAATCTGCAACTCTGCCTCTTCAAATCTTTCATCACTTGTGCTAGCCAGATTAAAGCTAGCGTGGGTTTGCCTCCTTACAGTAGACACACCTTTTGTTGCTGAGCAAGTACACCCAAAATGTAAACGTATCTATCCAAACATGCAAATCTACTGTGCGTTGTCTGAAGACATAGATTCAAATGGACACAACCACAAGGTTAGTTCATTGTTGGTTTGTGGGGGTTTTTTACTAGAACACAAAATCAAGTAGTATGAAAGGATACAGAAATTAAAACAAAAGTTTTGGAGAAAATAAAGCTTCCTGAAAAGGCAAAAAGAAAGATAATGATGAATAAGGGAAGAGCCTTTTCCATCAAAAACAAAAAACTCCAACCCCCTAAATATTCTGGTTTTAGCTAAGCATGAAGAATTTCCAGATTTTTTGATTGTGAAATTGAAGACTGAATATTTCCAGTGGAATGGGGTGGAGCATGCCTGGGGTAGATTGTTCTGCCTGATTTTGTTCAACAAGCTCCAGAGGAAGGCTACGGCCTTTCTGAGAAGGGAAAAAGATCAAAAAGAGAAAGAAGGAAGAAGTGTCTAGATATGAAGAAGGAAAGAAAGCAGGAAAAATTGAGGAATAGGAGAAACAGCAGCACAGTATGATAGGACAGGAATAACTTAAAAGACAGAATGAAGTGATGAGAACCAAGTAAATGGAAAGTCCTAAAGCCCAGTGCTGCCTGTGCAAGGGCATCTGGATAACTTGAGAACCTGCAGTAGGGAGGCAAGTAAAAAGTGAGAGTTATCATTGGCTGCTAAACTCCTTGTTGGAGACAAAGAGAGCGAGGAACATGCTCTTACATCTTCCCCAAATGCTAATGCTCACTGTAGGGCAACAGGTAAGGAGAATACAAAGTACAGTAGAGCTGAGAGAGTTTACGGTGTAGACTTGCCAAGGGGTGGACAATATTAGGAACAACAAGGAGTGTTTGGGAGATGGAAACGGCAGGGGGATATGGTCACTGTGGGAACAGTTCCTGTCCAGGCAGGAACGAAGGGGAGGTTGTACCTGTGTACAGCAATGCTCAGGTTAGCCCAAAAGTCAGGATGCGTACAGCTTCAGTCTCCCCATACTCTGGAGTCCTTTCTATGACCACCTCCGTTAACACATCCTTTCCCCAGATTACTACTGAAGGTGCTAGCTTTTTGTTTGTAGTTAATATCTTTAGGAGCTTGTGATTCAGGTGAAGCAAACAGGCATAAACCAACAGACTTTACACACCGTTATAGGCCTGGCACTGCTCTTTACTTAGCAGAACAAAAATTACACACATTCAAGCGATTTCCATCTCTTTTGGCAAAGTCAACTAGTAAACATGGCAAGATGATCTGAAGGACTAATCTTAAATAAATTTTGTGTTATTGTGATATCTGAAGGAATGCAGGGTGCAATTTGAAATGCTTACACTCATTACTAGTTTCTAAATTAGGTCTTGGAAAAAGCAATGCACTGAGCACTGCTGCAGAAAGCTGAAGTGGAAGACTCTGCTCACTGAAAAGCTTATTAAAAAACAACAAAAAAGTATTAGGATGGATATGACAGAAAGAGTAGAAAAAGAAGAGAACATGGTAAAACTATACTTCATCTAAACTGATGAAACCAATGAGATGTGTTCAGTTCTAATATCTTTTTAGAGATGAAGAACAAGAATTCCTTTCAAAAATAAAGTCATGCAGTGAAAGTAAATAAGATGATCCTATTCTGTCTTCTACCAGTAAAAGAAGAAAATTATATGGAAAGTGATTCTCTGATTATCATCTTATATTGATAAATGAGGAACCAGGAACTGCTGCTTCTGAAAGAGAAACCAAAAACGGCTGCTTCTGAAAGACACCAGTTAGCAGCAGCATTTTCCCTGTATGCAGGATGGAGACCTTTGTCTCCTCTGAGTTCATCCAGGTGGTCCAAACTCATTAGCAATAACTTGCTTCTGAACATGGCTGTAGCTGCCAAACCTTCTCCCAACAAACTTTCAGAAAATCAACAAGAGCTAAGACTTGCACCAGTTAGCTGAAGACCAGAGGGAATCCCAGCAAGTCTTGGCTTAGGGAGGAGCATGTGGGTTGGGTAATGAGGCAGTTTTATCTTTAATATGAGATCAAACTTTCTTCCCGTGCAACTGACAATATGAGAGCCATCTCACACTCAGGATGAGTCTATAACCCCATCAATATGCTACAGGCATATAGACACATTTAACAAAGAAAAAAAAAACAGATTAACAAAAATACCCTGCTCCAGAAAGTAAGTCTACCAAAAAGAACATTTCACTCACAAAAAGCAGATTACTTTTATAATAGCACCAAGCTGTTCTGTAAGGTCTCGTCTCTACCCATTGTCACAGACACAGAACTGCTATACAAAAGACACCTGCTCTGCCAATCTCTGTGCAATATCGAAAACTTTTTTCCTATTGGGCATGGTACTAATCTAAAAGCTTCTAGAAATAAAAGTGAAATGAGATTTGTCTTTAATTATGCAGTACTGGTCTAAAAACCAACACAATGGGCACAAACAATATTCCTCTGACCATATCTAAAAGCTTGAGAGAAACAGAAAAGCATCAGTTTGGGAGAGCAAGAACTTCTTATTCCTGTCTCTTTTCAGAATCATCTAAATTTTGAGGCAATTTGGAATGTTTATTCTTATGCCTTGATACCAAAATGGAATCTATAACTCACTACAGTGCATACTTACCAACCATAGTCAGTCTCAGAAGGGCTAGGATGTACTTATTGTTAGCCAACCTCCAAAAAGGGCCAATTATCAAGAATATTGGAGAAAAGAAGGCAACAGCAAAAACTTCTAGACCCGTGAGTGCCAGTGTCTGAAGGGGGAAGTAATAGATCATCGGTGGCAGTGCATGGTAAAGACACCAAGAAATGTAGCCTAAAATAAAAAAGAAAAAAAAACCCATCATATATTTTCAACAGCATCGTTTCCTGGAGATTACTTAAAAACATACTATTTTATACTTCCAAATGTAGAATATCAAATGTATTTGAAAGTAGGTCAAGCAACAATAGCCACTTTCTGTGAAGAAATATTTGCTATTTCAAGTTAAACAAACACATTTTCCCAGGAAACAGAACAATGAGAAGAAAACAGCTCTTCCCCCACTCAGGCAGAAGTTCCTACTTTGATCTTCAGTGAAGGAGTGCTCAATCTAGGAAAGGGTTAGCGTTCAGAGGGAACAATGCTGCCTAAATAAGTAGTTCACCCACAGTCTCAGGGCTCCTCAAAGACAGATTGGTGGCTAAATGAATTATTATAGCAAATCGGTGCGCCGCTCTGCCCTGAAGAGACGTTATCTAGGCACACTAGCACAGCACTACGATTTTCTACACGTTTTGCAGGAGATGCACCAAGCACCTGAGCCCACAGCCCCGTGGGTGAGAGGTCTGGTGACCACCCTCAGCGCTGTGACTTGCCGAGGGCAGCGCAGCACAGTGCGGTACCGGCTCTGCAGACACCTGCACAAACACTCAGCTGAGGGCATGCAATAAACCCTCGGCAGACCCAAGAGACAGAAGGCATTCCAGCGCTGGAAGAAAAAAAAGAACCCAAAGACGAACACTCAGCAGGGACCATTATTTACTCATTTCCAGCGGAGGATCTTATTTTGAAGCACCTTTCACGGGCAACACCTCCCCACAGACTGTAAGCCCCACGGCGCTACGGGCGCCGGCCGTTCCGGGAGAGACCCCAGCGCTGCCCTGCCGCAGGGCTCCCAAGCGAGGCTG
>NW_008824243.1:5326948-5332404 GCF_000699105.1 Pygoscelis adeliae
GGGGAGGAAAGCTGCTGCCAGATAGGGGTGATGACGGGGTGCCGGCCGGACAGGTTAGGGCTGGACACGAGGAATATCTCCAGGCCACCACTGTTCAGCCCACCGGTCTCAGCCAGTACGCCATCGCTGACAGAAATGGCGGCTCCCTTAGGTCTCTGGCTCCTGATGGCCGAGTTTGTCCTCCGTTCCAGCGCCCTGACTGGTGACGGAGAGGAGTGACCCCCTGCCCGAGCCTGCAGGGTGGCTGTGGAGCAGGCTGAGCCCCAGCGAAGACCCACAGACCCGGTGGCTGTGTGGTCACAGAGGTGCTCATGGTGGCAAAGCCCGCATCAAGATGGCACTGCAGCTAGAGAGGATGGCGTGGTGTGAGGTGACTGTGGAGAGATATTCAGTTAAACCAGGCATTTTTTCATGGAGGTCGGCCTGGATGGCCAGAGTTTGTTCTGTGACAAGGAACCGTGAGTAGATCTCACCCTTTCACTGCTGTGTTACCAAAGGAGCGTTTGTCCACTGGGTCACATCAGCAAGTAACAAAACAGAAGCAAAGAATTGTCATCCCACCTGCTGGTGGGGAAGAGAGGAGCTGACTCACTTGCTAGTTGCATAAATGTATGGTTGATTAACTGTTATTACCTGTCTTTCTTTTGTGGGGGGGAGGGTGTTCAGATTGGTGCTGTGCTCATTTTAATGAAATGTGCTTTGCTTTATAGCAGACTAAGGACTTCTGATAAGCAATCCTGTCTGCAAAAAGCCCAAAAGAAGCATTTAGTTTCCTGAGATTCCTGGGTTGAGGCTTAAGCTGCTCTGTTTGTTAATTTTAGAAGAAACCCTGAGCTATATGAACCCAGCCATGATCACAGCCGCCAAGTTCTGACAAAAGGATTACATAAGCAAAATCTGAATTTTAGAATTTCATTTTTGGCATGAAATGTAAATTTGTAACTATGAACTAAGAACTAAAAAGCCCCTTTGCTGCTGGGATACGTCGTCTTCTTAAGTTTTATTAACCTTCATACAGTACATTATGAAACTGCCAGCTATATTTTCTCATTTGTGTTAAAACTGCTATCCCATTCTAAACAAACTTTATGATATGCATTTTCTTTCCCTTGTGTCTGTGAAACTCCAAATCCATAGGAGTAAACTATAAACCCTTGACACCTGTTAAATATGAACTATTACTAGCAATAAATGCCTGTCAAAACAGGCATTGGGGGGGTCAGAGTACTAAGGAAAAGATTGTTCCAGTAGTTTCACAATCAAGTAATTAACTTACCCCGCAGCATAACCGGGTTTGGCTAGCTACAGAAACTCTGTTGAATTTTGGTTGGTATTTGAAAACATATATATGTTTCAAATGTCCACAAAAGAATTGAAGTATTTTGATGAAAAAGTCAACCTCTCTAAGGGGGGAAGAATGAGACTCATAGTTTTAATGACCTTCTTTCTCTTTTCTCTTCTCCAAGTTCCATGTAACTAAAGGCATCTCTTATTTTCTTCATTTAAGAAAAACCATCACAGCATAGTCACCAAATTCACTTATCACTGGTAGGATTATGCAAGTGATGACACCATTTCATCTTGCTGTGGTGTGACGCAAATGGAACTTGTAAGATTAAATCCTTGGCCAGAGTAAGACGAGAACATGGCTGCTTTTATAGCTGCGTAGCAAGAGTGTGAGGCTCACAGGATGTATTCAGCCAATAAATATTGTAAACAATTTTGCAACACTTTTTGTAGTTACAGTATCTTGCGTCATGGTTCAGAGGTGGCGTTCCAGTAAAACTAGACATGACAGGAATCATGAACCTGACGTGCTTGTGTGGCTTCCATTAAACTCATAATGCAATAAAAATAATGCAATTCCTGACAAATTTAACCACTGTATTCTGGGTACTCTCTCTAAGATTCTTAGTAACTACTATGTTTGGCTTCAAACATAACAAAGTTCTCTCCCTAGAGTTGACACACAGATAAGCATCTGAGCACAAGAGGAGGGAGTTTTCGGGTGCAATGTGTTTTGGAATGAAAACAGACATGTCTTAAATACAAAAGTCAGTGCTTACAAGGTGCTTCATTACACATATATGTGTAGGAATGCCTTTCATTATATTTTTTTATTCTTGGAGTGTCACATGTGTAGCTGATAAAAAATAAAGCAATAGCATTTGATCTATACAGGAATACAATGATGGCAAACCAGCAAAACCAAGATAGCATACTACAGTAGGAGTTTCCACTCACAGAAAAAGGAGCGTCTTCATTTTAGAATAGTATACCCTTAACCTAAGGCAGACATTAAAAATTATCTCAATTTAACAGAAAATAAATTACAGCCCCACAATTATACTGGTATTGACAGGGGTAAACCTCTCTAGAGCAAGTGATTGTAAAAAACAATGCTTTTTTGGGGTTCAAACTACAATACAAGCATGTTTTGAAACCAAAATAAACACACACAATTTAAAAGAACTGTCAGACACCTGGGAGAAGTTGTCCTTGCATATTGCCCAGTAGAGATGTGCCTGAATGAGCATGACTAAGAAGCAGAAGAAAGTGCCAGAGAAATAGACGAAAAAAGCATTAAAGTATGAACACAAATTAGGATTAAGAAAGCGACTCTGGAAAAAAGCTGGGGTGGTTGAGTTTACAGTTAGGCACCTGCCGCAGTCGCAGTGGAAACACAAAGACTTGCAGATCATTAGATGCCTATTCTGTTTGCACAACAGTGTAAAGCTTCTTAATCATTACCTTTACACCTGTTATGCAAAACTCTAAATGCATATTCATACCCAACATTAATTTGGTTGTCATTTTCTCAAGGTTACAGCATGTTGGCTACAAAATACTGTTCATTTGTTACACCTGCGCTGAAGTGTAACCTCATCTCTTGTAAATGAGCCCTAAAACACAGGACTAATAAATATTGAGACTTGCTAAAGACCTTTTTCGGTAGCATGTTCTGTGGGACATGATACACGAACATTGCCCCAGAGTAATTCCAGTAATGTACTCTGTATAATAGGTCTTGATTCATTTCAATATGTATTAGAAATGACAGGTACAATCAAGTCTGATTACAGGATCTAAGCACCTATAACCCTGTTGAAATCAGCTAGTGTTGCAGGTCTTTACCGGAGGAAAGAAATTACACGTATAGCTGTGTGGCCTAAGAGAAGAGAAAACCCTGTGGCCATTTTACAGCCTTCTTCACGCTGAGAAGTGAAAATCCTAAAGCCTGAATAGCTGGTAATTGTCAGCCATTCATTTCTACTAAAAGATAGGCCAGACCAAGTGTAAAATAGAAATAAGTACATCCAAGAATCAGCCAGGACATAGAAAACTATTACATAATTTCTTGTACGTAGTGAGGACAGGTTAATGTTTTACTCAGAAATATGTTGACTGTTTCCTGTTGTGACTTTTGATGTCTTTGCATTCACCCTTAACTCCTACTCTCATTAGCATAAGAGCAATGCCCTGCAGTGTAATTCTTATGCGGTTTTCCATGCTCTGAATGTTTTCATTACTGATACATTTTTGCAACCGCACTGCACTTCTGTTACTCCAGGCCTTTGTTTCTCAGGGAATTTTTAAGCAATTGATGGTCTTTGTGATTTTCTAATGAAAAAACAAACCATATTTATCACACTTGATGATAGTTCCTCCTCCTGTCGTGTGCTGTATGCATACATGGAGTGTTTCTGTTAAATACACACACTGGAAAGGCTTTGCCTTTGGTGAATGTGGTGAACCTCAGGATCCTGGCAACCCTGCAGCGTTTTCAAAAAGGTTCTTCAGACAAGCAGGCAGAGCCTGTAAACCTTCCTTGAGTTTGTGAAGTCTCGGCTCCTTGACCTCTTTCTACTCTGACAGTAGAGAATGCCTCAGCCGAGGATTCAATTCCTTATTGGTTGGGGTTTTTTTTCTTTGATGTGCAAGGTTGGTTTTGTTCTGGGAGGGGTAAGGATCTTTCTTTCAGTTTGTGTTTATTATTCTGAAGCACTAACATTTATTGGTTTCTGTCCATCAACGTCTCTCTGTTTTCATAGCTCTGAAGTACTTTCAGGTAAATCTTAAGAACAAAGAGTGTTTGAGGAACATATTCAGTTGTGATAACCAACTTTACCTTTAAAGTTAAAACGAAAAAGAAGTCTAACCTTTTTTTAATAGGCACTTTTGCACAGGAAGGTGCAAGAATCCAAGCACCCACTGTCCCCAGGCATGCAATATGCCCCACGAGGAAATTGTCATTCCAGTGCTCTTTCATTTTATGACTAGTTTAAGCTGAACCAGCTAAGAAATAATAGGTTATTAGGGACTCGCCTCACATGGGATTTTCTTGTATATTGTAGTTTTCAAAATAGCATATAGCCAGTATCTATTACATCTTTTTTTACATATGATTTCAAGGATACCTCTTAGATCACAGGAGATGTAGGTACACTTTCAAGAGTTGTTTTAGGACGTCACTCTTGCCAAACCTCCACGTGAAGAGCACGTTTTGCAGCAGCAAAGCCCAATGGTCTTGTTTGGCTGGCGAGAGTGAGAGAATACTCTGGGGAAAGGGGCTTCAAGCAGCCAAGACTGCTGGAAGCTGAAAGCGGTTTTGGACTTAAGAAAATGAACTATGACTTATGTCATGTTTATTATGAAATTGAGATGCCAAGGGCATGCAAGAGAAGGAAGTACAATGCTGATCTCACAAGCTATTCATTTCAAGAAAAGCACTGAAGTATCATATCGCCATTTAGGATACTCTACTAAAAACTGTCTCACTGCAAAAAAACAAATGAGAGTTTTTATTAAAGATTAAATGCAAAAATAAACCTCAGGTTTACATGCTTTGCTTTATGAAGATTATCATTAAAGGAAGGCATTGCATTTCTCATTTCAGAGAAAGTGGCATAATTTTTTTTCAGTATTTCTACCGCCCGAACTGACATTTTCAGGGTAACTTTTTCTTGCAAGATTATTTTTGATTGATCGAAGTATTTTTCTTGCTTACTTTTTATTTACTTCTTGTTAATATTGATATTAAAATGTATTGATTAACT
Source organism: Pygoscelis adeliae (assembly GCF_000699105.1). Lineage (NCBI taxonomy): Eukaryota > Metazoa > Chordata > Aves > Sphenisciformes > Spheniscidae > Pygoscelis > Pygoscelis adeliae. The sequence continues at coordinate 5,332,006 of NW_008824243.1, forward strand.
TACATAAGCATCATAGTATTAAAATCAAAGTAGATAAGCAATGCTTTTCATTCCAAAATGGTCAAAATTGAATTTGTCACTTCTTTTTTAAAGAACAAGATTTCAGTAACTTTCCACAAAATATTTTCAACTCGTAGGACACCCCCCAGCACCGTATGTTGTACACTGTTAGGTGACCGTTAACTTGGTTAACAAATACCAGTGCTAAAATAGCGTTCTGAATTTCTTTTCGGAAATAGGAGAACTCGGAAGGAGTCTTATTAGCGCGTTCACTACTTGTTTTTCTCCCGGAGCAGCCCACGAGGAGGCGTGAACTGCTGGTTTAGTAACAGCTATTGGCAGGACCAAGGAGCCAGGGGGTGAGGAGAGCTCGGCGGGGCACTGCCCGGCCGTGCCGAC
>NW_008824243.1:5332945-5342157 GCF_000699105.1 Pygoscelis adeliae
CCGGGCCGGGGCAGGGGGCAGGCGGCAGGCGGCGGCTCATAAGGGGAATCTCCCCGCAGCACCCGACACCTTCCCTCTCCCCTTGCCCACAGGTCTTCACCCAGTGTAACAGGCCCGGTGGCCGGGTCAGTGGGGAAGGCCGCTGTTGGCTGGAGCGGACGCCTGCCCGGGGCCTGATCACAGGCACTCTTCCCTCCCAGGAAACCCAGACCTCCCGGCGTTTTGCACATTCCCAGCCACATCCTTAGCCCGTGGAGCAAGCAGCAAGCACAAAGTAATAGCGGGTTCTCGCTGGGCGTGCTGTGCCCTGCATGAGTGACTGTCAGCAGACATCTGAGCAGGTGCAGCAGAGGCACGGCTGGGCAAGTGCGAGGCATTCACCCGCTTAGTGGTGTACACCCAGTTGTTGGTAGGGAGCTTTTCATCGAAGACCTAGTGCAGCTGCTCTGTTGGCTCTCCTTCGAAATAAGAGCCTGGATTTAAAATAAAGTGTCAGTTCAGAAGATACATGTGGAACATCACGGTGAGTCTTCCCCCTCTTCCTCACAATGGACACTCAGTCTTTGAAGGGCCTCTCTGAAGTCCTAATGAGTTGTTTCAGTGATCATTGTACTTCAGTGGTACCTGCCCTGGGCAAATGCGCAGTACCTCCACTGTAGATTGCAGTCAGCTGTAAATACCGGTTAACACGTGCAATTTTGGCTCCCACCTTCTCCTCCAAGCGTCCTGATTTCAGTTGGGGTAGAGTTAATTTTCTTCCTAGTAGCTGATACAGTGCTGTGTTTTGGATTTAGGATGGGAATAATGTTGATAACACACCGATGTTTTAGTTGTTGCTGAGCAGTGCTTACACTAAGTCAAGGACTTTTCAGCTTCTCATACTGCCCTGCCAGTGAGGAGGCTGGAGGTGCACAAGAAGCCAAGACAGCTGACCCAAACTGGCCAAAATGATATTCCATGCCGTATGACGTCATGCTGAACAAAAAAACTGGGGGCAGTTGGCCACAGGGGTGCAACCGCTGCTTGGGAACTGGCTGGGCATCGGTCAGCGGGTGGTGAGCAATTGCATTGTGCATCGCTTGTTTTGTATATTCTTTCATCATTATTATTATTTTGCCTTCCTTTTCTGTCCTATTAAATTGTCTTAATCCACAAGTTTTACCTTTTTTTGGGATTCTCTCCCCCATCCCACTGGGGGGGGAGCGAGCGAATGGCTGTGTGGTGTTTAGCTGCCTGCCAGGTTAAACCATGACACCAAGTAATCTTAGAAATTACATGGTCACCATTCCTATTTGGAAGGAGGTTTCTTAGTGAAAACAGTATATGAAGTTGGCAATTCTCACGTCCGAAAAACATAGCTATCTTCTTGCATACTGCTTCTTTATCGACCAGTTAGAAGAATCAAAACCATGAGATCTTTCAGGAGTCTTCTATTAGCCTTTTCTTCTGTAAATGAGTAAATGATCCAGAACAGTTCTTGTAGAATAGGAAGAAGTTTTTTGAATATTTGATCCCTGCAAACCACATTGATTTAATCATGTGTTGTATAGGTATTTCAGTTAAACAGAAGAATAACATCATTGGGGAATTCTTCCCAAGGCAGCTAAGAGAATATACATGTTGCACTAACAATTACATAGTTAGGTTGAGAAAACAGCAGTAAGTGTTACAGTAAAAATATGCAAGAAAGTTACATTTCTTCAGTAGGTCAATGCAAATAAAGTTATTTTTGGGGATGACGGTTGTCTTTCCAAGACACAATGCCCCAAAATACTGGAACACTTTTACATTCCTCAGATAGGAGGCAGCATGTGTGCTAAGTACTAATATTAATAATTCAATTAAATAATATTTTTATGACCTCGACTCTGTCCCTTTGCTTCGTTCTTGCCAGTATAGCTTTCAGCTTTCATCCCAAGTGGGAGAGGTACCAGGAAGCTGCTTAAAGGGCTACATGTTTTGGGGATTTTTTGTTATGTTGAAGTGGAAATGTAGCTGAATAACTTATAATTCTGGAGAAATGTATGCTGAAGACAATAGAGGAGGTTAATGGCAAGCTGCAAATACTCCTTAAATTTTTTTTCATTTCATTTATTTTCTCCAGTGGCTCAGCTTTTTTATCCTCATGAAAAAGATGAGCACTTAAAATCTGTTGCAGCAGTTAGAAACCATATCAGCCAGTAGTGCTTTCCAGTAACGCTTTTTATGCAACCGTCTGCACAGGTAGGCTTTGTGAGCAGGTAAGAATAAGAAAGCAGATAAGAATAAGAGAATTTTGTGTCTTTGATTGACGTAAACCTCTTTAAAGTTTCATGCATTTTTCTCCTCTTTTATCTCCTTTTTTGCATTAAGTCATGAGAGACTAATGGAAAATTAAATTGCTCTCAGTCAGGGTGAGGCAGACAGGGAAGAACTGTGGGCTATCCCAACATTATGTGGGTTTTCAAACTTAAATTTTTTCAAAGACACAGTGGTCATTGTCATTTTTGAGAGTGGCTGAGAATAAAGTGCAGATTGGTGTGACTACAATGCTTAATTGAGTCTTTTTACCAAGGGAAGAGGAGGTCGTGTTGCTTCTGTTCCATCACTTAAAAAAGCACTGCTGTCTGAATATCCAGTGTGCATGAAGCAGACATTGCTTGAACTTTATAGCTGTGTAACTGACCCCAAAATAAGTGCAGGAAGTGGTTTATACAGTAATGTTATGAATGCCAAAAACCATTCAGGTTATTAAATTGTTGCATATGTTTCCTGTTTAACTCCATCCTTCGCAGTCACTTTAGCCTTCCTCAGTGCCACCATTCTCAGAAGGTATTTTTTGAAAAGCAGCAGTGCCGTGGATGTTAATAAATAAAGTGCCAGACTGTGCAGCAAAGTGCTAGGTAAAAATCACAGTTTCGATGTTTGAATTACTACAGAAATAGATGAGATTCCTTCTTGCTTTTCCCTAGCAGCACAATTCTCAGGCATGGAAGATTGCAACTCTAAAACTCTTTGGAATCTATTTGCTTTTACAGTTGATTTTTTTTTTAAAGCGTGTTTGTAACTGGATTGTGTTTGTTGGAAACGCAGATGTGGTTTGCGATAGGCTTGCATTGTGTGTCCTGTGGAATCAAAACTTCAGATGATGGCAATGAGGATAGAAGTAGTACAGTGATTCTGGACAGCACACTAAAGAAGCTAAATTTTTGACCTGCAATACAATAAAAATGAGAAAGATTTTGGATGACTTGCTCATATTTGTTCTCATTTCTTTATGATTGAGAGATCATAAAGATCATGGTCATGATCCAGCATCTGATTGTACTTACTGACTTCCCTGTTTGAATTAGGCTACACACAACTCTTGTGTTGGTAATAAGTGATACACTGTGCTGTAAACTGTATATCAGGTGACTGGATGCTATCTGCTGTAAAAAAATATACTCCTTTCAACTTGGTCATTACTATTTCTAGGTGAACGCTGAACTTACAGTATCAGTATGATACTTCTGCTTTTTACCTTTGTGCCTAGCAGAAAGAGAGGTAGCCAAGCATAAAACACATAATTTCTGCTGACCAAGATCAGCAGCAGAGTACAAGGAAGGAGACAACAAACAGTTGTTTGTTCCGAAACAACCCAACAGGAAAGTCAGACATCTCCACTAGAGCAAACTGGATGGATAAGCTGGGTTTCCTCCCTTTTATTTTGATGCTATTGCTAGTGAATAACTGGGATTTCGCACTGGTTGCTTTTATTGAAGAGAGAAACAGATGTCTGTTAGCTTAAGCATATAAATGAAGACAAGAAAGGGCTATGTGTTAGTCTTCCTGATTCACTACACTCAGAGGGCTAGGAGCTTTTGAGTCTTAAGACAGTGGGCTCTGATTTATGCTATGCTAGTTAAACTAGTTATGAACTGGCAGAGCCCTAGTGTCTGAGTACTAGTCCAGTATAACCTGTCCCCATCAAGTTGTACATGTGCGTGTGTATGTATTCAGAAGGGGAGAAGGGAACAGTACTGCACAAGAACCTGCCCTCCAACTGTACGGAAGATGAGCATTCCCCTCTGCTGGAGAAATCGGCTACCCACAGGGGTTCAAATTTTACCATTTTATGCTATAAGCATGTAATTAACCACAAGGAATTTAAATGTGGTATGGCCTTGTTGTGGTATGGCCTTGTTGCTAACCAGTCGCTGCCAGGGAGCAGCAAAAGTGGGCAGATCTGCAAGGGAAGGTGACCTGGGAGCCACAAGTGACAGCAAGGTGGGCAGGGGTTGTGTCCTCAGGGACAAGGAGCACAGTCCCACAGTATCCCAAAAAAAGGAGCAGAGCAGATCCAGTGATGTTAACTGGGGTCAGCCAACAGTTGGCCCAGTGATTGCTGGGCAAGTCCATAGGAATAAGGCAAGTCTGATGGTAAGCCGGGACGTCAAGTTAGCAAGGCAAGGTAGGGATCATCATGGTAAAAGGCCAGGTACAAGCATACCTACAATACAGTCAGGGCGAGGGCCTGAGCTTAAATGCAGCTCCTGAGCCGAGGGGCAGAGGCCCTGGGCAAAGCTTCTTGCAGCTCTTTCTCCCAGCTTTGCTGTTTTCACAGGAGTCTAATTCAGTGTTACACAACTGTGCCATATTAGAGCTGACTTTGAGCCCAAGCAACTAAACCCCTGGCAGGGTGTGTATGGAGACAGAAAGGTTGCAAAGCCTGTTGGTGCACTTAGGGCCCTGACACTCATTTCCTTGTCTTTCACTCAGCCTGTTTGGATTTTATTGTATTTGCGGTGACCTTGCTGTGAAACCAGTTTGGAGTGGTTCTCTAGGGTCTGGAGTGGAGTCGATTCTCTACTGTTTACCCAAGCAGCACCACCATTAACTTCAGTGGGAGCAGTGCTTGAAGAAGGACTGAGATACTAATTAGCTAAAATGTGAAATGTGTGGCTGCGGCCAATAAATGCATTTCATTATTATGGTTACAAAATCATGAATCAGTCAGGCATAAAATGAGGTAGAATCCTGTAATAGACTAATGTGCTCTTTTTCCCAAGGCACTGCTTGTTCTATGAAGTCTCGTTTTGCTTTCAAGAATGTTTGTAGAGGTTGTGGTTTCACAGAAAAATGTTAAAATTTCAACTAATTTTAACTTAATGACGACTCCTTTCTCCCAGCTTTTATTGCTGAGAATGATGTCATATGGTATGGGATATCCTTTAGGTCAGTTGGGGTCAGCTCTCCCAGCTGTGCCCCCTCCCAACTTGTTGTGTACCCCCAGCCTATGCACTGGCAGGGCAGGCTGAGAAATAGAAAAGGCCTTGACACTGTGCAAGCCCTGCTCAGCAATAACTAAAACATCCCTGTGTTATCAACACTGGTTTTGTCACAAATCCAAAATGCAGCACTGTACCAGCTACTATGAAGAAAATAAACTTTCCCAGCCAAAACCAGTACACCCATTTATTTTAGGTGTCCCATAATGATACTACAAGTGCTAACACTGATAACCAAGTCATCTCTTAACGAAAGAAAAATAATGTACTTATATCCGCATGTCAATACCCTGGATAGTAGAATGCAAGAGAGAATGCCATCACTTTTTTCTCACAATCAAAATGGAAAAAAAAGAGCTACCATTAGCCTAAAAGAAGCCTGTTGGCAAGCTAATTATTATGAAGGCTGAGTTCAGTTAATGCCATGAATATATTTAAACTGCTCAGAGAGAAAGTTAGGCTAGTTAGGGGAATCTGACAGAGTTTATGTTGACCCTCTTCTGAATAATTGCAAAATCTACTCTTACTGAACTTAAATTGAGTTCTGTACGGGGCAGAACTTCATTTTTAGAAACTACCACTCTGCCTTTATTTCCCGTAATTTCTTTTCCAGAAAGCTGATGTAGCTCATAAGAATGAAATGGCTAACTAAAATAAAGCAATATACTTCTGGGGTAAGCAGCAGCTGAGCTACTTTAAGAAAGTATAGACCAACAGAATAAGTGGTTTTAACTTTAAAACCTATGTAGTCCTTTCTGTTTCTGTATTGGGTTATCAAGTATTTCATCACACTGCTAACAACAGAACAAGGAGTTTTGCTTGTTTGGTTGGTTTGTGCATTGTATTTTATTTGTTTTTTAAATAATTTGTCTTCTTTAATTGATTTATTTTTTTCTTCCTGTGAGATTAAATTCAATAAGCTAACCCAGGTTTATCCTTTCAGCCAATGTTCTATTGTCCCATCTCACAAATTCACAATGCTGGAGAAATTGCAAGGATCCGTGAAGAAGGCAAAAAGGAAAGTTTCTGGTACAGAGTCGAGTGATCCAAACTTGTTCTTACCACACTGAGAATGACTTCTTGATGTAGATATGCAGAACTGGCTGCAAAATGCCATGCCGTTTATTGTAATACATTGGGGTTTGTTGGAATATTATTTTGGGTTAACTCTCTCACCTTATTTTAAGTTGAGCAATATGTTATTACAGGCTTAATTGAATTATTTCCATAATCATTGTAGGTAAAGGTGGTTGAATTAAGCTCTTGTTTAATATGAACTTACTTTAACAATTGTAGAGTTGGTTCTATTCTTGAAGTCCGTTATTAAAACCACCTTAGGAATGTTTTACTTTATTACATACTTATTCTTGCCTTTGCATGAAAGGCAGGCATGGCTATGTGTCTTGGGTTTGTGAAACTCTTTAGATGATACGACATCTAAAAGATTAGTTACTCAGTGTTTTAGTGCCTTTGAAGTCCACCATGTCAGTCTGTATCTAAATTACACTTTTTCTGAAAGGAGAAGATTGAAAAGGGTTTCAGCATTTAATCGGAGCTGCTGTCATTACTAGTGCTGCAGTACTGAGAGGAGATGCTCAGATTATGGAAGCTATTATTTAATAAATATATATAATGCATTAGCTCCAGATGCTACAGCATGCCTGATGTCTGGCACTGTGTGAACACATCCTTGCTTTGAAGAGATAGCAATCTGAATGAGCAGATGTAATGGGTGATTAAGACAGTACGTAAAGTTAATGTTTAGAAGATGGGTAATGTGTTTAACAACATAAATATATAAAACATTTAACATATAAAACATTTAACATGTAAAAGAATAATGTATTTAACAAATAGGTAACAAATTTTGGCTGATACCAGATACACTCCTTTTTATTTTTACAGCTCTTCCTTTGTCTCTTGGGAACATGCTTGTCACCCAGGGGCTAGTCTCAAAAGGTAAATATAATAAATACATGATGGTCCTAAGTTATGAAGTTGAGACTCTGGAATTACTACTGAAATGCAAGTTTCCCTAAAGCCTGCTGTTTTTCAAGATCAATATTCCTCTCACTCATAACCGTCATTGTTATAGTGATTTGATCATTATGTATGCATTGCCACAGTCATGCTTTTGAAAGAACGTGAACTGAAAAGAGAATTCACTAATTCAAAGACTGGTGGCTAGATTTTGTCACCATGATCACATGTATTTGAGTAGAGTCTTCACTGGGGCTGCTTGTATGGCAGGGCATCGTACAACCTGAGCAGGGGCATCAGATTTGGGTACTGTAGCTCTAACTGTTGGTTTATTTGAAAAATGCTGGCAATGTTTTTACAGTGACCATATATCAATATGAATACAGCTTTGGTGCAAAGGGACAAGGAATACTGCCAAAGTGAGGAGACAGAGAGCTTTTTATAGAGATGGCTTGCGATCTGCAGGCCAACACACAAGGGAATTGTATTCCATTTATGTGGTGGATGAGCCTGGCTCTATACATTGCACCTTGAGTTTCCCTTCTGGGGCTCTTGACTAGTATTAAGGTTGAGATTAGCGTTTTGGGTAAAGAGTGAAGGGCATCCACCCTGAAGACTGCTAAGATGGGTGTATCCCACAGGAGCAAATAAGACAGTCCTTCAGCCTGCATCAGCAGCGGTTTACAGCAAGGGCAGATAGGAGAAGAGAAAAATCACAGGGCCTGAAGCAAGAAGCAGAAAAGAATCCAGGGGCTATAAGGGATGGGTGGTGGAAGACAGCAAATGGAGGAGGTAGAAATGGCTCAGCCTTTTCTCACTGTGTGTTGTTGCAAGCCCCTTGTTTTGTTCCAGCCACTATTACCATGTTTCCTCCTCATCACATTCTTTTTTTTTTTACTAAGATGATCAGGAGGACTAGAGTAGAAAACCTAAAAGCTGTGCTATACCACAAGAGGCTGATGTGGGTTCCTTGTTGCATCCTTGACATATGAGCTCATAGGCAGACAGGGAGGGAAGGAGCAAGGGAGAGTGTGTGAGGGAAGGCAAAGGTTTACACATTTGAAAAGGGGTGAGCAGTGATAGGAAGGGCACTGGGGTTGTCTCAGTAGCTAACATGCCACCCTCTGGCACCCGGTACTCTTCTCAGTTTCTCTCCATTGTACTTGGACATTTCTTATCAGCGGTGAAATAACAAATGCCCCTATTAAATAATCATTACTGTGTGTCAACAATTGGAAGGGGGGGCTGTTTAGAAACAAACAACGATTTTGTTCCTCCCTCCCCTGAAAGACCCAATTTAAAATTGCATAGATGCCAGTGGGCGAAGGCACTTGCACTTAGCATAGACTGAATGCCCCTCTGTCTAAACACTCCTCTCTGATGACTGCACGCAGTACACTGGGTCTAGAAGAAGCTGGAGTTTCTGAGCCTCATTAATACTGTCTAAATGCATGTAACAGTGCAAACAGTGTTTGCTTCCCTTCCCTTTGCCATGGCAATCTTGCTGTGTGGAGCCCTCCTCCACAGTATAGCACTCCTCTGCCAGACACACACACTTGCAGAGGCGTAGTATAGAATCATAGAATGGTTTGGGTTGGAAGGGACCTTAAAGATCATCTAGTTACAAACCCCTGCCATGGGCAGGGACACCTTCCACTAGACCAGGTTGCTCAAAGCCCCATCCAACCTGGCCTTGAACACTTCCAGGGATGGGGCATCCACAACTTCTCTGGGCAACCTGTGCCAGTGCCTCACCACCCTCATAGTGAAGAATTTCTTCCTTATATCTAATCTAAACCTACCCTCTATCAGTTTAAAGCCATTACCCCTTGTCCTATCACTACATGCCCTTGTAAAAAGTCCCTCTCCAGCTTTCTTGTAGGCCTCCTTCAGGTACTGGAAGGCTGCTATAAGGTCTCCCCGCAGCCTTCTCTTCTCCAGGCTGAACAACCCCAACTCTCTCAGCCTGTCTTCATAGGAGCG
>NW_008824243.1:5342704-5378020 GCF_000699105.1 Pygoscelis adeliae
ACCAGCCCCTCCTTGCTGGTGAGAACAAGGTCCAGCATAGCACCTCTCCTTGTTGGCTCCTCTACCACTTGGAGAAGGAACTTATCATCGACGCATTCCAGGAACCTCCCGGATTGCTTATGCCCTTCCATGTTGTCTCTCCAACAGATGTCGGGGTGGTTGAAGTCCCCCATGAGGACCAGGGCTTGTGAGCGTGAGGCTGCTCCTGTCTATAGAGGGCCTCATCCGCTCAGTCTCCCTGGTCAGGTGGCCTGTAGTGGACCCCCACTATAATGTCACCTGTCCCTGCCCTCCCTTTAATCCTGACCCATAAGCTCTCGGTTGGCTCCTCATCCATCCCCAGACAGAGCTCCATGCACTCCAGCTGGTCATTGACATAGAGGGCGACACCCCCTCCTCGTCTCCCCTGCCTGTCCTTCCTAAAGAGCCTGTATCCTTCCATCCCTGGAAGTATTTAAAAGACGTGTAGATGAGATGCTTAGGGACATGGTTTAGTGGGCATGGTGGTGTTGGGTTGACAGTTGGACTCAATGATCTTGGAGGTCTTTTCCAACCTTAATGATTCTATGATTCTATGATTCATTCCAACACTCCTGTCACAGGAGCCATCCCACCACGTCTCCGTGATGCCAATAAGATCATCAGCAGATGATCTTATAAGCCCTGCAGACATGCACATGTCTCCCACTCCTCTAATGGTTCCACCTCCTGGTGTTAACTGGGGGTAAGTGGATTTTGGTAGGAAAACCTAATCTTTCAGTTTTTATGTTCAGCACACTGTATTTTCCTCATAAAGGCCAAAATGTATTATCTCTCCCCTCCAGAGGAGGAAGCTAGGTATCTGTGGTACAGTTTAACACGAGTTTAATCAATAGCCACAGAAAACTACTGAAGAACAGTTTGGGCCTGCTTCTCGCAGCACAAGGAGCTGGACCTTGAGTAAGAGATTTCAGTTCGCTATTATATTTGCAAGGTTGGTTTGTGCTGAAACATAAGCCACCATCTCCTCCTCCTGCAGTGCTGCAGGTGTCACCAGTGGCAGCCATGCTGCTTTCATGTTCATTTATACTCCAAACCCTGCCTGAAGTGAATCCTCCAAAGTCCAGACTTTTTTCCTCCTGTGACTCTAGGACTGCACCAAACAGATGCACTAAGAACTAGTGGAATGGAAAGTGCCCTGATGTTCCTAAATCTGAGTTAGTGGACTTAGAAGATTTTTGTATAGTCTTCACCTTCAGAAATGCAAAAGCTTGTAGGATAAATACTGTCTTCCATTTTGAGTGCTGGTGAGTTCCTCAAATGAGTTAAGTTTTCTGACTCTTTCCTTTTATTGTAGGCATTTTCTCAGCAAGCTCAAGATTTGGTGCATTACCTAAGATGGCAAGTAAGTTGTACCCAATTCTAAAAGGAAAAGAAAGGTTGTTTACAGGCAATCTGCAGACCTTAGATGCATCTCTGAATCTCTTTTCAAACTCTTCCTTTTTTGGAATTTATGAGATGTTGCCGCAGTGCTTTAGGAAATCAGAATTCTGCTGTGTTTAAAAATAAATGTTTGAAATAACGTTCTTTTAATGTAAACATTTTCAGTAGCAGCTTATATTTACTTAGTATATCGTCTCAAACTGGTAAAAACTCCAATCGCACCTTTGTTTTATAAATAATGTCAGCCTCATTGATCAGCCGTGCTTAGCAGATCACACAGCTTATGGTATCAAGGGGCCATCATAGTATATATAAAATAGTATGTTCCTTTTCATATGTTCATTTGATTTATCTTAACTGTCTAGTTCATGACCATGTTGATAAAGAAAACAAATAAAAGCACAGAAACTGTACAGTAAGGTGGCTCTTAAATGGCAAGAAATTAAGTTGATTCCCTCTTCAGCAGAAGTTCAACAGAAAATTGATGATGTTGAAGTAATATTTTTATTCTGACTCTGTAATGAGTGAAAGCCCCAATACGATAGTATGGCAGGCTGACGTTCTAGTTTCTTAGAAGCCCTGAGAAGATAAGTTAAAATTGGGATCATCAGAAATACCATGGTGTGCGTACAAGGGCAAGAGGAATTAGCGCTGACATTGTGATCTAATTTCGTTGTGGGCTTTCTCTATAGTCTGTTCCTCTGAATCTGAAATCTTGTCATTCCAGGTGAATATGATATCCTTCTCCTGTCTGCATTGGTTTGGACCAGTTGCTATGTCTCACGATAGGTAGGCGGTTTTCAATAGTTATTGAAATCATCCCTGTAATCCCGTATAACTTCACATGTGTTTGCGACATGTTTTGAGAAGACATGCTACATACAATTCATCGTATGATTAAAATGGAGCCAATTGCAGAGTCTTGCTTTAAGCTCTTGTACTAACAATGTTTTGTTATCTGTCTTTATAGTTGCTAGTGTCTTAGGTTTTGCCATTGGAAAGATGTCATACATAGGGGAGTGCCAAAAAAAGTTCCAGAAAATTGGTATTGTACCATTTGGTCCACAACAAAAAAGGTTTGTGCCTATTTAAATCATTAATCCTAGATCAAAATAGTCTTTACAATAGTAAAAATAATATGCAGCAAAAATATGAATTTAAATTTTGTGATCAGATCATGAGGTACTACTCTTACATTCTTAGGCTATATATGTCAGTATTAGAAACTACTAAATGTTCTTCGGAAAATGCAAATTAAACTCAGTGTAATACCTGTTATTAGGAAATCCATTATTTAAATGAAATTATCATCTTTTAAGTGTGATGGAACAACAGTTACTAGTTCTCTTTTCATCTAGTATTGTGCCTCTAAGTGTCTCACGATCTTCTACGATACCACTCGGCCCTTTGAGTCCTCCTTTGTACCATACACCTGGCCAAATACACTGCAGGTTTTTTTTACACTATCCTCATATTTTAACAACAATTTCAATCTCAACCCACATTCCAACCTCCTCCTCTGTGGTTTTGCCCAACCTCATACTGTCATGCCAAACCATGAAGAGCACAAACTGCAAGGGTATTTTTTTCCACCTTGCAACTCTAACCATATGATAGATCTCAATGGTTGTCTCCTGCCACATCCATGTTTTAGTCATTGTTTTCTAAACTTCATATAAAGTACTCTTTCCTGTCAAATCACACTCTGACTTCCTTCCAAGCTCCTCCTTCAACTGCCAGTACTACTTTTCATTCCCAGTGTGGCTTCTCATAGGCACCTTTCACACACAAAATGCATTTCCAAAAATCCTACCCGCAAAATCATTCTCCTCTGTCTTTCCACATCTTTCCCCCAGACCAGTGTGAGCTTTTATGCCTATGAAAATGCCTGACTGATAATGGGAAGCTTCTTCATTGTTCATATGTCTCTCCACTTCCATTCTTCCCCCACATAACAAAGCTATTACTTTGCTCCCATGGTGTTACACAAAATGTCTATTTGTCACTCTTTTTTATTATACGCTTTGCTCCTGACTCTGTTTGCTCATTATTGATAGGTACAACGGCAAGGACTGTCTTTTCCTGCTTAGAAAATCCTATTATATTTTGGTGATTGCTGGAAATGGTAGTTAAGAATAGTAATTAATGGGGTTTTATTGGTTGAGATATTTAGATATAATCTTTTGCAGTTTATGTCCTATAAAGCAGTTACAATAATTGGAGAACACAGGCAAGAGAGTACTTCTTCAAGAACATTTGCCAGCATGCTATATGGTTGTATTAGAGGAAATCCAGCAAAATTCTTGAAAACTTTATCTGCTTTCAGTATTGTAGGCATTGTCATCATACTTGCAAAGAATGTGAAGCAAAATTAGGATCAAATGAGAAAGAAGGTTCAAGTCCTTCAGCATCTTAGTCCCGGGTAGGCAACCTTGAAAATTAAAATGAATTCTCATTTTCTTTTCCATGTTGAGTGGTATTCTTATTTGAAACCTTTGGACAATATAATGAAAATTATGGATTTTAATAATGGATTAAAATCTGAGCATTATTCAAGGAAATATTCTCTATCTATGGTTTGTAATTAAATTTGTTTCTTCATTTTCACCTTACGTACCTTTCATGCTAATTTTAAATCCCCCATTTCTGAGGAATCTCTGCTTTAGCTCTAGTAGAGTATTGTTTATTCACCTAACTGGAATGAATTTGGATTGACTACTTGTATGAAAACAAATACAACTCCTTTCAATTTCCAACTTTTTTACTTAAGAATCAAATCATTATGGATAATGTTGATATTTAAAAATAGATTTGCAATATTTCAATGTAAAAGCAGACACAGTTGGGGGTGGGCTTGGTTGTTTATTTGGTGGGTTTTTTTTTTTCATCCAGTGCTATGGTTCGGCCAGAGCCTTAGCGAGGGTAGTGTAAGAGTGGTGCTAGAGCAGCTACATGCTGGGGCAGGGGAGACAGCCCATGTGATGTCTTCACCCTGGAAAGGGGAAAGTTCCCTTTGCGAAAAAGGAGAGTTTGCAGGGTGGAAGGCATGGGAGTATTTAAAAGCACATTCGCTCTTTGTCTATGAAAAAACAGGCCAGCAGCTGGGCTTTTTAAAAGCATTTTCACACATTCTGCTTGTGGTAAGCTGTGGCCTACATTTCTCACAGGCAGGAGAATGTGTGAAAGTGTTTGCAAATAGCTTGGCTGCCTGCAAGAGAGGAGAGCAGGGGGCCTGTTTGAAATCCTGCCAGGCGAGTTTGTTATGGCTCTAACTGTAGTTTGGAACAAAAGCCTGATGCAGAAATTGTTGGATTGAGTCACTTTGGCATATATTATGTAGGAATTTAGGCAAGGATATTGATAATGGTCCCTTTCTTGCTCTCTAGTGCATGGCTGCAGACAATCTGTGAGGAGGAGTATCCTAGCAGAACCTGTTCACTTACCCAGAAGAGAGATTTTGATGGATTTTTACTATGCAACAATACATTATGGCAGTAAGGATTGTCCTGAAAGAAGCCATTAGAATAAATTCCTGGTTTTAATCAACTTTGCCACTGCTTGAGCATTTTCTATCAAGAGCTGCAAGTGCTCAGCCACTAGTGGAAAATGCACCGTGGCTTAGGCTCACCTAATAGGGTTGCTGCCAAAATGGGCAGTGCTTCCCTTGTGCCAGCTGTAGAGATCATGAAGCACTGTGGCCCTCCAGATCAGCTTGCTGCTCTAGCTGGTATCAGACCCATAAGGAAAGGAGGGGGGGAATCAAACCTTTCTGAGGTGTAACTTGCTAGTGCCAGCACTAAGGAGGGAGCAAGCCAGACTTAGATAACTGTGAATGAATGACACCCTAAATCCATTAGCAGTTATAAGCTTAATTAAGCCCTTGCATTACTGTGCTGATTGAGTTCTTTTGAAGATTTTCTCTTAAATAAATGTTTGCTTATGTAGGCCAGTATCCTCACCTATTTCAAATAAGGACCCCAAAGCATATTTAATTGAGGATGGTCACTTACTAGCAATTACCTGTGTAGCGGAATCAAATGTTGATGGTGGGATTTCCCTCCACTGTTTGTCAGAGCTGGAGCTTGCTGAACCTTAAATCCAAACACATTTTCTTTTTCAGCTTTTTCCCTTTTCAGCCTTCTGGTGTATAAGTACCAATTAGCTTTTAAATAAATTCCAAATTGTCTCAAATACAAAGGAGTCTTGCAGCTGTGTGAAGGGAAAAACGCAGGATGCCACAGGCCCCTCTGGTTGTTTTCCTCCTGCAGCAGGTCCTGGAATTTCTGCTGTGGAACCTGTTCCCTGTTCCAGCTCACATGTTCATCAAAGACCTTGATTGCTGCACTTTTTACCAGCCACTTAGGTCTTCTTGTTTGCTTTTTAAAAGGGCTAGAAAGCTTAGTCAGAAACATGGTCTGAAAACAAATGTAAGACAAGTGTATTTCTTTCAAATTTTAATTGCTGGAAGGAAAAAGCCATTATATTTGGGCCAGTGTGATATTTTGAATTTGCCAGAAACCAGTTTTGATGGACAGGTTTTAGAAACTTAGGAAAATAAATACTGTAAGCATTGTGGTGTTTTCTGTATTGTTAAACAGTGAAAATAATAACCTCATCACCTCTTTTATGTTTTAATAAGAATTCTTAATTTAGCATGCAATGCTCTAAAAATGTACAGAGACCCTACTGAGCGCATCTTATCACTACCCATGCTAAGCGTACATCGCAAGCTCTGGCATCGCCTAGGAGGACCGCCCAGATAAAATTATACTCATGTTGATGAGTCCAAAGGTAATGTCTTTTATCCTCAGGGACTTTACAGAGTTCTCGGAGAAATCACCAAGAAGCTGCACATTTCACATCGAAAACAAGGTGCCACTCAGCTAAATAACGGGTCCTTTCATTCAATTTACAGATATGGTGAAGATGATAAAAATCTTATGGATCAGCTTTTTCTTTCAAGACTTTATTCTATAGAGAAGAAGTAATGTCTTTGGTTTGGTGTAAATCGGCTTATTTGAAGTAGTTGCTTAATGTTACATAGTTCTGTTCATAGTAAATACATAGTTTCTTGTAATGCGCTTTTTGGTTTTTCCTCTTCTCTCTCTTCCCAGCATGTTTTGGTTTATTTTCCTCCCTTCAGTGCGATTTAGCTCTTAGTGCTGAAGAATTAAATTTGTCTACTGTACTTAGATGCTGGCAATACTTCGTGTAGCAAGCAAAATGGCATACGCTGAAATGTTTGTCTTCCACATCAAAAGGCAAGAGTGCAAGGATGTTTAAATGATTTTGCACAGTTAAGCAGCTATTCAGTCTCCGAGCTGACTCCTTGTTTATGGGCTGTTTTAAGAGTACTAAGCCAGAAGTTCATTAGGGTATTGTCACATTGCAGTTACTGTGCTGAACCAACTTTTAATAGGCCAGCTTTACATAAAAGTCCACTTTGTCAGGGATGTTAAAAGCACGTGCCACATTCATAATGAACAAGAAGGTACAATATTTTGGAACAGTTTACAGTCTGCACGCAATCCAAGGCTAGCAGATGTTGAGAAAAAGCTAGATGGCACATGCTCCCTACAAACAGCATGACACACAAACTTCCATGAAATATCTCGGGGAAATCAAAATCAGACACTTCCCCTAAACACAGTGGTGGTGTTCACAAGGAAATCAAATGTACAGCTACTGAGAAGTTTGGGCTTCACTGTCAGTTGATGAAGCCCGTCTTCTGTGGTGGGTTTTTTTTGTTTGTTTGCTTTTATGCTATGCCTATGATTAGTATCCCTCTTTTGAACCAGCTTCTTTGGGCATCTTTACCTGGGCACAAAGGGATTCTGCAAGCAAGATATATAGAATGTAAAAGTATAAAGTAACTATTAGTTGGTTACTACACACAAAAGACATTCTGGATTTAATGAGCTATTAGGCTAAATACTCACCACCCTGATAAGGCACATGGAGAGCCTTTCCTAGCCAGGCAGCCACCAGGCAGGAGGAGAAGAGTTAGACTAACTAGCCTCCCTGGTTTTTTTCCTTTAAGATTTTATACCTTCCCAAACTGGTGTTTGCCCTCTTGAATTCTTGAGCTACTAAGAACCCCTGTCTCAACGGGGGCTTTAATTTTACACTTTTTACCTTTCTACAGACTTTTTCCACGGCTCTTTCTCAGCAGTCTGAGTCAAGGGTACACAGCTGTGCTATATCAGAGCTGATGCTTGGTGTTGTCGTGGTTTAACCCCAGTTGGCAACTGAGAACCACGCAGCTGCTCACTCCCCCACAGTGGGATGGGGGAGAGAATCGGAAGGGTAAAAGTGAGAAAACTCATGGGTTGAGATAAAAACAGTTTAATAGGTAGAGCAAAAGCCGCGCACGCAAGCAAAGCAAAACAAGGAATTCATTCACTCCTTCCCATGGGCAGGCAGGTGTTCAGCCATCTCCAGGAAAGCAGGGCTCCATCATGCCTAACGGTTACCTGGGAAGACAAACACCACCACTCCAAACATCCTCCCCTTCCTTCTTCTTCCCCCAGCTTTATATACTGAGCATGACGTCACATGGTATGGAATATCCCTTGGGCCAGTTTGGGTCAGCTGTCCCGGCTGTGCCCCCTCCCAGCTTCTTGTGCCCCTCCAGCCTTCTCAGTTGGTAGAGCATGGGAAGTTGGAAAGTCCTTGACTAGTGTAAACACTACCTAGCAACAACTAAAACACTGGTGTGTTATCAACATTGTTCTCACCCTAAATCCAAAACACAGCACTGTACCAGCTACTAGGAAGGAAATTAACTCTATCCCTGCCAAAACCAGGACAGGTGTACAGGCAGGTAAGCCTTGGGGAGCCTTCAACAGGGGGTACAGGGAGAGAGGGTTACACAACCGCAGAGAAGTCAGCCTCCTTTGTGAAAATAATGTAATTATCACAGGTGTACTGTGGTAGCCAGCAAAACCTGTATGGTGGCACGTCTTAGCTACTCTCCCTTTATCTGACATCTGCCGTCAAGATAGCAGCAACAAACTGCACCAAGGTTAGTCATGCCTGGGTTATCTGAGGCAAGCCGTTACATCCACGCGATGCCGAGGAGATTGGTGCATGTGACAGAGGACCTTTCATGCCAGACTCTCAGAGGTTGTTCTTACGGTCGGTGTTACCTCCTGGGGTTACAACTTAGATACTTAACTTTGCTTTAAATGTAATTTTGTTCAGGCTTCCTATTACTTTGCTGTAATAAATGTATTGTTTATATAAAAAATATTGTCTCCTTTTTTCTAAATTTATTCCCATACTTTGCAAGAGGGCATGCTCTGATTACCTAATTGTGTGGATCTAAGTTCCGTGATACTGTTATGCAAAAGAGGCTGTTTGTGAATCTAAGCTGTATTAGCACTGAATTTGTGCATATCAAAGGAAAAATGAGCACAGCTTATGGGCAAGCTGTTCTTTAGAAGGTTTTTAAAAGTATTTTTCTCTACTTCAGAGGATTTACGGCCAAATAATTGTTTAAGCCTGTCAGGTGTCAGGCTCCACATAATACTCCTTGATTGGAGAACTAACAGGGGGTATGTTTTGGCAAGGTTGTTACTTAATTTTGTTAAAACACAATTTCTCCTGCTTTGCTCAACCAACAATCTAGTCAAGTGTGCAGCTGGGCTACAAGCCTTTATACTGAGGTAGTAATGATGTCGCAATATTTCTTAAATATAACTTAAAAATTTTAAAATAATGTAAAATTTAAGTTAACTGACTCTTCCAAAGCACCAGCTACAAAAGGATAGGGAAGACTCACAACACATTCTGTACCATGTTACTTGATTTGATAAAATTGGAGCCAACTGGCTTTCATTCTGCTGAGACTTACAGGTGCATTGGAATTTTCCTGGTGGCTGGATGTGTGTTCTAGGGGTGGAATCAGACAGATGCTGGATTTTTTAGCGTTGGATGGTTTACAGGACCTAGTTGAACTTTTAAGCTTCTTAAGATTCGACAAAGAAATATGAAAAAGGGCCTTGTAGCTCACAGGAGGGGTTCTATAAGAAAGGAGGTGTTGGGGTGTTACTAGGTGTGCTGCATGATGCAGAAAGGAACATTTAAATGCATACTGATTATTTTACGTTATTACTTTATGCAAAAGGGAGACAGGAAGAGCTGGACAAAACCTCATGTGCTCTCATGGCCAGACCCTCATGATTTTTCTACTTGGGAAGATAAGCTCCTGATGATTAGCGCAACAAAGAGTGCACTAGGAACTGTAAGTAAATACAGCCGTTTTGTACTAATTATGCACAATTTAATGAGCTAACCTATGTTGACCGTTACTATCATGCATTCCATTCAAGTCAGTTAAAGGATTTGTTTTTAATTGAAGCAGAAGTTGAATACATTGAACTTAGGGGCGACATATTAAAAAAACAGGGAAAGATTTGAGATAATCAGTTGCTTCCGTAATCTTTATTTCAGTCTGGAATAAGAGTGGAAGAGATCTCCAGGAGGAAAAAACAGTTGACCTTACAAAGGATCAAGCACTGTTTATATAGTGCTAAAACTCTTTTTAGTATTTTCTTATACTAATAATAGGATATACATTCCCTTTTGGCAGGAAGATGTTACAAAAAGGCTAAAAAAATTTCCAACGAATATACATAGCTTCCTATTAATCATTTGTATCTGGAAAGTAGAGCTTACTTTCTTCACCAGAGATGAGGGAGTTTAACTGTGTGCTTAGGCATATCACAGCTTAGTGGAAGTCTACGTACTTGCTAAAATCAAGAAACAAAATACATCCTTCAGCTGTAATGCATGCAAAGTGAGTAGCTTTATGTAAGCCTCAATCCACTTTATGAAACTATGACTAGAAAAAGAGTCAGAGTAGAAGAGGAAAGCTATAACGACATTAACCTCAAACAACTCCAATATATTGCTTGTCTTTGGGGACCTTCCTACTAGTTTTTTGAAATCATTTTACAAATACTGTATTCAAACCAAATTAAAAAAAAAAAAAAAGTTGTGTTTTAGAAGAGAAAGCAATTGTAGGTTGAAAACGAAGCACATTCCTGTTTAAATCCTGACTTAGTAGTTGTACTTTAGGCAAGCCAGCTGGTCTATAATTCTCTTTTAAAACTGGAAATGAAGGGGAGATGAAAGCTCACTATCCCAGTTTTTATAAATCCCTATCAAAAATAAGATTTGGGGCTTATTTTATTACATTTTGAGAGGAGAATGAGAGAATAGGGCATGCTGTGCAACCACAGTTAATGGGAGGGGAGGGCTCTGGGGTGGGCTGGTAAGAAGAGAGCAAGCTCTGGGGCAGGAGTTACAACAGGAGCATGCTGGAGCAGGCCAAGCGGGAAGTACGAAGGGGCAGCTAGCTCGGGTGCCACTCTGGTACCTCTGACAAGCAACGCTAATTTGGGAGCAGCAGTTTCTTCCTCGTGACTATTTCTACCAGTGAAAGAGCTGCTGGTAATTTGTCCCACTCACCCGGCTCATTTTTGGCATCGCACACAGGAGCTTCATTTGAGAGCGCCAAAAAAAGGGATCCATCTTCCAACATCAGCATTGCACTAGTTCCACATCTTGGAAATACGAAGCCACTTCTACTTACAGACTTGGCTTTTATGAAGGGTACTGTTTTCCCGTGTGCTTCATTTGAGGAATCGCCTCTTAAAATAAGTGAATTTGTAAAGTCCTAAAGTGCCGTAAGTATACCTATGACATATTGTGAAGAATCATTACAGCTTTCACGGCAGGATGTTATGCCTTACAAATATATTAATGTTTTTTTGAAAAAGTGGACATGGGAACAAAGGGATCTACTCCATGCTGTGCACATGCTTTGGTATGGGATGGGGGTTTCCCCCCCCCTTTTTTTTTTTTAATAGGTCTCACAAGAAAATGAGGTTCTCAAGAAAAAAATGAGACAGTTCTTGAGGCCAGTTTAAAACCTGGAAGGCTTGAGAGGGCTTCTGGGGATGTGCCAGGGGGCATCTGGTCAACATTTTAGCAGATATGCTAAAACGATAGATGACAAAATGATAGAAGAGCTAGGAAAAAATCTCAGTACTGAGAGACTGAGTAACAAGCTTCATTGTCATTGGGAAAAATACCAACTGCATCACACGGTTGGTTTTAAATTACTCTGACATTCTCGGTACAGAGATCTGGGAGTCATTTTGCATAGTTTTGCATAGTTGCGAGACATAAGATCAGTGGTCTATGACAGCCAAAAGGCAAGTAGAACATTAACAATTCCTAGGAAGAAATTGGGGAAGAACAGATTATACTACAGAGCAATTCTATGGCATGTCCTCATCTTGAATATTGCGGTGCCTCCAATCCATCTCAAAGAGCATACAATAGAGCTGAGAGACAGAAAAAAGAAGGGGGGGGGAAGATCGGAGGTACAAAATGGTTTCTTCACAAGAGATTAAGTAACTCACTTTCCAGGTTGAAAGCAACTCAAGATGAAGAATATGGTACCTGTAACAGTGTGAAAGATGAATAGGGAACGGGTAATTGCTGTTTTTCGTAAAATGACAACCAGTTGGCACTCGGTGATATCAGATTTAAAACAAACAGGAAATAAGCGTTTCTTTTTACAGCACAATTCCATTGTGGATCGTCTTGCCACAGGATATGCTGGAAACAAATAAAACGGCTCCAAAAGGCACCATCCACACAGAGACTTGGTGGCTGTGAAACATCTGGATTTGCATGATCCAAATGCAACCTTTGTCTCCAGAAGCTCCTCAGCTCTGATCACAGGAGGACAGGAGGGCATGCCGGTGAAGGACTTCTTTCCAGAAGGATCACTAGCCAACATGGGAGACAGGGTGACCATTATGGTGATTCTAATATTCTTACAGCTGTTGAAAAACCAAGTTAAGAGCCTTGCCACATGAAATAAAACCCAGGTAGCTAACACCTAGGAGTGGAGACTGAAACACCTTCATGTGCAGAGAGCACAAGATTTAAGATTCCTGAGAAAGCACACCTTTAAATAATTTTAATTACAATATAGTGCTTTTCTCTGCTGATGAAGGGTAAGAAAATACTAGGGTGGGAACGGAGGTTTTTCCCGTTGTCTTTGACATACAGATTGTTCGAGAGCAATGGCACCTCCGAAGGAGATGCTAGAACCTTGCATTAAAAACCCCTCTTACCTGAACTCCTGAGTATTACTTCTCACATATGCACGTGAGAAGTTGGTTCTCACACGAGAAGCAAGGCTGTGTTGGTTAGGCACGTTGGCAAGCTCAGGTATTTCAGAGCAAGAAACAGCTTTAAAGCCTCCTCCCAGAGGCGCGTTTTAACCCGACTCTTCCCTCCGTCCAGCCGTAGGCTGAGGTCTGCGATGACTGAACCGGACGCGCCCAAGGTTACTTCCTGCTATATCATTGCACGTGTAATACTTCAAAATACGAATCTGAAACCTTACCCAGCAGCAAACGCGTGCCATTTAATCACTCCCGTTCTCCCGATTAGCTCCACGGATCCAGCAGATCATCACCACCTCGGGAGCCGCCTCCGGCCCTTGCCAGACAGGCAGCCTGCCCCCGTCTGGGAAGGGGTTTCACACCGTGCTTGCCGAGCAGTTGGCAGCTCTGGCGGGCGGCTGCCGCTCAGACAGCTGCTCTGCCGGCCCGGCCTTCTCCCCTTGTGCACTCTCCTCCGCTTCTCCCCACACGGCGAGCGCTTGCACGGGCTGAAGGGGCTCCTTCTTGTTGACTTGCTGCTCCCGCAGCATGGTGCATGACTTGCGTCTACAGTGCAGCCTTCAAAGTCGGTTGACAGCTGCAGGTTATCTAGCACGTGCAGGGTAAGAGAGGAAAAATGAATGCAGTCCTTCATAAAATCTAAGGGGACCCTAAAAACCACACTTAGCTCTTCGACGCAAGCACGTAGCCGTATACACTGACCGCAGGACACTGCACCGGGAGAAATGTTTCCTACTTAGCGTGGCTTATTTAGAAGATGATTTAGACGTTGTTAATAGTCCATCACTGATGTTTAGGCATCAGCTACTGCAACCAAATTCACCCTTTCCTGTGTCAGTTACACTGTTTTAAAATGCTAGTTATCCTAAGATAACTAAGATCCTGAGATAATCCTAAGATATCCTAAGATTAGCAATTACATTTAAACCACAGAATTAAGCCAAACAAAATTATTTATTTTGGCATTAGATTTAGAACCTAATTTTAGCTTAATTAAAAAAAAAAAATCTAATGCACTAGAAATGTGCTTCTACGGTGGATTAGAGAGAGTAGAAATGGATGTGTACCATTCCCTGAAAGGAACGAACTGAAAATTTTTGGTTTTAGAAGCCGTTCAGGCCAAGATTGCCTATCCTGAAAACAGAGTCCTACATCATCACTGAGCAACTGGAAAAACACCACCACAAAGGTTATACACTATGGATTTTTAATCCTGAATAATTTCCTTTGAGTTTTGGCAAAGGAAATCTATCCAACTCTTCATTTCTCTTTCATCTCAAGACTTTTTCTCATTTCAAGGGTGAAAGTTGTATTTGTTTGAACATCCGATGTATCAGACGATTGTGCAATGTCTTTATCATGCATCCTTTTTTGTTTACTGCAGTATCACACTGTGAAAGTAGTTCATAGAAGACTCTTGCTTTTTAGTTTCGCAAAGCTGTGCTTCTGGTAAGCAGAAGACATTATGACTGTATGTCAAAACTATGTATTACCGTGTATGGTCGTATATCTTAAAAATCTCAGGAAATTTTGAATTGCTCCATCAAAAAAAACCAACAGTAAACAAGTGGTAAGTATTAAAACAGCAATATATAAGTAGCACAGTAACTGGTACTTATTAGCATTAAAGGGAACAAACAGAAACAAATGCTTTAAATCATGGCTGTTAATGTTTTGATTCTTTAGGAATTATGTTTTCATTTATCTGAAGTAAATACGTACAAATTATGTCCCCAAGGGACTGTCATCTAGACTCCAGTGGCTCTCTCAGTAACTGTTAGATCCAAGAATCCGTTTACTTTTCGTCACATCTTGTAACCTGAACAGTTATGCATTTCTGGTTTTGATATCTTGCTTTACTTCAGTTAAGTAAAAATGCCTGTTGTTTTGTTTTCCTCATAATTTGCAAAGCATAATCCACTTGATGGTCTCACGAACTGGAAATCTGTGCCTTGGCCAAGGTTGTTGATGTACAAGACCCCCTGGTACTCCTTGGTTCAGGGTTCTCATGCAGCTACTCAAAGATGCCTCAAAACTTTTGCCTGGTGCTGGGGGTTTATGTCCAGTTCTTACATTAGCAAAGAAAATACCTGAAGTATAAACTCGAGGCATATCCGTGTCCAAACCTGCATTGGCTGAGCTGAGCTAGCGCCAACCCACATGAACAGACCCAAGACAAGAGCCTGAAATAGTAACGAGATGCAAATTGTCCCATTTATTGCCTTGAGATTAAAATCCAAACACCATTCGTTGATTTCTACAAACAACGTAATAGGTGACCAAACTGCAAAAAGTAAAGGGATATTTGTAGCGCTATTGTCGCACTTCAGATGACTTATTCTGGTTGCAAGTCAGAAAGACGGGGTTGCAAGCGAAGCCTTACTGTGAAAGGTTTGATGTCTGCATGGCAGCCGAGGAACTGAGCTGGATGAGCATCCTGCCGCGTGCGCAGGCTGAACGAGCTCCTCGCTAAGGGCTACCAGATGAAGAGTCCAGCGCGGGCAGGACAAACAAGTCTTTCAGCTTCCAACAAATAGCGGACCAGTCAGGCTTTCTTCTTGAATCTCAAGGGGGCAAGAAATTTGTGGGTTCGGTTCGGAATAGTACATACGATTTCCCCAGGCTTCCGCAAATCTGCTTGACTTTCATTAAGCTAATCAAATTACTTTTCATTTACGCTTTCCTCTTTAATGTAGATGTGCTCCGAACAACTTCAGTAGGAACAAACCCCTGGCGAGGTCAGATTGTGTACTTACTTGGGGCTCTAAGCACGCCTGCTAATTCGGGGAAAGACAAAAACATTCAGGACCAGGATTTTTGGTAGAGCTTTACCAGCTGTTACAGAGCTGAGGCACATTTGCACAGCCCTCTCCCTGTGTTCATGCGCGTTAGTAACAACTGACTCGTGGATAATGCCCCTAGCTCCTTTAAACTGGCCATGCAACTGCTTATTTTTAAGAAGTTGTGAAAGCAGTTACTTTAAAGCTGTTTTAGAAACGTTCATAGTGAAGCATTCAGACTCATTTCCTGGTGTTTGATTTAAGGTTCGAGTTAATTTTTTTATGTGGTTAAAATTTATGTTGCAGAATAGAAGAAAATTTATTTGGCTTTACAATAAATATTGAGTTAATTCACATTTATTAACTAACACATAGGTACGCTGGCCCATAGGACCACTTCAAGTCTTTTTTAATGCCACCGTCTTTCTTTGTGGTTAGGTCAGATGGTAAACGTACCCAACTGGAAATACAAACGGTAACGCAAAGTGAAATTCTTACTGCGATTTTTGAAGAGTAGCGAGGGCCCTATATTCCAGGAAACCAGTTGGCCTGGTTAATGGATTAAGAAAAATATGGTGTGTATTAGCTGGAAATACATGTAAACATAAGACAAGAGGGTCCGTCGTGCATTTCTTTCTTTCTTCACACAGTCACTGTTCTTACTAGTTCTTTCTATCCAGACACATTGTTTCCAGTGACAGTAACCCTGCCGTCTGCTCTAAGACACTCAGACGCAGTTAAAAATCCCCCAAAGTCATCTAAGCGCAGTATGAGCAAGCTGCTCACAGCTAACTGGGTAGCTGCCATGAAACCACGAGACGGGAAGAAAACCACTCTGAAAGAAGGTGGTACTCATGGAAGACGGGGGGGGAAAGGGAAGGACGACGACTGAATTCCCACGGCTAGTCAGTGAAGCAGGAGGTCAACACACACATTGCTACGGCAAACTGAACGTGACCCAACTTGGACAAGATACCAGTTTTCAATACCCTATCAAATTAACAGCTAGGATTGTGAACTCTCCTCTATTTAATACTTACTAGGGATGCGATGGGAAGCCAAAGAATTTTGAATTGTTTGAGGGCAAACCCAACTTGTTCCCAAGTACAAAAAAAAAAGTATGTCCTGTGAGAGGTATTAACTAGAGGCAACAGAATGAAAACATTATATTCAATTTAGAAATCATGTCTACACAATGTTGCCTTAAGCAGAGACATTAAACCTTGGAAACAGCATTAATTATACATGATATATGCCTTTTATTTTCTCCAAGAAAATAAAGGAGCAAGAAAGGAAAAAAAAATTCTAATACAGTTGACATAAAACACCATGTTTGCCCACCTAAAATACGAATTTGAGGCAAGACGCTTTGAAGGAAGTCTCATTTTCAGGTCACGGGCTTCTGATAATCGTATGAACTGTGATAATCGTACTAACTGCTAATTGTCAGTTACCAGCGTGCAAAATGAGCATTCTCCAAACATTACAGTTTGCAAGAGCCAGCTCTGAAACAGGCATTACCGTTTCAGCACTTAAACAGCGTGGGGTTAAACACTCTGCCCTCCGTGCTTGCTCTGTACTAGCTGGTCCCCACTCACTATTCTGTCAGGGAGACGAATGAGCGAATAACTACAAGTACACAGTAAGACAAATACGTAGAGCAGTCCGTACACCACAGTCAGTACCGACAGTACCGATTCAAGCCTGCAGCGCAGCCAATGCCCCGAGATTGAGAGCCGGAGAATGGCCAGAAACAGGAGTGTAAGGCCTCCAACCCGACCCAGGATTCCAGTGTATTATTAAATACTTGATTACACACAAGTAAGTTTACTGGCACAACAGTAACTTTCACAGCGAATGACGAGACACACGGAGTCTCACTTTTCAGTGGAGTGTCCACGCTGCAGAGGTATTTACATTAACTCATATAGTCAGCTCCTGAGACGATCATTCCCTTACACCAATAAACAACCTGCAGTATAAGCATGCATTAAGATTCCTGAGGGGGGAAAAAAAAGTTACTATATCTTTATATTCTTTTACTTGCGAAAATCCAGTATTATCCCAAATCCCCCAAAATATAAAAAAAAAAATAAATTTTTATTGGCAAGCTTACTGTTCAATAGCTTGTGTCTTCTAGGTGTTGCTATTCCCTCAATGCCATAAGCCTGCTGCTGCGTTTTCTCACTCGGAGACTTCTCATTCATCCAAACTTTTCATTCATTCAAAAGAAAAAGCGTTTCTTCTTTTTACAGATGGTAAACCACCACCACAGGAATCTGCTTCAGTTTTATCAACTAAATCTTCTGCCTCCTGTTACTTGCATAACTCACAACTAAGAAACTTTGTGAATATTTTCATGATAAATCTAATCAGCTTTGGAATAGTGCACTAAAAGACACAGCAGTGTAATCCTGGCAGACTTGGTGTATTTTCAGAGTCCTCTCATCACGGCCACGAGAAGCATTCTCTGTAAGTTAAATTTTTGATACAACTTCAAGATCATCTGATTAGCACATTCCTTTTTTTAGACGATCAGCTTTTCTGAAAGCAATCTTCCTGTTTTGATTGTTGTAAGCAGTATTTGGCTCTTCAAGCATTCTCATCTCCCCCCTCTTTTTTTGCTCCTCGTTTCAGCTGATTGCTCTGTACCCCCCAAAATAATCTTCTCTTTCATGCTGCTCTGCTGCTAGTCCACTACATCGATAAGGTCTTTGAGAATTTTCATCTTGGTAGGTAAGTTATTTTTCATCTCCAACAAGGATGTCAGGAATGCTTTTATGCTACCAACCTCATCGTGGTTTTTGCTCACCTATAGGCAAAACCCCAAAATAAACACAATGCCGCAAGATGAAACAGCACAGCCGAGAATGTAAGAATCCCTAATGGAAGATGACATTTTGGTTGAGACAGAGCAGGCGATGCAAACATTAGGAAACACTCTTCAGTAGTTTTGCCAATGCAGCTCTTTTGTTACAGGTAATAATAACAACGCAATATTCCATTGATCCAGATCTCTTCTCCATAAACACGGGTTTTTTGTCATGACCTGCACAAACTGAGAAATGAGGCTAAAGGCACAAAACCTAACATTAACAGTCAAGATACCATTCAAACTTTTACCAAAGCTTGTCAGGTTTAACCTTCTGCACTTAAATATAGCTATTTTAAACATCTGCAGTTTCATTCAATCATTTTCTTCTGAAGTGACTGTATTAAGAGACCTGGCGTGGGCAAGTCAGAATATCGGTCTAAAGATATAGCTGGCACCATGAAAACAGTTCTGAAAAACAGTTAAGTGTGCTTACTTACATGTTTGGCTAGGTTCCTCAGCCCTTTTTCCCTGAACAGTTCACAGTATTATTCCAAACATTACTAACCAAGCATGACAACAATTTGAGGTTTTCAGACAAAACAAAGTGAGAGGTTAGTTCTACAGGTAACTTTTAATGCAAGTCTTGAAAATTTGAGAAGATTCTGGTATTTTTCCCTTCCCAATACATGTGATTGCATTTATTTACATATATTTTTACCTTTTGCTATACATTTATAGCAAAACATTTATTAGTTATTGCCAGTTACCTTTTTCATTCTTAAACAATAGCACAAATGGTTTATGGTCATGACACGTCACAATAGCCTTGCTTGCCATTTATGCAAAATTAAAAACAATTAAGCCTACTTTTTTTTTTTTTTTAATCTTCTGGCAAGTCAGGATTTTCTCCTCATTTATTAATAGCTGTGCCTAGCAGAACACACCAAAGGTGCCGATACTCGTGACTAATCTAGATGAAGTTCAAGTTAGCTGACAGGAGATAATTTTCTTCAGTTCTTCATTCAGCTCTTACTCATCCCAGGTATCTCCATATTTGTTTACTTTAACTAAAGAAAAGAAGAAAAAGTGGTCACATATGACTTAATTTAACTGCAAAAGTTTATCTTACACAGTGCTGAAAAGTATGATGAAATGCATTATCATTTAAAGTGGTGAGCAGGGAGAGTGTCAGTCACAGCACGACCGATGTCTAATTAAAGCTACTTTTGAATAAATGGGGAGAAGAGTTTGTTAATCATTATTCTTTAATGAATTATTATTCAGTCAAGAGGCCTACTGCGCTAATTCCTGCTCTACAGAATTTGTAATTACTTTGAAACAAATGTAACATGTGGCTGAAGCAAAGACAATTGGAGGAAACAGGCAAGGAATGTTACGATAAATAATGTGAGTACATAATCTAGTTACGTGCACAATTGGATGGATTCAGGATAGTTAAAAACACGTTCAAAGACAAACGAACAAAAATCAGTAATCCCTACTAGGAAACTGCTCAGCCATTATTATTCGGCAGCTTCCTTTAGTATAGGAGTGAGTCAGAGAGTGAAAAAGGCAGGGTACTAGTCTTAATGGATTTATTCAGAGGTATGTCGTGCGTAACTGAACGACAACAAGTGAGAAGGTGCTCTCCTGAAAGTGAGCTGCAGCGTAGTCTGTAACTGACTGCCATCACTGACAGGGTAAAGGATGGATCTACACGATCCAGTAGGAATGCTGACGCTAGTCAGGCACCCCTTTATAAATCTACTTGCAGGTTAATCACTAAGACCACTGTTTATTAATACCTATCCGCAGTAGAACCAGTGGAATAGAGCAGAATGTATGGTCCTTGTTTCAGCGAGATGTCAGCAAACTTAGCATAATGCACTGACAAACCTCTTTTAAGCTGATTGATATTGCAGTGAGGCACAACGAGAAGCGCTCTGAAAGTACCATCTGATTTCCATTTCTATTCACCATGGCAGCTGAGCAGGCTGTGCTCATTCCCTGGAAAATGGTTCAGTCCAGATCACTACGCAGATGCACGTATTTGTACGGCTACAATGAAGGGAGAATGCACCAGCAGATGGAAGTTAGGGACTGCTTAAAACTGGTTTAAACATGGTTTGTTTTCCTGTATGTCCTTGCAACACAGGGCAGAAACCACTGTCTCCTATTTGCTAGTGTGTTATCTCTGTGTCGTAGGATGAACCAAGGGGTAATGACTCAGGACGTATGAGTAGGCATACAACAAGTAACATGTCCAGTGTGACACAAGAAGCTAAATCAGATCTTAGCCCACAACATCAGTAGAATCCCTGAACTGTAGATTTAAATGTGCTTCCACTTGTAAAACATTTCTGAACTTCTGTATTCCCTCCTTACTCTTTTTCCCTAAAAATACAAGGAGATAGATACTCTTCAAAGTTTATTTACAGATCTCATGCACTGCTCAGTGTAGTTCTATTTTCAAAGCCTGAGTATTCTATTTGTGGAGAAATATCTTGAAAAAGAAACGTTGTGTAAATCAATGAAGTGTCAGCTGATGGAATTTAGAAGCAATCTGAAACTACAGCTTCAATAGCTTTTTAATGTCTCATTTGGCATAGTCACGTGATAAGAGAAAGAGGCTTTCATCCTTGAAATAACAGATTTAAATCATTACCCAATAATTGTTTATAATTTTTATTTCAAGACCATGTAGATCTGTCCAAAGACAGACGATCTGGAGAAAGTAATTCACAAGCATGGAATAGACTGACACTCTTAAGCAACGCCATTCCAAAGCTCACAATTACGGCTTCAGAACTTTTTGCATTAATATACTTTTCTATACTTACTACCACCTGTTATGTTATGCCTGCTAGGAGACGTTAGCTATTCCTACAAGTCTTGTTGCAACGTGATTGACAAGACTGGACACTGCATACAAACCCAAACGATTCAAGCTGACTGGTCCAGCAGCGTGTTAAATGGTAAACCATCCCTCTTGCCAACATCACTTTCACAGATGTCGCACCAAATAAAAAAATGTTCTAGGGCAAGCAATTACGAATTGCTTCTGTGTCTCCTTTTCAAAAAATTGATTGAGTCAAAAAGTTGACTGAATGGCATCTTATTCTTCAGGACATTGCATTCTTATTAAGCTGTGTAAAGTTTTGTTTTTCACTGTGAAA
The DNA here is from genome assembly GCF_000699105.1 of Pygoscelis adeliae. Lineage (NCBI taxonomy): Eukaryota > Metazoa > Chordata > Aves > Sphenisciformes > Spheniscidae > Pygoscelis > Pygoscelis adeliae. Next base: position 5,364,108 of record NW_008824243.1, read on the forward strand.
ACAAATCTCCATATTGCTGCCAAATACTGTTTCCTTCCTTTAAGTTTTAATGTAGAAAATGAACCTCTACAAACAATGCCTCTATAGAAATCCTCTAATGCCACATGAAACAATTCATAAAAATAAATACCCCCCCCCTTCAAAACCATCAACTGTGTGCTCTATTTTGAGAGAACAATGCTATCTAAACCATACACCCCCTTCCATAGCTAAAACTCTACAGTATAGCTCTGAGCTCAGAGAGGTTGCTCGATAGATTCAATAAACCAAAAGTTACGGGATTTTCAGTCTGGCACCAAGCAATATGGCTGGAGAAGAGGAATTATAATTTGCTACTGGAAGATCAATATTTTTGAAAAAAGAATTAATTTGAAATATGAGACTACAGACCACATCACATATGAGATACCTGCAGATACTGTAAAAATAAATTGCTTAAAGGGTAAGCAGAATTAAGCCATTTTTAGCATTATTGCCAATATTTGAATTTACTACGTATTTCTGTGAATCCATGTATTACCTTCCTTAGCTGGTTTTTCCTGTGAGAACTTGCTTGGAGTTTCTGCCTTTGGTGGTAGCATTACCTCATACGTCTCTCTGTGTTTATTCCTTAATTCCTCGTATGTGATGCCTTTTTTTTTACGACTTTCTTCTGGAATTGGAGCAGGATCTGAAAACAAAACAAACACCAAAATACTAGAAATGGCGTCACGCACCAAAACTTGGCTACAACCTGTTCTAGAACGCCAGTTAATTACAGCTCAATCCCAAATGAAAAGGAGCATGACAGCTGCAATTCTAAATGCAACTGAGAATGTATGTGGTCTTTAATTAATCCATTCCTTTTATCCTTTTCATTTTGTCAAACTGCTTTGGAAGATTGGCAGTTAACTCCTTTTCTTCATTTTATCCAATGGAAATCCTAACAACCACGTGTTGTTGATGGATAAAATAGTTCTGGTCACTTTGTGTGAAATTTATGATAATCATACATTTCATGTATTTATGATTTCTGAAGAGAAATCTAAGTGAAGCTTAAGGGTTTGCATTCAGGCTTCAAATTTTGCTTTCAAAGAATTAGGACTACATCCACCATATGTCACCCGATAAGCATTTTATCCTTTTATCTACATTTGTAATGCAGAATCTTGATTCTATAATTAAGGTTCTACCAACTATTGATATTTGTGACGAAGTGTAATTACAATCTCCTTGACACATCTCCATTTTCTCTAACTAAAACCGAGGTGCATGCAAGGGCTTTTTTTGTGAAATAAAACCTTTTCCATAAAGGAGTTAAAAAATGCAAACTAATTCGAAGTTCGAAACTCTGCATTTGACAGTAACTTCCTCCTTTGTGTACCAGAAAGACCTGAACTCAGAATTGTGTGTTTCCCCTGCAATAGCTGAGGACAGAGTTCATACTGGAAGGAGGGGAACAGCTGCACAGAAACAGTGCTTGAAAACCATTTTAATTCTCCGTGAGAAAATCAGCTGTTGCCAGACAGAATACAATATGCATTCAGTTCGCAGAAGGTTTAAATGTTTGTCACATTATTAAAAACAGTTTAATGTCACTGAATTATAGTAGTATACAGTTACAGCACCACCGCTGGTGAAAATGAAATCACTTCAGAAAGGCTAGGAGACAAATGGTAGAGACTATGCTTTATTTAGTGCAGTGAAAGGATGGCATATTCACCTTAATTTCAGTCAAAAAGAACTTCAAGTCAGGCTGAGTTTTTTGCAGATTTAGTCTCACTACAGATTGAACCTTTTAAGTTAATTTACGATCTTTACTTGCAATTAGAGCTACAAAACATGAAAAAAAACTGAATTTAGTTTACAGTTAGAATGCAAAATAATACCTATATTTACCTCCTGTGTAAGAACAATTCTGGGAACTTCAAGCTGTTTCATTCAAAAGCACTATATTGTACCGTGTATGTTTGCATGGGATGAAAATACATAGTTTAGTAAGAGAAGTATCTAAGAGAAAGGCAGAGCCATCGTACTACAAATTGCTAAATATTAAGACAAAACACACCTTGAACAGTGTAATCAGTAATTCCTGTAGGTGAAGATTCATTCAGGGAAGCACTGAATGGAACGGGTTCATAACTTGAGAGGGCTCTATCTGTTGAACTATAATCATCTGAATAGCTAGAAGAAAGCGAGAATCCAGCTCTGGGAGAAGGAGATTCAGTAAATGACTGAGAAGGCATGTCTGAAAATTCAGATTTCCGACTGGAACGGCTGGAAAATAATACAATTAAATATTAAATACAGAAATACTAAAGTTAAAAATGGAACTATAAGAGTAACAATACGTGCAGTTCAAGAAAATACTCTTTTATTTTAAATGGTTTAGTTTCCAACATGAATTACAGTCTTAAAAAGAAGTTTGGGTTTTTTTTTTTCTTTACATTGCAAAGATCTGTATCATCCCTTCCCCAACACTCTTCCCTTCCTCCCAGAAACTTAGCTCACACCTGAAAATCTCCAGAACAGAAGACAAAAGAGACGAAGTATTTTGCACTTTACAAGACAAAAATGACAATCCCTTCCCCCAGGGAGTCTTCAGACAGAAAAAACACATCAGACACAAATAGTACAGGGTGTGCCCATGTAACTAGTGGTAGCATGAACTATAGTTATTTTTAAAGGCCTTTTAGGAAGAGTTTGCAATTTAAAACCCTTCATCATCAGAAGCTGCTGTAATTGATCAGTACTGAACAGCAGAAGAAAAGGAGAATGAAAAGTTATCTTGGGGAAATTAAATTATGAAGGTTTATGGAGTTGCTGAATTCACCAGAAACATTAATGAATTTTCTCTTAAGAGGGAAAGGTAAGATCATACAAAGGACATTCTGGAGACTGACGCCTGATATTCTAAAGCATTCGCTACATCCTCGGAATGACCCTGCAAACCACTACACAACATGCCTCTCTATCAAGAGTGCCACCCCTTGGTGCCACTAGAATGTCTCTAGAGTACTTATTCATTTTTTACTTTAAATTTCTGCTTAGCTGTACTTTTAGTTTCATATGAAAAGCATTTGCAATTAGTCTTTGTTTTATTCTCACAATAAACATACAGAGCCATTTTATTGCCTCAATTATATTTTTAAAGTATATGCAAACACAGCTTTAAAGAACTAGCTAATCTTTTAGCTCCTTACCTATTTTTAACTGCAAATCAGAGTTACCAAATTACTTAGTGGACATATAATGACCATGAAAATATAATGATTTCTGTTGCTGGCTTAAAAGAGTAGCATGTATGGACAATAATGCAATTTGAATGAATTTAAATTAATCATTCAACCAAGGGAAACAAAAAAAAAAAAGGAATTTATCACTTAGGAAATAAAATTTTACAGATACAAAAGAATGGACCGTTAAAGGTTGAAAAGACTTATTGGTGCAGCAGATGATGGCATTTAAACAGGTTCTCACCTAGAGTAAACCACCACTCACCAAACAGTTAACCACCATGATAATTTCTTATTAGAAACTGGGGGTGGTGAAGGGACAAGTCCAGTTCCTATTCAGCTGAGTTTATACAGTAAATGTACGAAGTGGTAATTCCTAAAATTATGTATGATGCCATAAAAATGTAAACATTTTAGAATAAAGGTAAATCTTGCAGACAAAACTGTCATAAATCTGAATTTATAAAGTAGTTACAAATGTAATCAAGTCCTTTATAAACAATTAACAAATCTTAGCACATACATAGCAGGATGACTACTCACTATCTAAACACTGTTCTCCCAGTTTTGAATCAAGGGTTTAAGTGAGATATTCCGAAAGTAGTTTGCAATTAAAAACTACTTGAGGTAGAAAACATTTTGGAACAAAACAGGAAATAGTTTTAAGAACCTGATGAGTTTCTCATATGTACAGCATAATGCTGTTACAGATGTAAAGGTTTTAAACAAACAGCAGTAAGTTTGACCACCGTGCTTCTTCCTGCACTGATATTGTTTACTGAGCTCTTTCCTTTGATAAACACTGAAATCATTTCCACCCTCTTCCTACTTCAATCCAACTAAACTATGGGAAAAACTTCCAGAACATAACACTATTTTATTTCCATGAACTTAGTTTACTTCTAAACTACAGAGGCAACTTCTGCTGTCACACTACTGTAAGTAAATTCCACAGGAAAACATCATCTTAATTTACAAGGAATACATTTTGCTAAGTAAAATGTTTCTTTTTCTACTCCTCAAAGTGATCAGTTGTACATAAAGAGCTCAAAATGTGTGTTTTATAGCTGGCCAACTGATACAGATACAGCTTCCTGAAACTGGTAGATTTGGGGTAATAGAGGAAGGAGAGAAGGTTCAGCTCTGAAAGTCTTTGAAAGCTGCAAATGCAGCCTTGATCTGTTAGCGTTTAAAATGTCCTATTCAAGAATAAGTTTTAAATTAAAAAGAGAATTGAATTCTTACTTATGTGAACTATGTCTCTGAGCTTGTCGTAGAACATCTCCTATTGGAGAATCCTTCAGTTTCTTAAATTTCTCGCTACAGATTGGCAAGTAGGATATCTTTCCAGCCAGGTATCCACACATTCCAGCAACTTTTTTAAAAGAAAAAAAGATGGTTTTATATACTGCATCATGACATTCAACATAGTTTTAAAATAATAATTTCAAATAAATTATACAGTATCTTGAATAAAAGAAAAAAACCAGTTTAGATCTAAACCAAAACCACGCAGTAATCATCTCTGCTTCTTTTGCAGACAAAGGGTACAAAAAACAAATGCAACAGCTGAACAGAGACATAAAGCAATGATTTAGACATGGCATGAGCATCAGATGATTTCAGCTAGTACCTGATGACTGAAAGGTGACAAAAAAAGAAAAATAATTGCAATCAGTTTTTCCCAAGATCCAGAAATAACCATTAACTATCAAAGATGATAAAACAGTCAGGAATAGGCAAAGGTAGTAAATTCTGCTAATTTCATCCATCAGAACAGTCAGATCTTGAAAAGGCTTTCACTAGTATGAAGAGAAGTCTAAATAAATTTAGGATTAGGCTCAGTATCTCCTGAAGAGGATTCTATGCTTTGGTTGCCAGAGGGCAAACAACTGAATTAGCTGAACCCTCGCTATCTCTAGGCAAATGCTTTCAATTTAGGGCATGAGGTATTTTCATCTGCTAGACAGGACAGAAGAATAAATGATCACGATAGTTCTTTCTGGGCTTCAAACTGATGATTTCCATCAACTGGCTCCTTCAAGTTTTGTGAGTGGGTCAGAGCATGAAGGAGCATGAAGGATTCAATGGCAATTAATAGAAGTTTTGTTGTTGACTTTGTAGGAGAAAAGGACTAGATCCTTCTTTCATATGCAACGAGTATTTTCTCAATACAAAGACGAAAGACTCAATCTTCTTTAAGTCAGGAAAGAGTTAACTACCAGTAACCTCTGAGGTCCTCACACTGTAGATTACATCGCCTGGGAATCAATATAAAAGGGGATTTTACCCTACCCTGTACTGAAATTGTGATTCCTGTCCTAATGCCTGTACTTTCAAAAGGAGGTTAAAAAAAAGAAGTTTACAAATGAGAAATGTAAGGGTTTAGCTGTTTCGCAGGTCAAAAAAATTGGAAGACACCTCAAATGCTATAAATATGCGCAAAGGGAAAAATTACAAGCCCCTAAAAGGAAAAATGGCCCAACAAGGATTCAAACTAAATATTTAGCAAAATAAAGCTAAGCAGCAAAGGTGATTAATCTCTGGCATAAATGACAAAGAGAAAGTCTCCTTTTCTTGAGGCCTTCCAGTCAAGAAAAGTGGAAGCATCTCTCTGGAAGATGTTTCACCCGAAGTAATTATTGGCTAAAATATTTGGTTTCTCTTATTACAGAACTAACAGCCAGAGGATCCACATTTTTGAAGTTAGCGCAGTAAATTAGATATTGTTGCTCTCTGCTTCTTCTGTATTCATTGTGACAAGACCTTAGAGAAGCTGATCAGAGATAGATAAAAGAGGCCAGGTCCCACTGCAGGCTAACATGAAGTAGGACATATGGATCTTACCCTTCTTTGCCAAAGAGGGATAGAGGACCAATAGTTCTATGCTATGTTGAAGGGGATGCTGTCAATGTAGTGTATCAATCACGAGTAACTAGAAGTTCCATTAAATTGTCAGAGTGCCTAGAAGACTACTGAAAAAAGTTATGAGTAATTCCTATAGGCAGGAGAACATCCTGGAATCTGAAAATTCCTATCTAGAAAATGAAACACCTCTCAACTTCCAGATAAAACTCAGAGGGGCAAAGCAGGGAAAGATGCAAGACGGAGATTGAAAAAAACCTAACTCAACTATGTTAGTTAGATATAAAAGACCAATTACTGTAATCGGGCATAAATACGCTTCAGAAAAAGAATCTAACAGCCGCAAGTGACACACACCATTATCAAAGACAGACTATTGTAATCAATAGATGCAGAAGCAGTATGCTCAGATCAGTGACACCAGAAAAGCAAGAACTGTCTTGAACTGTCTTACTGTTGTTCAACATCAGCTAGCTATGAGCTAGCAGTGGTGCCTGGAGTGGCACATGCTCTTCTTTCAAAACTCACCGAGGAAAAAAAAACAAACCAAAACACAACTGCACTGCTTCCTTGAATCAGATTTCACTGCAGGAGGAATGTGCAGTTAAATTACGAGACATAATTTGGATCTGTAAACTATGTCCCTGGCAATAGTTTTCAGGAAGATCCTGTAGACAGTAGGGGCATCTGATCTAAACAATATGAGGATGAAACGAAAACTGCTTAACTCAGGCCTTTTACACTCCAACTATGTCCCAGAAAAATCCCTGTATTTAAAATGCACATAAATCACATGAAGTTAACCTACCGAAAAACAACCAAAACACACATTTCATGGAACATTCTTTTAGTATAAAATGAAAGTCTCTATGCCTACCAGCGTACATCGAAAAGGAGAAGCCAGAAGTATTTTGGCTTATAAGCTTAACATCAAGAATAGTTGGTCTGGTCCAGCTGCTCCTTATTTTTTCCCTTGATTTCAAAACATAGTTCTATTAAATAGGAGGAGTGTAGCCCTTAATTAGAAATGCGTAGGATATAACAAGGAAATAGTAATTCTATTATTTATTAGAAACATTGGGGTTGTAACATTGTTTGGCATTTGAAGAAAGCAAGTAGAATTTTGCATAAACAAATGGCAGCCCTAGTCTGTCGCATTCATTTATCTGCCTAAACAACACTTCCTTCTCCACAAATCGTGGGTTTTGCCCTCTTCCCACTGAAGTAAACTGTAAGAGTAGCTGGCTGTATCTGGGCAGATTGGCAGGATGGCAACTTCCTGTTTCACTGTCATGTATTACGTTTAAAAGGTTACATTATTAATTTTTTTTTGATTATACTTAATCCAACATCATTCACATGAAATTGCTGTTTTCCTACAATTGTACATACATAATGTCCAGGAAAAAAAGGCACTAAAATAGGCTGAATGGGACAAGTGAGACGCATGAATAAAGACCTTCAAATTAGGAAGGGAGGGGTGAGCGTACTCTGGCAAAGTAATTTAAAGTAAGCTTGTACAGTATCTATTTACAATGTTTTTTATCTTAAATTCTTACATTACACTTGTCAAGCATATTTCAAATCTCACAACTTTATGGAAAACCTATAGACAAAACTTGTCCAAAAACGTGCTGCACAAATTCAAAGATGGTGAATAAATGAAACGTTCTACCTCTTGACATTGAATAGGTTCTTGCAGTACGAGATGCTGTAGTTAAGAAACATACCTAAAAGTTGCTGACTGATAGAATTAACTGCAGCAAGGTGAAAGTTATTCATCAGATATATCAGATCATTTACTCCTATCTTCAGGCACAGTTGTACCAATGTAAGCATCGATTCTATGATTCTGCAAGTGCCGGATTCTCCACCTGGGACAGGGTAATCCTGGTTATATGTACAAATTGGGGGATGAGAGCCTGGAGGGCAGCCCCGCAGAAAGAGATCTGGGGGTTTGGGTTGATGGCAAGTTGAATATCAGTCAACAGTGTGCCCTGGCAGCCAAAACGACCGACTGTCCCACTCTACACTGCATTGGTGCAGCCTCACCTCGAGTACTGTGTACAGTTTTGGGCTCCTCAATATAAGAAGGACATCAAACTACTAGAGTGTGTCCAGAAGAGGGCAACCAAGGTGGTGAAAGGTCTCAAGGGCAAGACTGTCAAGGGCAAGAGGAGCAGCTGAGGCCACTTGGCTTGTTCAGCTTGGAGAAGAGAAGGCTGAGGGGTGCCCTCACCGCAGTCTACACCTTCCTCAAGTAGGGCAGCGGAGGGGAAGATGCTGATGTCCTCTCTCTGGTGACCAGTGATAGGACACGAGGAAATGGAATGAAGCTGCGTCAGGGGAAGTTCAGAGTGGATATTAGGAAAAGGTTCTTTACTGAGAGGGTGGTCAGTCACTGAACAGGCTCCCCAGAGAAGTGGTCACGGCACCAAGCCTGTCAGAGTTCAAGGAGTGTCTGGACGATGCTCTTAGTCACATGGTTTAGTTTTAGGTAGTCCTGCAAGAAGCACGGAGTTGGGCTCGATGATCCTTATGGGTCCCTTCCAACTTGAGATATTCTATGATTCTATAATTATATAGAGTGGAGTAACAGTGAATCAGCCAGCTAGTCTTGTGGGAATTGTATCTGCGTAACAGACTCCAGAACCAAAAGCATGAATACAAGCTGAATTTCTATGTAGCTTTTACTTACACGCAACTTTCGTAAAAGAGCCAAATCTTGAGCTATCTCTTAGAACACCTGAAAATGAGGATCAAAGTAATTAGTAATAAGTAATTAAGAATTATGCTGAAAAACATCAGGTTTTTCATCAACTGTAGGTATGTTTGTAGGTTATTTTGTAGTTATGTTTGTAGGTAGCAAGTTACTCTTTTACACTTAACGTTGAAGAAAATTCAAGAAAACCTAACATCTGAATTCCCCATAAAATTATACGGATCTAAGAATTACCTTTTTAATCATATCACACACAGTATTACTACACACTATAGAATATATTGTTTCATAATCACTGAGATACTGCATTTGTCAAACAACATAAAATGAGCATGAATTTGATTTTAATTTGAAGTTTTGCTCCTTCTTTAGTTTTAGGAACTGTCAGTCATGTAGCTGAAGAGTCTGAACTTCTTTTAATTACAAGTAGATTAGACATTATATTATTACAGTAACTTTATTAACAGCAGAAATATATTTCATCTGAGCAAATCCAAATTAACCCGAAGTATGTTTACACTTTACCTTTCCTAATTAAGAAACTAGTTGCAAGCATGCTCACTGCAGCCAAAGGAAAAGCTGTGAAGAAGAAGAGAAGTTGCTTAAAATATGATTTTCAATATTTTCAACCACATTTAACAAAATATGCAATAAAATGAGAGTTGCTAGGCCTTACTAAGCTCATTTGTATAAGAATATAAGTATATATATATAATTAACAAACTGTATATAAATTATGAAACATTCTCAATTCCAGTTTTTAAGACCTACTACAAATTATTCAGTACTGGTTAATGAGTCATCCTATCTTCATTAGACTTCACGCTTCCTAAAATACAAAAGCCAACGCCAGATGGGATAAAGCTCTAAGGACAGGATTCCAGGTCTAGCTACAACTGCTACAGCATCAAGATGCAGAACTTTAAACCACAGAAGCACACACAGTTCTTCAGGACAGAAGGCAAGTTAGGTAGAGGCCAGTGCCTCTAAAAATTTTTGACAACCGAAAGTCTTGATTTTCTTTTAACATAAGAACTTCGGAAAAAGTCTAACTCTTATAGAGTTATAAACTACATTGATTAAAATTAGGTAACCTGTTTTATTCACCAGCAAATTAAAGAACTGGGCAGCTTTTTCTGTAGCTCACGGATCAAACTATACAACTCAGGGGCAGGGTAAGGAATGCAGAGAAGACAACAAACATGGAACAGCATTACTGCCTATCGCAATCAGCTTAACAGTTCATGTCGATTTTTATCATATTGGAAGAGTTCAGGTGGCAGGAAGCATTTGAAGATGGCAAGAAACAAAAGGAATGCTTATTTCAAGCAATGATAATTCTGATATTGGGAAGATTAACTTTGAAACTACTCGTAAAGACCACCATGCCTACACAAGATACAGTGACGCTGAAATAACGAACATGACAGAAGACTGAAGTTAATTACATTAAAGATTTAGATGTGTCGTAATGAAATTACATTTTAAGCAAGTCTGAAAATGTAGATATTACAAAAAGGCTCAATGACTTTAACTTTGCCTAGGGGAAAATTTTTTGCAACAACAGCACTAGATGTTTATAGTGTTTTGATGCACACAATTTGCTAATTAAGTCCATATTTGAAGATAAATGATATTTTTTAGAATTTGGACAGCACAGTATTAAATATACTTTGCAAACTAACAGTTTATTCCTTCACAAATTCTGATGGGTCTAAACTAGGTTAGGAGTCCAACCAGCATTTTAGGGTAAATATGACTGGATGTCACTTTTTAAAAAAACCAAGCTCCTTGGTTCACAAGCACGATTACAGTAATACTTCAAAATAGAGAATAAAATCTTCCAATCTATTAAAGATTAACACCCTGATGCTTTTAGAGATTCTAGACCTAGATTTTCCAAAATTTAGAGTTCTAGATTTTCTGAGATATAGAATGGCAGTGCAGATTTGAAGCTAAATTATAAGAGGAAAAAAAAACAAGGGAGGGGGGGGCTTAAAAAAAAATAAATTCCAAAGAACTTATCACAGAGGACTTCAGTCTAACCCCTAGAGTTTTGAAATGATTTATAGGCCCAACACAAATATTCCGGACATCAAAGACAGGTTACGCACTTTAGTGGAAACAGCTGCTAGTATGTGAGCATATAAATGACCTAAAATGGCAACTAGAAATTAAAAGAGTAATACATAAATGAAAATTGGGTTCATACATAAAAATTAACATGAATAATTATTCAAGTGTAGAAAAAAAACAAAAGCAGCTTAATAAACCAGAAAATATCAATGCTTTTCACTGCTATGGGCAAAAAGTACTTTTTCTGCTTCAGGAACAGAATAAATCCTAGGAAAAATAATGCAAGGCTGATATATCAACAGCACATAATTAGGAATGGGAAGGTAATGTATCCTAGTCAAAATGGTTTTATGGGGAAAAAGTGGTATCGATCTGGTTTAATTTTGTTAGCGAGATTAAAAGTGCGAAGGATAAAATTGTAGATTGTAACGTGAATTTTTACGGTATTAGCATTTATATTATATGATGAGATTAAAAGTTAGTAATACCAGTAAAGCATACATTAAACTGAATTATGAAATGACTAGCAAGCATTTCTGAAATAGAAACTACTGCAAAACAGAGAGGGTTTGTAAGAACTGGTAAAAATTTACTACAGCTTGAAATTTGAATAAACCAACTGAAGATACACAAATTTATAGTAATATCTGTCAATAACAAGAACTGGTACAGTAAGAAGTGAGGATGTCAGAGCAGTCACACAGGCAGCCTATACTTCTTGCAAAGGGGCGTTCAAATAATATGTGTTTAATACAGTGAATACAACAATCTAGGCACATGTAACGCAGAACGACAAAACAAAGACAGGAGACCTAGAAAACAGCAACGGGCCTTAGGCTCTCCCAGTGAGGTAAAAGCACAGTACACAACTCCTGAAAAAAAATCTCTCAATTACTGTTGTAGCTCCCTAAAGTGAAATTACCGAAGAAACTAATTTGGGGCTTCTCAACAATACCTTCATGTTGTTTCTTCAGTTTCTGTATAAAGATGAACAGGGCAGTAAGTTACGTTGCCAATCAAGAACTCACAGCAGAACACCTCAGGAACAAACAACTCCCTCCCCTCTTATCTTCCAGGAGAGAGATTATCAATAAGCCATAACCAATCGCCATCTTATTACTAATGAACCTGACTCTTTTCACTTATAAAAATATAAGGAAAATGGCTAGATTTTAGCAAACAAGCTGAAGGTTTCCAGGTATTTGAATAAAAGTGGCAGAGAAGAATGCCAAAGCAATGGAGAAAGATAAAGCAGAACTTTGAATCGTTAATTCAAAATCACAATGCCTCAGAAGTTGCCCCTGAAAGTACTGGCTGCCAGGAGAAATCCCAGTGTGCTAGATTTAGCAAATCAGCTGCTAAATTCTTCATCCGTCCTGGTTTCTGCTAAGCCACCTATCAGCACCAGGAGTAATCTACTAGTGTGTGATAAAACAGTGGGTAACAATCACATCAGAAGGCTTGGTCAAACCTCTTGACCAGGTGTATAAAAAACAGGTATGTCTTGAACCTTTGGATTACAGAAACAGTGTTAAGAAGTAACAACATCAATTCTCAATGTTTTGTGAAAAAAAAACCCAAACAAACAACATAACCTCGGTATTTCAAATAAATTAAGATGAGACACAAAGTATTCTGTGAAAACAATGCAAGTTTATTATTCCCATATACTAGCTGTAATACAGGCATCATTACTGACTGCAGAATCATGCTTGAGAATCTTAGCTTTTATTTACAGGGAAAAAAGCCTAAACGTCTGGCCATGCATAGACACTGAAATTTTCTCCAAACATCGAGCTGAGCGACTACTTATACATTATTCTCCTCACAAGTCTCCAGAAAGATGGAAAGCAATGGTTCTAAGCTAAACTATTTTATTCGTGCATTCTAAAGAAAACAACAAAAATTGAAAATAAAAATGTAGAAATAACAAAACCAAAAAAGTATTCAGATGCATAAATAAATGAGAGACTCCATTAATTATATCTGTTTTCAGACTTCTAATAAGCATATTAATTTAAAATACGAAGGGACCTTGTTATAAAGCGTAAACCTTACAAAATATGTTGTACCTTTTACAAAATTCTTGTCCTGCAAACTCTTAATAAATGTAAATCCTACATGGATCAACATTTACTGGGATGCAATTTTAGACCATGTGAAGCTTGCTAATGAACTGTTGTGATATATCGACCTGGGCCTGCCTTCCCTAATGCCTCAGATAACAACAAAAACTAAGGGTGGAAGAAAAGCAAACCAAGTTTACCAGCAAACTGAACTTACCTCTATACCGGGCACTCTCTTCAGCACATTCCTTGAGGAGTCTTCTTTCCTCCTCTGTCGGCACATAAGGCTTAGGTAGTTCCCTCTTTCATTAGGGAAATAAATTAGAAAAGAATGAGCAAAAGAAAGGTTTGGGGGGATTTTTCAATTAAAAACTTTGTCTAACTTTCACACCTTGCAGGGCCTGTACTTTCACGCAGCTATACTTAAGGAACCAGTGCCTTTTGTCTATAAATGTCACATGAAATAGATCATTAAAAAAAATTCAGTGATTCTACAAAACACTTGAGAGAGCGGAAAATATTTTGCGCATGCTCAAATCCCAACTCGGTCCTCTCCTTTTTCTTCAGAAAAGCCTGCTTTGGTCCTTGCAACCAGCCTTCCAAATCGATGAATTCTGACAGCTCACTAAATCCCTTTTTAAGATATTTGTCAGGGTTTCAATTACACAATGCGTGTTGTCCGTTTACGTGCATATCTATTCGGTGAAAACTGCCGAGCTGTTTTGCCGGCAGGTGAGAAGTTTCTACCAGAGGTGCGTGACCCTCTCCTGCCCTGAAAGGCGTGCACCCTGCCAGACCGCCGACCGGGAGAAGGGCAGATGCGAGGCCACCAGCACCGGGAAGGACACCGGTTGCCGGGACCGTGTCCCCCTCCCCGCCCCCCGCGAAAAGGCCGCCGGAAAGGCCTCAAGGCACCGTCCCCGCGCCTCCGCAGGCCGCCAGGGAGCTCCCGGCAGGGGCGGGCGGAGC
>NW_008824243.1:5378612-5383197 GCF_000699105.1 Pygoscelis adeliae
CAGCAGTAGTGTTTCCCCGCTGGGAAAGTCGAGTGAGGGCGGTGGAAGGACCCGGAGTTAACAGCTGAGGCTCAGAGCGTTCATTTCAATGGAGAATGTTTTCTTCCTGTGCTTTATCTCGTTTCCTTCCTGCTTGAAGAGTGCCACCCTCTAAAACATTGGAGAGCAGGCACTGCTTCAGAAGTGGTGAATCCCTCTGAAGGTAACCCTTACGTGGCTGGTTTTGTTTTGCGCAGCATTAACACATGCGCTGGTACTTCTTGGCTTTGTAACTGACTTGCTTTTTTTGATAAATGGTAATAAAAAGCTTTTATCCGTCCATGCCTGGCTTGAGCATTAGGTATGTTGCCAATAGGTATGTTAACTGGTTGCTAAAGATACATGGCCAGAACTGACTAAACAGAAAGGATGCCTGTTACCTAAAAAAGAGTTTATTTGAATTAGGACCAAGCAAAGACCTGGCGGGCAACTGTCTGAACTTGAAAGTGGTAGAGGTTTGGTGGTTAGGATAGTATTGAAGTGGGAGATGTGTGCTTGCCTCTAGCTAATGCTGTTGAAATGGCAGCATTAGTGGATGCTTGCAGTTTATCAGAAATCAGGAAAAGCTGAGGGGAAAAAAAAAAAAAAGATGTTTCTGATAGTGCAATGTGTGCTGCGGCGTTTTCTTGTAAACATTCAGTCCTGTGGCTTGAATTCACCATATCCCGATCTGCTCCTGCTTGCCTGGAATGCACCACTCCCTTTCAGCCTTTCCTGGAGCAAGCCATTGTCTCTTCACCCTGGAATTCAAGTGAAGAGGCTTAAATTGCCACTGTCTGATGGCCCTACAAAAAAAGGCCATGCCTGAAGATAGGAGAGGGAAGGTTTTGGAGATTGAAGGTGTCTGAAATCAGTAGGGAATGTGGATGCGAAATGTCTGAAATTAGTAGAGAATGAAACTATAAAATGAACACTGTGAGCATGTGAAGGACCTCGGACAAAAGGACGAAGGAGTGTGTGTAAAGTAATAGGTTTGGCTGCCTGGAGTGGCCGGCTGCACCAAGAGAGCTGTAGAGGAGATGAGTTTCTGAGTATTGGATTCTTGAAATAAGCTGGGAAGCTAGAACCAGAAACTATGTATTGTGGGGTTCTTAATTCATAGTTTTCATCATACAGTAAAGAAGTTCCTAATTTCCATGAGATGGCTCTGCCTGATAACGTAGATTACTTCCAACTTTCATCTCTGCCAATCACCTGGGCCTGCCGTAATGAAGCACTCTCCAATACATGGACATCAATTATGCACATTATTAGTCAGAAAGCAAAAGGTTTTGGCCTCATCGGCTCACAATAGTTTTATTTATGGGACTATAGCACACTTACAATTTATTTCATGCTTCTTCCCACTTGTCTTTCAGCATATTCTAGGCGAAGAGTAAAATGGTTTGTTAAAGCATGCGTTTTCGTAGGGTAGGACATGTTTATGGACTGCACCTTCTCTAAACATGGAGCTTCAGTGGGGGAGGAAATGGATATCAGTCTCCTTCCCTGAAGATGACTCTGAGCTGTTATTTTGCCTCTCTATTGTAAAACTTATAGTTATCCGCTCAGTTTCCTCACTTCCCTATCCCCAAATCCCTTAGACTTCCAATGGGAAAAAATAATTACATTCATGCAGCAAACCAGTGAGTTTACCATCCTTTCAAAAATCTTACCTAATACAGTCTGCTTGTGAGATACTTAAAGGTACTTAAAAATTTCACCTGGTTACATACATCCATTTTTTGTCTTAGAACCGTGGTTGTAGGGCCATATTCAGCATAGATGGTAGAGCATACCCACGTCCTCAGCACTTCGTTCTCTGTCCTCAAGCCTTTTTTTTTTTTTGAAGTTCACCCATAGAAAGAAATCTTACCAAGGACACCCTTTTTGACATCTGGTCTACTTCTACCACTTCCTTTATGCTCTTGCAACTATTGAGAACTTGAGGTTAGAATTGGTGATGGTATGGTCAAGTCCTTCTGATGCATTACATAAAATCTTGTCCTCGGGCAAGGCTTAAGGGGCTAGCTTTTTAACCCCTTTCTATAAATCTAATCTCTTGAATACTATTTTCCCTGCCTTCTCCTTTGACAGGTGCCATTATCCAAGATGGTATTTTTGTTTAAAAATCTATGCACTAGAGTAGTCCTTTGGAGATGACAAGGTAACATTATTTCTCGGGGAGTTTTGAGCTGTTTGTTTTAATGACATACACAATAACAGTTTGATGTTTCAGCAACTTTTCTAATTGCTGTTTTGTGCGTGTGTTTTTAAACGTACCATCTACAAAACTGATAGACTATTTGTGAAGAGGAATAGCATAAAATTATGTATTTTTGCACTGCTTCAGGAGTCAAAAAATTCCTTTTATATGTATTACAACTCACTTATCTATGACTCTAAACTTTTTATCTTTTACGACTCAGTATCATCCAAGAGTGCAAAATATATTTGAGATTCAGAATGCGGTAATACTGAAACTTGATATTTAACTTTCAGAAATTTGAAACGATTTCTTTTGAAGGAGATGCCTCAAAGAAGGAAAACCAGAAAAATAAGATTCTCTTAAAATGAACTAATTACTTATGTAACAAGAAGTTGGTAGGTGTGAAAATCAGGTGGTTTCTAACTGCAGTACTTTGCAAAATAAAGTCACTGGTGAATATTCAGAACTCTTGAAGCTGGAGCTCAAGAATTTAAGGTGTGTGTGGACTGTCAAGTGGTTTAAAAGCTTATCTTTCGGATAAATTCTGCTTCATCCCTTTGTTCAACAGTTAGTGGCAGGCTTTATACAGATCCACTGCAAAACAAAGAGTTGGCTTAACAAATAAGTTTAGTTGTACAATATTGCATAAGACATAACTGAAACAAGTAGACATGTGAAAGTGTTGGAGTATATGCTGATCTGGTAAGGAAAGTCGCCAAAACAAGTACTGGAAGTTTATGTGCTCGAGTATATAGCTGGAATGGTGATTTTTTTGTTGTTGTTGCTGTTGTTTTTTGCTTGATGCTCTGGACAAGAGAGTAAAACACAACAGCTGAGAGCTTCTGATTCTTCAGTGGCTGCCAAGAGTTAACAGGACTGTATTTGGAAAAATCACTCTCTGCCTAATGAAGAAATAACAGCGCTTCATACCAAAAAAGAGCATTGTTGTAACTACTACAACTGGTGGCAAACAAAGCATCAGTTATTTGCCTGAAGCATTATGGCACATCAGCAAGAAGCAAGAGTGGGTGTCTTTGTGGAGCCGATACTCAAAAGCCTCAATTAGTTAGGACTTTACCCACATTGATAATAATTACTACTAATAATAACTGATACTGTAATGTACTTTGAAAAGTACTTTACATGTTTGCTAATCCTTAGGGCTATTTTGTAAAGCAGGCAGGTAACAGGGGAATCTGGGTTCTGAAAGTGGTACGATTGTGCATCCTGTAAAGTTCAGGTGCTCAGGGTTAAATACCAGTGGTCTGATTTTCATTGGCGGTGAGATTGAGCTGCTCTTGTTTCAATGACATGGGTGTATATGCCTTTATTGAGAAGATTGGGCTGAGCTCCTAACTTGGGATAACTTCAAAATCAGAAGCAACTTGTGACATACTCGCTTCAACCAATTGTCTGAAATTATGCACAACACCAGTAGCAATGAATCCTGTTTTTCTTGTTAGGTGTTCCATTACCCAACACTTAGAATGTGGTACAATTGTTAAAATAGAATAAAAAATATCCCATTCACAAAATTCTTAAATCGACAGGAAAGTGTTAACCTGAAAGATTCTTCTCAGCTACCAGTATATAATTTTTTTTCCCCCTCTCCTGCTTTCTTGTTCCTACTAGTTTCTGCAAGTTGATGTACGTTATCCGTCTTAAGGGTGTGCAGCACATGGACATGAGTAGTCGGGCATGAAGGGACCTTTTACTCCAAATAAACCAGAATCGTACAGAGCATGTAATAGAACTTGGAGCTTCTCTTAACAGAGATTGGCAACTGTTGTGCTGGCGCATTTGTTGTTTGTAAAAAGCATACTTTTTACTCAGTTTTGTTTTTGTTGGATGTGCTTATTATAGTACAGTACTTGCAAGACAGGCTTATATTTGACAGCGGAAAAATGGTGACTTCAGGATTCTTTCTAATACCGTTTTGCAGATCTGGTGTTATTTTATCATGCTTGACATGTATTTTTTTTCCTTTTTTCATTTTTTTTTTTTTTTCTTTTCAAGCCTGGAAGTTTTGAGGCACTTCAACAGAAAATATAGTTACTTTCTAACCGCTTAAAATGTTAATGTTGGTACTGTTTCTATTACCCTTGGCTCCCAAACCTTTGCATCGTTTAGAAACACGTTGTCACGCTCAGCCGCCAGACCTTGTCGTACCGGTGAAATCCCGGCCGGTGCCAGCACCGGATGGATCTTCGGAGGGCGTTCGCTGTGAATTGCCTCATTACCTTGCCTGTCCGCCTGTGTCACCGGCATCGCCGCAGACCTTCCAGGTTGGTGCCTGGGGGAAGTACGTGAAATCGAAGTCAGGTTCCAACGGCGAACGCAGCCGAAGCGTTCGACCCG
>NW_008824243.1:5385553-5397198 GCF_000699105.1 Pygoscelis adeliae
GTCGTGTGTCGTGTTTCCCCCCCCTCCCCCCCCATCTATACTTCCAGTGTTTTGGTTATGTGATAATTTTTGTTGACTGTAACGACACTCGGCTGCTCAGAGAACAATTCAGTTTGTGTCTCAACCAGAAATCACTGGTCCGGCAGTCGGGATAGCTCCAGGTAAAACGTCCTAAGGAATCAGAGAGAAAACATAAAAAAAGCCCCAACCCCAAAGTCAAACCCAAAATATTTTGGTGGTCGCTCATGCCGAATGAGTTGCAAAAGCAGTTTGCTAATACAGTTTTAAGGAATAGTAAGACAATCTGGAGATGAGGTAGCAAGAGTGTAACCTGGACTTCCTTCAGAACTACAAATCTGAAACGTGCCTTAGGAAAGATACGCTAAAGCAGAAAGCAAGTTCGTCTTTACTCTTATGCGCACATCTCCCAAGCTCAGACTTCATGTAGTGAGGAAGACTTAGATGGTAAGCCACGTTCATGTAAATGCAGATCAGAAAGAGAGAGGTAGTATAAGTTGTTGAGGTAGCAGGCGAAGAGATGCTCACGTGGGCAGGAACAAGCAATACGGAGCATATAGAGTACTGTGATAAAGAAAGTGATTTGCTGATTGTGGGTTGAGCAAAGAGTGACATTAACTCTAATTACTTAAGAAGTATTTCCTCAATGTGGTGTTTCCTCGGTAGGCTGTTTCAGTTGCTTTGCTTCTGTGTTGTTACTGTCATGCTGAGGATATGTCCTGAACACTTTAGAATCTCTGTGGAAGATCGTTGAGCAAGTGCTGGGAAACCAGACACCGATTCTTATCTTGTGACACTATTGCAGGAAGGAAACAAACCACTCGGTAAAAATTGCAGGTTTAGTAAGTCGAGTATTTAAAGATGACAGCGACATTCTCTTTGTCAAAAGCTTCCTTTATGTGTGGTTTGTAGAGGCTCTTAGTGGTACTTGATGGCGGCTGTTGTCAGTAGACAACTGACTTCCCTGGGCGGGTTGCTGCTGTGAATGGCTCCTTATTTATATTCCAAAATGGATTTGGGTAAAACCTGTGCTGACTTCTCTCTGGAAGTGGTTTCCTTGGAGCAGAGTGGTGGTATGTTGCTTTGGGATGTTGTAGAAAGCTGTTGCCGAACTTAATTGCAAAAGAAAAGTTGTTTAATTCTTCTGTGGGGTTAGTTAAGGTAAAGTTGAAATATTCAACTAATTCTGTTGCTGTTTGGCTGGCCTTGGTGAACCAAAACACGGTGATAGCTGGTTCTCATGTAATAGTGTAGTACCTTTGAGAAGGGAAGTTGGAGGGTTGTAGGGCTCTAAGGCAAAAAGTAGAACTGTTCAGTTTTTCACGTTACTGTATTAACATTTTCCATTCTCATCCTGGTAGGCCTCAACAGCTCAAGTGTGGTCCTCACATGTTTTTTTTCCACTGTGAGTGTTTGTCTTTTTAATTTTGGGGGGTAAAATTAATTGGTATGCTGAAAGTTTTTGCTAATACAATTGAGAACACGCTGTCTGTATTTACTTTTTCTAAGAACTTAAGAAGATTATAATTACCCCCTCCAGTGGCTATGCATCAAGGAAAACAACTTGGAAAACAGTGTTTTGCATCAGGAGTGGCCTATTTTATATCTAGTTTTGCATTTCAGGGAGTTTTATCTTGGTCATCGTGTCTAGTGATGGCTATTTCATTATTGCAAAATGACAATTTTATTTTTTTTTTTCCATCTGAGTTCCTTAAGAGGCGTGTAGGCAAACTTTACACTTCGGTGGACTCACATAATACAGAACATGGGTATATAATATGCTCCCTCTGGCTTAGAGAGCCATCAGCTTTTAGCAATTTTTGTCTATATTTAAGCCACAGCTTAACAGAAACCATAAGTGTCACGTGCAAATAATAATGTGAGAGGAAGGTGCTATACACACACGAGTGATGTGAGTTACTGTGAGAAAAATGAATATAATAGTTCAGGGTTTGTGACCCCATAACTGTAGTTACTGGCCTGCATTGCCTTACCGGTAGGAAGTGCAATGTAGCTTATCCATCAGCGGGAGGGCAGCTGGCTTAGTGCACAGCCTAGCCGTGGTTTACTGCTTCTGCATGCTCACACCCCAACAACTTTGAACCTTTATGACTTTTGTATCTGTAGTAATCCTCCCAGGAATTACTATGGGCTGGAGAAGAAGTGTTGCAATGTTAGAAGGTTTTAGGATTCAGCGTTATTCTTGTCTGGTCTCAATCCAAATCCCAGTGAACTCCAGTAATAGATGTTAGCCAGACTGACTCAGCTAGAGTTGCTTCTGCCTTTTTTTATTGATTAAAGTAGCAGTTCTTCTTTCTAGTATTTAGCTCACTATCCTCAGTGTTTGACAGTTAATTCTCTAAGTATCTGTGTACTGCCATGTAGCTCTGTGTCTTCTAAGACTTGTGTTGTCCTTCCTTCTCTCCCCTCCCCCAAATCTATTATAATCCCTAATTCCCTCTGACATGAACACCTCCCAGGAAGAATGACAGAATACAGTCTCAGATAGCAAGTGTCCAATACCATCACTGGAAGATATCAGAAAGGAATAAATCCCTTCAAGCTAGTCAAACAACAGTTTGCTAGTCTGCTCTTGACGTGGCTTCAGTTTTGAGGGATTTTTTTGTGCTTATCCCTAGTTTTTCCTAGTGATTTACATTTGCATGGCATTAGTTTTGATGGATTTTTGTGTTTATCCCTAGTTTTTCCTAGTGATTTATGTTTGCATGCAAAAATGGAAGAGGAACAAATATTTAAAAAAAAAAAAAAAGAACTTCTAAAGTTGAGTTTGAGGTTCTCTGAATGTCTAAATATTTGGTCTGATACAATGGCCTAGTGCCCAGAAGCTGTTACTGTAAGCTTTGGGGTTTTAATGGTCGTTCTTTACGTGGGTATTCCTGCCCTTGTCAATGTGAGCAATGTGAATTGTTTTTTGCGGTTAGTGACGATAGACAAAGCTGATCTGTGTGGAGTTTGCACAGATCTCCGCACGAGAGTACCTTTCTTCTGGCATTCCAGCCACTGCTTTGGCAGGTGGTCTGTACAAGTGTAAGCGAACCGTACTCTTTCAGAGCTGGGGCTCGGTTAGTCTAAAATAGCTGGCTTTTCAGCAGCCTGTGGCAGGAGACTTGGGACTACTGACATGCACACTTCAGTGGTGCTGCTGGTCACTTTGGGGTTAGTGTGATGACCTATTTTCTTCTTTCTCCCTGTTTTTCCAGAAAATGGGAGAAGACTCCTGGCTTGGACCTTTTTCTTTCCTCTTCTTTGATTTTTAACTGAAGTTACACGAGATGATGATGATAAAAACAAAACAAGCTTTGTGTATTTTGTCATCTAACTATTGGCAGACTGCTTCAGAATTAAATAACTGATACTCGGGGGTATTTGTAATTTTCAGGTTGTATGTTAATAGCAGTTTATCTCAGTGGCAGTTGCCAACATTATTTTTCAGCTTAAATAGCAATTCTTCCTTTGTAATGTTTATTTCACTTATCTTCAGTGTATTTCTAGAGAGTAATAGTATAATTTTGCTAAACCAGATAAACCAGACTCTCTTGTTTGGGTGAGATGTTTCCTGTTCACCTGATGATCCTAAAATCCCATTGTTGCCTTCTTTCATATATGAATTAGTCTTTTTAGCGTGCATTGACCAGACTTCAGTGAAGTATTCCAGAGAAGGTTCCAGTGGGACTTTATAGAGGTCTTCTAATGCTCTGGCAGAAATATCTTGCCGGTAAACCTTAGGATCCTGTTTTCTTTCCTCAGTCCTCTCAAGGTTTCTCTGCTTTGTCTTCATAAGCTGCAACTTCTAACAAAAAATATTACTACTGAAGTATGTTATGTTAAATGGGAAGAGAAGCTATAGGTTAAATACGGCATTGGTTAAGTGTCACTGTTGCCAACAGTCCTTGGGCCTACCATAGTTCAGGTCATGGTGGGAGTGATGTTAGTCATACTCATGCAGAAAGTATTCAAGGAGCTCAAAGATACCCCTAGCAATGTGCAAATAAGCAAGGGAGAAGAGCGGAAGGAAAAACTGGGTACCGTTTTTAGAGGCAAGAATGTCCTGAAAAGATCCTTCTGAGAATATGGGTAAGACCTGCTCTGCAATATTCAACCCCACTTGTTTAGCCTTTTGTGGAAGACTTACTGCTGTTGATCTTTCACTACTTGCTTTTTGTAGTAGTCTCAAAGACAACAGTTGTGTGGGTTTTGCCAGCCCTATGCAGTTAAGTTTATTTGTTTGGAGTAACTGAATATAATGTTGGATGTGTTTATAAAATAAAAGCTGTAGAGAGTGGTGAAAACTACAAATACGGATAGTTTGTTGTACTTGGTCCAAAAGATAAGGCTCTAGTAATTCAATGTGGGAAACGGTTAAAAGAGAATAAAAGAAGTGTAATTGATTAAAAAAGAAAAAAGTGAGGGAATATCTGTACCATAAGGCTTGAGAATGTTATGATAAAACCAGGTCTCCGGAATTCACATTTGAAGTTGATATTGCAAAGATTGACTTTATTTCTCCAGTGACATTGCCCGGTTTTGCAAAATGAAGCAGCAGCATCTTTTGTAAACACTGTGCCCTAAAGGGGACTTGGAGTTAGCAGTAGACCTGCGCAAAGACTGATTCTCTCTGTAGAGAAGCTAGCATGAAAGATAGGTTGAAGTGTTCCTAGGCTTTTTTATCCGTCTTGCATGAGAATAGTCCTTATCAACACCACTTCTGTTCTTGTGCTGAATCAGAAAGAACTGTTAGGGTTTTGTCTATGGCAGCTGAACGTGTTGACATTGACAGAGTTTTCATGATCTTAAATTGAACTAATTTAATTTGCCAGTAATGCTGATCACATTAAAAAAGATCACTGTAAGCAAAAATGTTAAGATTTCTACCTCTTTAGACATCATCCAAAAAAAATGTCGTCCAAAAAGCTAAAGAATTACTGTCTTGTGCACTGACTGACTGGCCTGTTTATTCCCTGGGGTAGGGTTATGAGTAGTAGCTGGTCCCATGATGGCTGGTGCTGTTGCAGTGGCTGAGGGAGCTCCTGGATATCCCACCTCAGCTCGTAAAGAGAAAGGATTTGAGAATGAGTGCTCTTGATCTTGGGAGGAGTAGCAGTACAGGTAGGGTCTCCCTGACACCTTCACTCGGATATGGAAAACCTGTTTGTTTCTCTGTTTCCTGTAGACACAGATCACAGAGATGCTGCCCCATTCCCTCTGTTCCTTCAGTTTAGACCTCACCTCTGCCTGCCCATTTGAACTGATGTGGTGGTAGATGTTGCATTTAAAACTGGGGGTCAGAGATGTTTCTTCAGATGGAGTTGATATATATATACACAAAAAACCATATGTATTTTTACATGTACCTACCTGCAGAACTAAAAGGTGAATAACTATAGAATAGCTGGTACAGGTGAGAAGTGGTGGATAGCAAGCTTGGGAACAGAAAGCTAGGTAGATACAGGCACAAAATGAATAGAACAAGCTTTTGGGAGAGGAATCGAGAGTCTTTACCTACCATTATATGCATTTCTTTAACACTTTTGTATACTTTTGGCCCTTTGCTGTACTGGGGCAAAAATAAACCTGATTTAAAAACATTTAAGAACACTCCTCTTACTGTACATCATGATCAATCTTCGATATTATAGTCTGTTATTCAAAATCTGTAAACAAGCCATTAGGTAGGCACAGATTATGCTTATGTTTTTGTGGCGGTGGTGGGTAAATTGTGTACGGCTGATTTGATCCAATTTGAAGCCCAACCTTGTACCTCCCAGGAGGATATGTAGAGAAGGTACTGCATAGTGCGTTCCATGTTATGGTGTAGCACAAGTTGTTGTTCTCTTGACTTGCATTTTAAATTAAGAATAAATAGTTCTGTTTTCAAGTATTTCCTAGCCCCTATAATTTTATAGTAGCTTTTATTGCATGCTCCCTTAAAACCATATCTAGTATATAAAACTCTTGTGTATAACTATAAGGTTGAAAGGCATAAAATCTTTACGTGACTCTAGTTAGTGATGCAGGTGTTCTAAGTTTAAGAATTGGCATATGTTAGTGACACAAGTCCCTGAAAGATATTTTGAATTTAGCAGGTGGTTATTTGAAAACTAGTATGCATTTGTTATGAGAAGAGTAGGATGCATAGGGGAGAGATTATCAGTAGGGCTTTTATAATGTTTTGTGCCTAGAGACAAGAATATTTCTACTACTTTTCTGTTTACCTTATTGTCATGCTGGAGAATGCAGACTGGTCTCATTTGGGCTTCTGTTAAAGTGAAACAGCAAGTTCACGTCTCGGCCCGTGTGAATGCAGACTCTGTGAACTCTTTGGGTTGAATGCTGTTTAGGAAAAAAGAATGGATAGAGGTGGTCTGCAAGTACAGCAAAGTCCTCGTTCCGATTGTTGTATTTCAAAAGCAGTTAGCACTACTGCCTTTTATATAGTATTTGTATCAGATTTCCGGAGGCCAGAGAATATTGCACTAGATTGGGATATATAAATTTAAGCATGTTTTTCTGCAATTGCTTGAGTAGATAAGAAATCTGCTAACTGTCATACTTCAACATTGTCTGGTCAGCATATTTGAAGAACTAGCATTTTATATATAGGACCTGAGTTTAACCTCTATTGAAGTTGCTTTGGGGGGAGGGAGCGGGGAAAGTGGCTTCCTACTTTGTTCAAGGGAGTAAAGTGGTTTTTGTGTGTGGTGGTGTGTTTTTAAATTTTTTTTTTTAAATCCATATAGACTTTGGTACTGAATGTGCATGAAGTTCATGTTGGTTCCTCCTGATGGTATATAATAGCTAAAGAAAAATTTTATTGCCACGTAATTTTCTTTCTCTTTGTACAGGCACAGTAATAAAACTGGACAGTGATCTAGTAGTTTTTGGCACTTTTTAAGAAAGAGAATGCATTTTTAGCTTTAACGGTCTGTTAAGGGAGGAAAAGTAGTATATAAGGTGTTGATTTTTCATTCAGTAGTTCCAAGTGCTTGAGCCCTGCTAGATGTTGATCTCCAAAAGCTTATTGAATAGAAAAGAATTGTTAGTTTTGGTTTGAGATACTTTCAAAAGTAGGAAATTGCCAAAAGCAATTTGAAGGTGTGGTATAAGCTCCTGTTCTGTGGATTTAATTATTTAGTTTTATGCTTGTAGGCTGATTTTTAGTTTAGTCTGTGCTTGCAATTTATTTTGTAAAAAGGAAAAAAAGGAGTTTAGTTTCTAGAGCCATTTGGCATTTTTTGCATTTTCCCTGTTGTTGCTATAGTGGTGGTGGTTGCAGAGGTCAGAATTTGAGGCTTCTTGCCCACACTGCACTGGTGGAAGTTCTCGCTTTTCCTGTTGCTGAAACTTTGTTAATGTAGATACGGTGAATGATGGTGTTTAGATCAATGGCTGCCAAGAGCTTTAGTAGGAGCCATTGCAAATGCTCTAGGTGCACTGTTTTGTTTTATTGTTGCAGGCAGCAGTGTGTCTGAGGAAGAAGGTGGTTGTTGATGTCTGCCATTTCCCCTCCCCCGTGCATATGAAATAAGAAGGAACAAGTGATGATGAATGTCTAGGTGACATAAGATTAAGCAATCTGGAGTCTTAGTCATTACTTCATTTTGAAATACTTATGTGTAATATTTAAAAATTTGTGCTGGCACAGACTTGGTTTTAGCTGTTTTCCTGGTGGAAGCAACATCTGTTTGAGGTAGTCTTAATATATAGATTATAACCTCTGATGCTAACAGAAGAGAGCTATAATTTCTTGGTGCTCTTATTTTGCAGTTTATTGAAAAGCAGCACAGAAATACTTTCTCTCAGATAGCTAGTCCTAACTTATAGTTTGTATACTAGAAAATAACTAAGGTCACTTTTTTGGGGCCCAAGATAAAATTATTGGTTCTGTATTACAGCTGAGGAAACACTCCTCTAAATCAACAATCAGAGAACAGCAAGGGTAAAGGTGGGAGACAGAGGGCATTAGCACCAAGGGAAGGTATAACTGAGCAAGTCTTGCATCACTCTGGTTTCTGAAGGCAGTGGGTTCCTTGGGCTGTGGCACTAGTAAAGGCAATTTTTATTAAGAGGTTAATATGAGAGACTTGAAAAGTCTTGTGCCTAGATGGAAATATCCACTGTGCTCTGGTAAAAACACAGTTTGAGTTTTGGCATATTTCTAATACTCTGAAATGAGGTTCCAAAAGATAAAAAGTTATAATCAAAATTTAAAGAACAGGCAGATTTTGTGGCGCTGGCCCAATGGACATGACTTGTGATTCGCATACTTTTCTTAGTCCCTTTTCCTGCTAACTAAGGAAAGGAGAATGCAAATATACATTTTAAAATTTGAGTTATCGTGGTCAAGTTATTACACATTTGGCACCAAGCCCTCCTCTGAAGTTTACCTTGCAAATCCATCCCAACTACAAATGGGGATTGTATGGGAGTCTTTTCAATTGAAGTGTGTCAGTTTGTAAACAGAGAGCTATTTATAATTCTTACAAAGAGAAAGTGTTGAACCAGTATAACAAATGTAGTTCTCGGGTGCAGATGTTTGGCTATATTCCAAAGTGTTGGTATGACTGAGATATGCGTCCTTTTCTTCTTCTCCCATGATTCCCCTTAAGTGATCTTGATCTGCCTCATAAGCATTATCTCATTTCCACATCAGTTATGTAGAAGCTGAACCTACCTCAATTTCTTGCCTATGATCTATGCATCTTCCGGTTGCAATATCTGTTTAATGAAGTTTTCCCCCCTCAAGCCCCAAAAGACTTGCTTTTTGCATTGGGGACCCCTACTTCTGTCCTGTTTATGACTTTCGTGCTTCCCCATAGTTAATTGATGGGCAGCCACCCAGCCTCACTGGTTATGTGGATTGTGGAGTGGAAAAAAGCCTGTGTTTCAGTAAGGAGATGGTTGGTGAAATTGGGAAAGTACTGCATGACCACCATGTTCTTGACAGCATTTAATAACACCCAATTCATCATGTAACCGTTTTTAGTTTGTGGTGTTGAATATTGTTGTTATATATTGTTAATATACCTAAAACTTTTACAAGGAGCAAAAGAACCAAATTGTTACTAAAAAGCTTCTGTTAAGACAAAGCGTGCCAAGCTTCAGTAAAGAAAGGGGGCAGATTTGGATATCGGCAACCTGGGAAGCTTCATTCCCCCTTTTTATTCTTATAAAATCCAGTCTCATGAGGGTAGTTAGCTTAGAAATGGCTTCTGTAATATTCAGGTGCTCTCAAACTCTTTTTTGTCATTTCTGGTACAGCCACTAATATTGCTTATTTGGGAGGAAAGCAAGCAGTAAGCTAGGTACAGTCTAGCTGTGCAGACTATTGCTGAAGATAAGGTTGGGAGAATGGAGGAACTGGGCAGCCCCTGAAAATCTCTCAGCCCACTGGTAGCATCTCCCAGTGCTGTAGTGGAAAAATTGCTTAATTGGTCTGTAACAGAAAAGTCTTATATATGGTCAATATGTTGCATGATAAATCTGGGTTGTATTTATCATGTGTTTTTTTTCCTTCCACCCCGTGCCTGAGGGGTGGTGTAAGTCATGAGCCTTGGGCTGAAGCCTGGTTTTATCCTTGCCCTGTGGCCTGATTTCTCCATTGTATGGGCTCTTACTGTATCTACCATCGCTTTGGGGCGAGGGGGACAGTGACAGAGGACCAGAGCTCATAAGGGATAGTGTGTTACGGTAGGAGTGCTTGTGACAGCAAGTTACTTAGCCAAGCTTTATGAAAAGCCGAAGGTACAGGTCAGCCACATGTTTGAGTGACCATGGTACCGTTCTGTAAATGTTTGCCCCTAAACTGGTTTATTAGCAGCTTTTTGTTGTAATTTTTAAAATGATGTCTTTAGAAACTAATATAATTCAGCTTTGCCTTTATTCTACCTTTGTAAAAGCAAACACATAGTGTATTGAAGCCTGCATAGGGTTTATGGCATGGAAAGCACTACTTCTAGCAGTTGGTTAAAACTATTAGTACTTCTTTTTTTCTTTCTTCTGAAGTGTCATTCCATTAAGTCTTTCGGGCCAGTAATTATAAAAAGACCCTAATTTAGTGTGTCGTACATATCGTCTTAAATGCAGGTGCTGACATTTTGATTTCCTACAACGTTAGTTTTAATCCCATTCCCTGAAGTTTTTGGAAGTGGTCTTCTGTACTACCTCTCCTATGCTTAGCAATGGCAAAAAGTGTGCTGTATTGGAACATCTAATTGCTGCTTAAAAGGTACAGGTGAGTTCAGTCCTGCATAGTAGCCAACATTAGAGCAGCTACTCTGTGAATATAATACATCAGCTTGAAAATAATTGAGACAAAAATTCTCTTTTAAACACCTCCCCAAAAAAAGTTCACCTAATAAAAGTTGTAATGTTGTTACTTGGACAGGTTTGACGTCGGCTGGATTTTTAGCTGTTTTCCAATTCAGGATGTTAGGAGTTCTGAATTTTTTTGGGTATGAAAACTTAGGGGTAGCAGCAGTGTCCTTTGAGTTACTTTTTTTTAAACCTTATGATAGCTCACCTCTTGTACTTTGAACTATATTATGTAGTTTGTCATGTTCTGTTTCTTAGCTTCTCATAAACCTTTCATAGGGGTGAACCCCAAACACTGAACCTCCTCCTATGTGATACCTTTGACTTCAAATCTGATAAAGTATAGTTACATTTTAACCTCAAGATGTAAGCTGCAGTTAGGAAATGAAGCCCAATGAACTTCCCTCCAGCAATATGCTGCAGTTACTGTAAGCTTTGTTCACATCTGTTGGAGACTTTCGACCTTACTGCTACCTGTACTGATACCTTTTTTTCCCTGTAGTCAGACTTAATCTGATCAGATTGATTCTGTAGGATACCTTAGGTTGTATTCCGATACAACTCTAGTTGTACCTGAAGTTCTGGGCATCAGCTGCAATTTGAAGTTTATTATTGCTCAGTATGTACCACTAAAAAACTTCAATACCTCATATGAGTTTTCCTGTGCCTCCCACCCTCCAGGCTCTTTCCAAACACTCTGGCAGCTGAACTGAAATGTCAGTATCTTGTCCTAAAGCTTGGGCAGTCAAGTTAGTTTTTGGCTTAACTTTATTGCCTCCATTAAGCAGCTGGGCTATTGGATAGTGTGTTTGTGGGCGGGGGGAGAGACTGAATCTGGCATGGTGAAGAACGAAGATGAGTGAGAAGCACAGACTGGGTTTGTATGTGTTTGCTCTGGACACGGTGGGAAGGGAAGCCTCTAAACAGAACGGATTATGTATCTGTGAATGTATGTTTCGCTTGAGAAAGTGAGCTAAAATGTCAGCATATGCCAAGGTGGATTTCCATCTGGGTATTCTTTCAATTTTATGGAGAGTAATATGGCATGGGTTTGATTTCCTTGAAGTGCTGTTCACAGTAGTTGTAATTAGGGAGGAGTTAAAATGACAGCTGACCCACTCGCTTCCAAACTGGAGTGGATGTAAGGTTTTGCGTAAGTTGGTTTAAACTACTTCTCCTTTCGAAAAAAGAAGAGAAGAAAGCGAACAGTGGAGTATATTCATATAGTCAGGATGAAAGGCCGTACGTTGCTGCTGCGTAGAAAACTCTGCTTGCCCTAATTGTCTAAAGAGGAA
>NW_008824243.1:5397216-5409494 GCF_000699105.1 Pygoscelis adeliae
GTACTGTCAAATGCACAAACTACAGAAAGCAGTTGACATTTTTATTAGAGTTGCAATCTAGCAGATAAAATTCAGAGTTAGAATTTTGTCCATCTTTAAACGTTTCCCTTTGTAACTGGTCAAGCCTTTAAAAAATTTGACTTGCTTTTTCAAGGAATTATGTAGTATGTTCCCAATTTGTATATAAACATCGACTTGCTTCCTATTTGCAAAGCTTATCTGATTTTCCTGATTGTCTCTAAGTCCCACTTTTAAACTTTCTTTTACATCTTAAAATCTTCAGGATGTGGCTTTTTACCTTTAGACTGCACTTATTATGTGGGTCTCTCTTGTATTTTTGGAAACACTAATTAAGAAGTAGAACAAACTGTACATAAAAGAATTGATGATGATTGAATGGTTCACACATCCCTAAAGGAAACTAGTACGTTCGTGTTGTATCAGGGCACTGATAAAGTCACGCTGGGTGTACAGGTCTTTTTAAGTACCTGCGATTTTTCAGGCTATAACTTTAAAAAAAAAAAAAAATTTTTTTTTCCATACAAACTAGATAATCAGGAGTGGTGGACTGCTGCTGCACGTTGAGGCTTGAGTTGTTAAAAGCAGTTAAAAGTACTTGATCTGCCTCCAGGGTAAAATTAAATTACAAAATTGCTTTTGCTGTAGTTTGGTGGTATAGAAGAACAAAAACACTGCCACTTGGGCAAGTTGTGACAAGTATGCAAGTTGCATACAAACTTTGTTGTGAAGGAATCTCCAGAAGTTCTCAAGGCTTTGTTAGGGAGACACAGCTGAAGTATTGTTTGTTTCTTTTTCTGACCATGTCCTCGTGCTTCTTTTTCTGACCATGTCCTCGTGCTAACCAAGCAGGAAAAAAAAAATCAGCAAAAATAAGAATAGAAGTAAAAGGACTAATATGAAAAATTTGATTCAGGATGACTTGCATTTGAGAGCGATTGTATATACGATTGATAAAGTATGTTCGTAATTAAAGTACAACTAAAACTCTACATAAAGAATGGATGTACATAAAATATGCTGAGTGTGGGAAGCTAGATTTTATTTTGATGTCAATTTTAATTTTTCTCTTTTTAGTGGGGAAAAAAAATCATTAAGAATCATTAGCCTCTGATCAGAACAGCAATTCTGAGGACCCACATAACAGATTTTTATCGTTTATGACTTTTCAATGAAAAGATTCAGAATTCTAAAGCTTTTGGAAAATGCTGACATCTCCACTGAGTAAGTGTCTAAGGTTTGACTATGGTTTTTCTCATTTTCTTTTCAGCATTCTGTACTTCATTTGTCTGTACTGTGTCTGGAGACCTTTCTCCAGTATTTGGCTACATACCAGCTGACTCATAGCTGTTTACATCTTTGTCTACTCTCACATCTCTAAGCACACGTTGGACTCGGGGGGAAAATGTCTTGATGGATCCATCCTGAGTGTGATATGCTAACGGCTCTCGACGGTGGTTAACAATGGCTTCTAAGTGGTAAGGCCTTTCTCACAATTTTGTCATAAATAAATTTTCATGCACCTAACTTTTTTTTTCCTTTTTGCTTGGGTCTTTGTTGTCTATATTGTACTGTTAACACACTTTGAACTACTACTTCACATATCAATTATCTCAATAGAAAGGTGTCTGTACTGTGCTAAATCAAATAAGAACATTTGATTTAACATGGTATAGTAACTGATCGTGGCCAAAAGTGAATGTCTAAGGAAGAGGTTAAGAACAGGGCAAGCAGCCTCCCATCTTCCAGTCACCTGCAGCTCAGGGACTTCCTAATCCAGATGTGGTTCCTGTACATTTAGTGATCCTCAAATTGTACATTTAGTAATTCTCTCATATAACTTCTGTATGTTCAATAATCCTCTCAAGCTTTCTTTCACAAACATCTGTGCTCAATGCAAATCGGACTTCTTGGAGCTCATAGAGTCCTCCTTTACAATGTGTGGGCAGGTGTCTGAGCTCTGTCCTCTTGTGGATGAAGCCAGGTAATGCAGCTAATTAGTAAAGGCTGTCACAGTTCCTTATATAGATGCTCTTTACTGCTCTTCATGTAAGGATTTTATCAGTAGTAAATAGATCCGTATTGCTGTCAAGCACAGGGCAATTATTGTGGATAAAGCACTTCTGAACTGAAATAGATTTGGATAGATCTAACTAATCCAACATCTAAACCATCCTTCAAAAATAATGCAATGTACTGCTTCCCTATAGTCAAGTGGTAAAACTGATAGGCTGTACTTCCTTTTGGCCTCTGAGAACAGAGAGTATATTGGCGTGACAGGAGGAAGGTATTGAAGTGCAGTTATTTCTACAGTATTTGCTATGTGGACTTTTGTATTCAAGACATTCTATATTAATTATATATTCTATAATATTACTTTATAGAATGTAATAGAATATTATATGCTCTATTATTAACTAATTACCATTAATAATTAGAATATTATATATTGTATAATATTTTTAGCATAGCTCTCGCTTTCCTTTATTGTATTGTCCTATGTATTCTTTACAGGAGAAGTATACAATAAAATAGAATTTGAATGTATCATAAGTTCTGCCATTGGATCATCTCCAGTGTGTTATGCCTGTCGTTTGCCTCTGTCACTGGCTTTCACTACTAGTTATAGAACATGCTGGCTTGCTTCACTGTCTGTTAGAATTTTATACCGTAATTATTTTTGTTCTGATGTATGTATTCTTTCTTTCAAAAGATAATAAATTTGTTGCTGCAGAAGCTTACCTTGAACCTCCATATCTTTCGGTTGCTTAAGGAAGGCAAATACACATTTTAGCATTAGAGTAGGAACTCCAGATCAATCTTGTAAATGAAACAGAAAAATGGAGGCAGAGGGTTTGAGAACATTAGTATCATTTTTTACTGTAGGTTGTTCTCTCGTGGGTGCTTATCATGCTTCGGACAACTCTAGTTTTACCTCACTTTAAAAGGTTTTAATGATTACGTATGTTTCTACATTTCTGTATGTTCATATAGAAAACATGCTCCAGTGACAAACATGGAGTGTTCAAGGTTGAATTGTGTAGTTTTTCCTTACTGGAAACAAGGCTGTTCAGTGCTGATCTAGTTTTTGGAATACTTCTCAGTCATTGTTGTACTTTCTATACTTACTGCTAGATGTTTAAAAAGCAATCGGGTAGTAGGTTAAAAAAAAAAAAAATACCCTTAGCGTTGGGTCCTTAGCTTTTGTATCTGTTGTCTGTCTTCAGTATTAAAAACCTATTGTGTTGTGTGTAGGCAATAAACATGTTGGTTTTTTTTTCACTTCAGCAAAAGGTAAAGACAAGTCGTCTGTCAGGGTGTATTTTCCTGTCAGAGAATGCAGAGAGAGTCTTATCTCGAGTGCTTTCCTTTAAAAAATAAGTGTGAGAAGGAAAAATAATATATAGCTGGAAAAATGTGCCAGCTGCCATTCTTCTTCTGTGTTACTAATTTACTCCCTGGAATCAGTTCCCTGATCAGCAGACCCGGTTGCTCATGGCTTTATCCAGTCAGGTCTCAAAAAGCTCTCATGGTGAAGATGACATGACCTCTCTGAAAAATTGTCTGGAGCGTCAGTATGCTGAAAAGCCTATTTCTGTCTGTAAATGCAAGTGCTAAATAGTATTCAGAATAACTAATGTATCTGTTCATACGTTACAAGTGCTTTTGCAGATGTAGCACTTAAGTTTGGTTAAGTTTTTTTTCCAGTATAATTAAGAAAATAAAGGACCATCAAGAGGAGAAAAGGTTTGTTTTTTTGGTTTGGTCCCCCCCCCCCCCCCCCCCAAAATAATAATTTAGGATTAAAGCAGTACTTGATACTTACTACCCTGCTCAGCAGTTTCATTAGCTGTGTCTATATAAAATGTAAGATGGATATTGGGGAAATAAATGGAAACATTTAAGTTCTTTTTTGTTACAAAGTTTCTCTTAAGCTGTGTTTTGTATTTTACATAGCTCAGTGGGCTTCACCAATTTTTAATAGGGTTTTTTGTGGGCTTTGTTTTTCCCTTCCTGCTTCATTTGAACATTAGTTCTCACTCTGCTGCCCGACTAGAGGTATGTTTCTGCTAAAGGGCTTTGTAGACCATGCTCGCTTGCAATGACAATGACTTGCAGAACGCCTTACACTTGATGCCTCGTTTTGTTCAAATACTGTGGAACATCTGAGACACATCTGCAAGAAAACAGAAGATGAAAATGCTAATAGGGACACAGAAGAGCCGCTTAATCTGTGCGGTGGGAAAGCTGTGTGTGTCAGACTAGGGTGGAAAAAAAACACACTGTTGAACCTGTCTTGTAGGATTTCCCTTCCCCAGGATTGTGGGGATTTTTTGTGCTGCTTGCATGTAGAAGGTCAGGGTTTTTTGTGGTGTGGTGGTTTTTTGGTTTTTGGTTGGGGGGGAGGGGGTTGTAGCAACATCCAACATTCATAAAAATTCCTGTTTTCAACCTGTTGTAAAGCTTTTTATTTTTGAACTTATTTTCTGTCATGGAGAACAGCTATGTATCTTTATCATGAATGATAATTTTTAGTTTGGTTAAGATTTCTTTGTGACCATCTATTTGTTTTAATGTAATCTACTGGTATATTGAACATAATATCCAAGGCGCTATTGGTGGTGTTCTTTAACACCTAAAATGTTAGGTGTTTTGGCCTTCAGAGGGGCTTGAACTGTTGTGGATTTTTTGGAAGTCTGCTTTATGCATCAGCAAGAAGATGGTGGAGAAGGAAACTATTGTCTGCTAACTAACTTTGATCTTGGTTAACTTTGCACTATTACAGCTCTGAAATTTATTTATATACAGCTATCTGTATGCATATGTATCTTAATCTTATTTTTAACTCTTTTTGGTCAGACAATTATTTTACTATTAGTTGTGGAGATGCTGCTGTTCTCCATGTGCAGCCAGCAACTGTTTGCTTGAAAAGAATTCAGTTGGAGCAGTACTTAATTTAAAAGAAACAGCAACTTCTATATCAAGGTGTAGAGTAACTGCACAAGTTACAGTAAAGACTGTATTACAGTTTAAATCTATGATATATAATGGAATGGGAACCAGAAGTCCTTAGGGAACTGGAAAAATGCCTGTCCCTTGGCTAGTAGCTAATGAAAATGCTATATGTCTTTATCCAAAACAAGTACTTTACTTCAAAGACCAGGAGACAATGATAGGTGGTTTTTCAGAGGTTTGAGTAAAGGACAAGTGATGCAGCTACTTCTGATACCTCCTACACAGTTGCAGAGCTTTCCTGTGGAAACTCTGAGTTCCCCTCTCTTGTGCTTCTGCCCAGTATGGCTTAACATAGTGCCTCGATTGGCCCAGGGCACTTTGCACCTACAGTGCACCACTGATCATGAAGTTCTCACCTCTGCTGTCCTCCTTAGCAAGTATCTCTGGCTTGGAAATAGCTTATGAAATGCACCAAGGCTCACTTCTGATGCGGACAATACAGCAACAACAACAAGTCCCTGATCCTTTGATTTGAGGCATACCTTAAAGGATATAAGGATTCAGGCTAAAATGTAAAGCAGAGTCAAGGAAGAAATAACAGCATTGTGTGAGGAAAGGGGCCCTCTCTCTTTGTGGTCTACTGAACTAATATTCTTAATTTTAACTGTATTTCATTGGCTCTTCTGTGTGAATGACGAAAGATAATTCTAGTGCGGACAAAAATACAGTCTTGACACCTCTGTGTATTTCCACTTGTAGATGGCTTGAAACAATTGTACTGTAAGCTGACCTGTGTGTGTTAAAAGTGTGTATGTTACATTCTCTTTAGACAATTTTTTTCTTCCTGTTTAACGCACATTAGCTTGAAAAGAGTGGATGTTTTTGAAAATAGGTTACTAAGAAATGGAATGCAGTAAAGTTCGTTTTGTGATGTGTTCCTTAAGGAGGAAGTTATTCCAGCCTCAAACTTTTTTGAAAAAGAATCCTCCTGTCTTTCACTATGACAATTAGAAGTCTTTTATTATTAGTCTGTTTAAAAAGCCACAAGTGAGGGAAGGACACAGGTCTTCTTTAGTCTTGCTATTCTAATCAGATGACTGGAGCGTCAATTTTTCTTGAAATAAAGGAATCCTCGCCTTCCTGGGTGATCATGTTCAGCTATGTCCTTAAATTTCAATGGTCGTCTCTCTCTGCTCTTCAAAGGCAGTTTTTCTTGTCGCTTCTGATAAGAACAGGCTTAACCTCTCCTTCAGACAGTTGTAATACAGCAAGTCTCTTCCAAATCCAAATAAGGAATTTCTTCTTAAATCCTCTCACAATACACGCTCATCTCACACATGCTTCTTCTGGCGTTAGAATAATTCTTTTTAATCTGATGATATATATTAGTTAAATGTACACTATTTTGTCTTAATCTGTATTTTTCAAGTTATCATTCATGATGTGTCTGTCTGTTCCATAGATCCGTCTTAATTTGTGATACTTGGGAAGAACTAATCCATCAAGGTGCTCTTTGAGCTTTTCTGTTGCCCCCCGGTCACTGTCAGAATGCCTGAGCAGTGGAGCCTGTGTGAAGGAGCAGTACCTTTGCCTTGATGGCTGTCTTTTAAGGAAGGTCTGTTCACCCAGCTTCTGAAGCTGCATAGTTAGTGTGCCATGTATTGTTTTTGGTTTGCTTTTTTTTTTTAATTTATGGTGGCCTTGTTTACCCCTCTGCAATTCCATAAGCTTTACTGTAATAAGACTAATTTTAGTGAGCAAACCTGCATGGGTGTGCATAAGTACATAAATGTTCCATACAGGATAAAAATGGAAGTTTTCTCTTGGGTGGCTCAACAATTTGTTGGTTTAGGTTCCTTCACCTTCCCACATATTTGTTTGCTTAGTGACTTTGATGTACTGAGAATTATTTATTCTAGCAGTGCATTTAGCAACTGTGTTTTCTTATGTGCTAATAATCCAAAATTGCTGGGTTTTAAACTTATTTTCTTTTTTCTCCCCTGCTTACTAGAAACATTTTTGGACCTTAATTTAGCACCTAACTTAGTTGGACCTCTGTTTGATCTCAATTACATTGTAGCTTTTCAAATAGGAACCATAAATGAGATTTCGTCCAACATTTTACACTGAAAGTTAGCATTTCCTTTCCTGTGTTCAAAGCCCTGAAACTAAAATCTTGCCAAACAAACCTAAATTACATCTATTCTCTTTCCTTTCTAGAAATCATAAAAGTGCAAATTCCCTGCCTTTTGTCTTTTTTCCTTTTAGAAATGAAACATAATCACTTAAAATACTTCTACTGTATGTGAACATCTATAGCATTGAAAGGAGAACTCTGTTTTCTGTTAAATATGAATGACATTTTACGAATGTTTGTGTACTAAAGCTACAATACTGGGGTTCCCATAGGCTCACATGGAGCTCTACTGGGAGCACCCTCTGCTGCATCTGATGGTCTGGTTGTTGTTACTGATTTTCTTTCTTCCCCCCCCCCTTAAGACAGGAGACAATTGAATGTTAATTAAAAAAACTTGTTCAATGGAAAGAATATCCATAAACATTCTGTGTCTGTATATGGAAAAACCTTTACTCTCTTTTAGGATTACAAAATTTACATTAAAGTTTTGCTCTAAATTAATAGCCGGTATTCATCTGACGTATTACGTTCCTTAAGTATCTTACTTTTCCACTGCCTTGAATTTAATACAATCATTACATGTCCCTAATAGGTAAGGAAGGCATCTTGATCTGAGCAAGAGTGAATTTGTTTTCCTTTAATACAGGTGCCAATCTTTCTGTAAGCCATAAAATGTTGACAACTTCAGCCCAGAGTACCTAGTACAACTACAGTTATTGTAAGAACTGATAGATTGGACTGTTTTCTATTTAAACCAAATTACATAGTTCTGGCAGCAACATTTATTCTTTCTGGTTATGTTCAGATTATCAAGTGGAAATGCATTCAAGTTATTAAGTAAACAGAAGGGGCAAAGACATCTATATTTTGCAGAAGAATTGGAGTGCTGTTGCTTTACAAAGAAGTCTTTCATTTAGGATTTAAAGAGGAAAACTAGTACTATTTTAAAATTTAAGCTTATATATTTCCACTGGAAAAATCTTGTAATGCTTTAGAGATTATTATTTCTGTCTGAGATAAGAGATGAGAAGGGAGAAGTTTTAAAGTTATTGTCCCAACATATCTGTGGGCAAACATACATGGTATCTAACTTGTTTCTGATAATATTCTGTTAAGAAAATAGATACATTAGTTTTAACTAACTATATCCTCTAGCTAAGAGTAACTTTCTGAAGTCCCGCAGATAGCATCTCTGTGTGAGAAATAATTTATCTTCAGTAACTTGATTTAGCTACCCTTGTTGCTGAACAAAGATGTAACTTAAGAAAATGAAGTTCTTATTTCTTCTCTGACTCATTTTAATATTAACCTATGAATTGTGATCTTTAGTTGTACATGCTTCTTTGGCACTGTGGTTTTGTTACAAGAAAGAGATCACACTATGAAATTTTATATCTGAGGACTATATTGTATGGGATTTAAAAATACATTGCTCCTCAGCTAATGTAAATCTTGTGATACAAATATATTTCACTATAACTATTATATATACTGTTTCAGAGTTTTAGTAGTAAGGTCTGTATAACAGAGCACAGAGGATGTATGCCTAAACTAGTAGAGACTTGAGCATGTCAGTCCATGCAAATGGACTTGTGAATTTACCCACTCAGGTTTTTTTACTAGGTTGAGTATTAATTTCTACTTTCTGTTTTGCAGTGTAGATAAACTTTCTGTGACCATGTTTCAAAAACTCTGTCCATTTTGCAGGGGAAGAACTAAAATAGAGTAGAGTGGATGAGTGCTATGTAAACCAAGGCAGACCCTATATTTAATCTAGATGTCCAGAGGATTTTCATTGGTATTGGAAACTGAGCTTGTCCTGTGTACTGTAAACTCAGTGAGCCTGCTTTTTTTACATAATAGAAGCTCTGGAGAAGAGTCACAATGAAAGAAGGATAATGATAGTTTCCACGGGTCAGTAACATTTTAAACGTACCTTCCTTGTATAAAATTTTAAGTAGTAAACTAAGATTAGGTCAGGCTTGGTAAGGGAAGCAAGATAAACTGGTGCTGTATGCACTTTTGGGATTGGAATGAAGGTTATTTTGAACAATAAACTATATATGATTTCCCTGGCCATTTGACTTTTATGCTTTGGGCATGATTTTAAAAGTTGGCCATTCAGACATGAGGAAATTCTTCTACAGATGTGTACTTTCATGTAGTGCTAGAGAAAATTCTAACAGAAACAGTAACAAAGGCTGCAAAAATAGCCATCAAATAGCCAAAATATTTAAGAAATGTATGTTGAACCACTTTGTTCTTAAGTAATTCTGGAGATGTATGTGTGTACTTGGCCTCTGGTTATCACTTATTGTCCATGTTCTGGCTTTTCTATAGGCAAACCTATGTTAATGGTTGGCAACTCTGTTCCTTGTATTTCTGTTAAGCACTTAAAAGCTTTCGGTAAAGCTTTTCAGCTCTCAATTCCTTAGAGATCCAGTTTCATAGCAGTGTTGCCATTGTTGGTCTGACTTACTGGTAGCTGTTCCACGGAACCTTTGTCTTCTAAATGTTGGGGTTTTTTTAATGTCCTTTGCATAGAAATATCAACATCATGCTTGTCATCATTCACTTTGATCCTTTTATGAGGGAAAAGATCTGGCCACTTCTGTTGTTACTGGATTGTGTAATGACGTCTTCTCTCGGTGTTCCTACTTGCATGGGAAAGGGTATGATTCAGAGTACGTACTACTCTGGGTTTTCTTTGAAATGCAAGTTTTTATTTGAAGAAAATCTGCTGGTGGAAGAAATTCATAGGTTTGGAAGATCTTGTGTGATATGTCAGTACTTGGAACAAGCTAGAGGTTAGCGACAGGAAGCCCAGATCCTTATCCTGACTGAGGATTGTAGAAGCTGCGGGATAAGACAATACCTTGGTCTTCTCAGGAACTCCTAATGAGTTCAGGAAAACATTGTATGCTTGCATGCGACTTCAAGATAAGAACAGTTATTACCTAATGCATAAATGGTAAAAATTTCAGGGCTTTTCTATTAAACAGGATAATACTGCATTCAGTCAGTGAACCTAACAGTTGTGCATTATGTTCAGGTTCTGATTTCATGTATTTTGCCAGTATTTTATTTCTACTTGTATTTCACTTCTAATGCTAAATAATTAAAGCCAAGCTCTTAAAAAAAAAAAACAAACACACAACAAAAACAAAACCAACCCCAAACACTCCAGAAATCCCCATCCTTCCAAAGAAAAAGCCCCACAACTCACTTAAAAAACCCCACCCCCCCATACAGAGCAAATACAGCTTACGTGGCTGAAAGGAAATTGAAACTTTACCAAAAGCTGATAGTTGTCTGCTACTTTCCTTTCATTTCTCAGGAAACAGAAAGCTAGACTTTCTTTCAGAAAAAACATGGGGACAACTGAAAGTATTTGCATGTTGCCATTAAAAAACCAACAATAAAGCCAAACTATAGAAAGATTAAATGGCTTAGGTTTAAAGTATTTTTTAATGCAAAATAATAGCTACAATAAGTTTACACTGATATAGAGAGAGTTTATTGCAAAATTGTACGTTGCTTTGTCCCTGCTTCTACTGGTCCTTAAGTTTTTTGCTGTGAAATTACATTAATTGAACTGGACCAAGGAAACCATTAATACTAAGTAGCTTGGGAATTAACTGGTAAAGTATAATTTTAAATTACATGAAGGATAGCCTCTTACCTTAAATATCTCTTGATATTTTGAAACTTTCTGACATGCTAAGTTAATTCCTTTAAATATGTCAGGTTCTTACAAATGGTTAGTCCAAACTGCCAAAAGGTGAGATGACTCCACAATATGACAAATAAACTTTCTCTGTATGCATACATTTTTCAAGGTTATGTTGTCTGTTCAGTTTCTGTATTTAAAGAAAAAAAAAGTGACTATGTTAAGTTATAGTTCTAAAGCAAAAAGGCTTGTCATTTTAAAAAAAGTGCAGTGTATACAGAGAAAGAAACTGGATTTGTCTTCCCTACCCCTACAGTCTTTTGTGTGAAACTATGACAATGTCCTGCTAACTGGCTAATAAGTGTAACAAGTAGCTGTCCAGTACCCGGTGCCTCTCACGAGTGTAATGCAGGTGCGTGAATTTATACTTACAGGGTAGACTGTAGGTTCAGTTTCTAACTCTACTGTTTTGTTCTGCTTTCAGTTATGTATCTCTGATCTTCACTTTTTTGGGGGAAGAGCAGATTGTTTTCATTGGGATAAGACAAATTCTTACAAATTAGGCTTCTATTCTGAGACTTGAGAAGGCACAACTT
This sequence comes from Pygoscelis adeliae, assembly GCF_000699105.1. NCBI lineage: Eukaryota > Metazoa > Chordata > Aves > Sphenisciformes > Spheniscidae > Pygoscelis > Pygoscelis adeliae. The sequence goes on from NW_008824243.1 coordinate 5,408,594, forward strand.
CCTGTACTTGTTTGTTTTCCTAAATACTTGGGTGCTGTTGTAGTTGCTCTATTTCCTTAGCAGATTCACTCCCACTTGAAACAGTGATGTCAGGCTTAAATTAGCAAGTTGGAGAAAATAGTAATGATGCTTATTTGGTGCGCACTAATGCTTTGTCTAATATGGGCTCAAGGATGCATAGTTAAAACCCCTGAGCTCAAGGAATATTACCACTTGAAGAGCTGCAAACTGAGGTAGAGACCACTTTGCATAACCTGGACCATTCACCTTTTCAAAAGGCAGAACTTGCACCCTTTCTACGCTAGTGGGTCTTTGCTGTTGAAACTGGTTTGGCAGAACCTCCGGTACCAGTGTCCCAGCAGGAGGGATAGTTTTGGTTTTGGGTTTTTTGTGTTGTTTTGTCCTACCAATGTGGTCATGTTGCTGAGAAGCTGGGAGAAAGCGAGGGTTCTGTGTGCCAACAGGAGATGTGCCACACTGCAGCGGTGCCACCATAGCAGTGCCACCCAAGGGGAGAGCATATTTCAGTGCCAGAAGGTTTGCAGTGCACACATCCACCTTGCTGGCACAGGAACGTATCCAGCTGCCTTCTCTGCCAGCGTGGTTGTACCACTCGGCCGTTTTGCCGGCATAGTTATGGCTAAGAGCTTGGAAAGCATGTTACCACCATGCCAACAAAGCTGCCCTGAACTGCTCACGTCTGCCAGCGTTGGAGGAGCCTGTGCAGCCATGCGCCGTTCCCCGCCTCCGTGTGGCAGGGCGGTCTGTGCGGCACCGACGAACGAGTCCAGGTTAAAACCGGTCCGCTTTCGAGGTCGGCGTTACCACTGCGCCGCGCCTGGCCTGGCCTGGCCTGGCCGGCGGTGCGGCGGCACGGAAGCCTGCGGAGGGGAGAGGGAGG
>NW_008824243.1:5414270-5416430 GCF_000699105.1 Pygoscelis adeliae
GCAAAGCCCGCCGCGCCTGGCAGCGCGGGCGCGGGCAGGCCGGGGTGGGAGGCGCGGGGTCCCCTTCCAGAAGCTTTTTATTCCCTTATCGGCACAGTAATCCCGTTGAGGCCAAAAGGCACCACTCCTCCTCCCGGCCTCCAAAAACCCCAGGGCCTGTCTTGCCAGCTTATGCCTTAGATATAAAGGAAGTCCTGTGTCCTCTCTGCGACAGCAGGTAGGACTGGGCTGGGTTTGCTCTAGCAGGGTGGGATAGCTTTAAAAACATTTGGTGTTACAAACTGAAGGTTTGTAATGCATGCTTGCTCGTGAAGAGACCCATCAAATAATGCATGTTTATGGTAGGCTATAGGGCGTCTAGGCTCTCTTCCGAAATTATACTTTCCAGTGTGTTGTCTGTTTCATAGTTGTCTCCTGCTACTGTTATTGGTAATTCTAAAAATTCTCTAGACGTGAACTCTTGCATGTATTTCCCTTGCAAGTAGCTTCCTCTTACACGGATCTTTTTCATTGATTACATTCTGTTTTTTCAGCATTTCTCATTGTTAGGATGTTCCTGTGTCAGCAGGTTCACCTGCTTCAACAGAATTCCCGTGTAGCTGCTCTTCCTGTGCAGCTTTGCTGTTTGTGTCCTGAAAGGTCTAATCCAAACAGACAGCGCTCTGAGAAGTGCTGTTACCCTCTGATCACTCACTGGGTCTCTGTGTGGTACTTCTGCATGTTTCATGATCCGTTCATGTTCCCTTCTGATGCGAAGGCCTGCTGATGAGGATTCCTGTTAGTGAGGGATGTGGCGCTCGGACGTTATCTTCTTGCTGTTTATATCACTAGCTGCGGAATTGCAACAGGGGAAGCCTGAATGACCTCAGCAAGCACTTCAGTGCAAAACTGCAGTCGTCCCTTCAGTGTAACGGAAGTGGGATACACATGGAAAGACATCAAAGGACTTACTGTAATACAAGCAATAATTCTGTATAAGCTCGAGTCTCCCATTCTTTTTTTTTTTATTTAGAGGTTCCAGAATAACAAAGTTTTAAAACTTACCAAATCAGGCTTTTTGTAGCCTGTTTTGGTTTCTTTTGTTTAAAGATGAATTTGGTTATAACAATTGTAAGACTTCTCATGTGTTTTCCCCTGACAGATTATCTGTAAAGCTTGCTCAGATTGTGTAAAAACCACAGTCGTACATTGTACTGTTTAAGGAAGATGGTAAGAGCAAGTGAGAGGAGTATATGTGAAATGACATAGACAGAAACATAAGCTTTCTATCTTAGCTTCATTATTTATAAAATGCTGCTTTCATAGAATGTCCTGGAGTTAACCGCCATCCATCCATATACATATATCTATAAATAAAAATATATAAATATATATAAACATATATGTGTTTACATACAGGATATATGTATCCCCAAATACCTTTTGTAGAAAACCTCTTGATGTCCTCTTCTTAAGAGTCGAACAAAAGCCGTCCTGAAGGAAAAATCAATCAATCAAAAGCTTTTGGATACATCTGTGATATATAAGGTTTATTAGTTTATCAAGTTTAATCTTGAAATATGATCATGTGTATGGTGGGTGGTTTTTATTCCTTGTTTGTAAATCCTATTACTTGAAAGGCTGTTATGTTTTCTCATTAAAAAAGTATAGTTTCAACCCTTAACTTTTTTATTCATGGCCAATTTATGTATGGTGCATGTTGTGTAGAAAGTCACACCTTGCGCGAAGTGATGCGCTACGTCTTTACACTTCATCTGTTGTCTCCACCCTGTGTCCACATGCGTAAAAACCTCCATAGCGTGGTTAAGGGCACTTTTGTATCTACTTTGAACCTTTCAGAGGGCGTTTAAGTTAGGTACAACTCAAAATATCTGATTACCCTCCTCTTTGCAAACTGCAGTTTGGCAGGTTGTATTGGGTTTGCATGGCAGGGTTTTGGTAGCGGGGGGGCTACAGGGGTGGCTTCTGTGAGAAGCTGCTAGAAGCTTCCCCGATGTCCAACAGAGCCAATGCCAGCCGGCTCCAAGATGGACCTGCTGCGGGCCAAGGCCGAGCCCGTTAGCGGTGGTGGTAGTGCCTCTGTGATAACATATTTAAGAAGGGGGGAAAAAACTGCACAACAGCAATGGCAGCCAGGAGAGAGAAGGGAGAACATGCGCG
>NW_008824243.1:5416490-5434065 GCF_000699105.1 Pygoscelis adeliae
GCCATGGAGATTAACAGTGGAGCAAATATCCACCTGCAGCCTGCGGAGGACCCCACCCCCGGAGCAGGTGGATGCATGCAAAGGAGGCTGTGACCCTGTGGAAAGCCTGTGCTGGAGCAGGCTCCTGGCAGGACCTGTGGACCCGGGGAGAGAGAGGAGCCCCTGCTGGAGCAGGTTTGCTGGCAGGACTTGTGACCCCCTGGGGGGACCCACACTGGAGCAGCCTGTTCCTGAAGGTCTGCACCCCGTGGAGAGGACCCGCGCTGGAGCAGTTCATGAAGAACTGCAGGCTGTGGGAAGGACTCGGGTTGGAGAAGTTTGTGGAGGACTGTCTCCTGTGGGAAGGACCCCACACTGGAGCAGGGGAAGAGTGTGAGGAGTCCTCCCCCTGAGGAGGAAGGAGCGGCAGAGACAACTGTGTGATGAACTGACCGCAACCCCCATTCCCCGTCCCCCTGTGCCACTGGAGGGGAGGAGGTAGAGAAAATCGGGAGTAAAGTTAAGCCTGGGAAGAAGGGAGGGGTGGGGGGAAGGTGTTTTAAGATTTAGTTTTATTTCTCATTATCCGACTCTCATTTCATTGGTAATAAATTAAACTAATTTCCCCAAGTCGAGTCTGTTTTGCCCGTGATGGTAATTGGTGAATGATCTCTCTCTGTTCTTATCTCAACCCATAAGTCTTTTGTAGTATTTTCTCTCCCCTGTCCAGCTGAGGAGGGGAGTGATAGAGCAGCTTTGGTGGGCACCTGGCATCCAGCCAGGGTCAACCCACCATGCAGGTGGATGACTGGCAGCATTCTCAGCCTCACAGAGTGTCTGAATTTCTCTTTTGTTCCTGAATGCTAGAAACTGCAAAGTAGGTTTGTGTCAAGATTTCAAGGGCGAAAAAATAAATTCTGTAGAAAATAATGCTATTATGAATAAATGATTGCTTGAGTTTATAATGACTCATGATTTCTTATAATAGAAAATTATGTTTGTGTTATCTTATTACTTGTTCTGAAAACACATAAAATGCTTTTCTGAAAGTATATTCTGTATAACTTTTTTTGTATCAGTGGAAAAAATACTGTGAATGAAATCATTATAGGGACAATTTTTTGCTTGGTCTCCCAAATCTTCACTGCAGGAAATAATATTCTAACAATGTGTCTTTTATGATAAGGTCAGAATTTTGTATTCATTTACAGGGAAAAATTTGTGTAGTGTTTTGTGTTCGTTTACAAGGGAAATATAGACTAACTTCAATACTTGGGGATTTTAATGCAGATTTGAATACAAAAGATATTACGTTTTCAGTCTATATAGAACTTGAAAAATGTCTTAGGTGGCAACTTTAATGAACTTGTACCAAATTTTTCAAGTTGTGGCATTCTTAACTACATTCAATACTTAGGAAGTGTGACAGTAGGAGTTGGTCAGTAAAGGACTGACAGCTTAATCCAGGTGAGCGGCCCCTTGTGAGCACTGAACTACTGGAACTCAGAGACCTGAAGCAGGTCACTCTACCTTTCATAGATTTTATTTTTAATTTTTTTTTTAAGAAGAGTTAGACACAGTGGTGAATTTCAGATTAAGTACCTTCTTTTAAGGAATGTATAGTAGTGTGGTATACTTCATACTTAGGTTGGATAACTGTGTTGAATGCATTCAGAAATGTCTTGGACACTGAGCTGCTGTCATAAAAATAACAGAAGTGTGCATGCTGCCGCTCAGACATTCAGAGTGAGTATTAGTGGATTTTCTCTCAGTGATGTGTACAATTTTTGGTGGCAAATGAGGTGGGAATATTAACTAGTAGTGTGTCTGTGGATCTCCAAGTCTAGTAAATAAAATAATACTTTCAATCATACAATGATACATATTCCCAAATGTAGAAAGCATTACGGAACACTCTTCTATGCTAATGTCTCTTCCCCCCCCCTGAGCTTTCTGCTCCAAATGCAAGGCATCTTTCATAATGGCTTCTCTAAGCTAAATATAGAACAACATTTAAACTTCCCTCAAATAAAACCAAAAAACCTCAGCTAAACCAGGCATGTATGGACAAGTAGCCCTAGGGATAAAATGGGTGTTTGGACAAAATGAGACAGGTTATTTCTGTACTTGGTGTTTTCTGGAAGGTAGCTTGAGTATTTTAACTGGTAAATATAGCATCAGAGTCTCTGCAAAACAGAACTATATATTTAATAAACGTTAGTATCTTCGTAGCTAGTAGTTAAAACCATGTGAGAATGCAAATGGTTTAAATTGTGGTGCTGTTAGACATTGTTTATAAAGCTGGTGCATAGACTTTCTGAATGATAAGTGTTATCTTTCAAATGCAGATGAACACTTTCTGTGCACTTCATGAAAATTAAGAGCTATTGAACTCTGTCAGATAGAAATTTGAAAATACACCGTGCATTTTATTAGTGCTTAAATTTGTTGCAGTGTTAAATATGGTGTCTTCTACTAGCGCGGAGTTTAGCATGCGTTGGTTAATATATAGGCTTGTTGTTTGGTTTTCTTATCAGTCCGTACAGTTAGATGTCTTTAAAATCTGCCTTGGAGCAGCTGGCAGCTGACGTGCTGGTGTTGGCACCACCCAGGTTCAATGTGACATCACTATGAGAAGTTTACCTCAGTGCTCAAGGAAGTTGATGTGGGAGCCACGCTCTGTAACGTGTGGCTAAACTGCTGAATTTAGTAAATGCTGAGAACACAGAGGGCATGTAAAAATGGAATTCCTGAAAAAAATTGTTCCCACTGTCATTTCTGGAGATGTAGTTCTGGATGTTGGGAGTACTGCCCGTGAAAGCTCCCCAAGGCTACTGAAGATGAGACGTGTCAGACTGTTTTCATTAGGACAGACAATAGATGAAGACGAGGAGACACATGTTTTACATCCTGTTTACAGTATGTATCCATGTCATCAACCTGGTAAAAACCCATTACTAAGCTTTTTCTTCAGATCATGATTATTTTGCTAAATTGATGGATTTGATTTGTGCTGGTTTTGGCTGGGATAGAGTTAATTTTCTTCATAATAGCTAGTACGGGGCTGTGTTTTGGATTTGTGCTGGAAATGGTGTTGATGATACAGAGGTATTTTTGTTCTTGCTGAGCAGTGCTTACACAGAGTCAAGGCCTTTTCTGCTTCTCACCCCACCCCAGCAGCGAGCAGGCTGGGGGTGCACAAGAAGCTGGGAGGGGGCGCAGCTGGGACAGCTGACCCCAACTGACCACAGGGATATTCCATACTGTATAACGTCATGCTCAGCATCTAAAGCTGGGGGAAGAAGGAAGGGGGGGATGTTCAGAGTGATGGTGTTTGTCTTCCCAAGTAACCGTTACGTGTGATGGAGCCCTGCTTTCCTGGAGATGGCTGACCACCTGCCTGCCGATGGGAAGGAGTGAATGAATTCCTTGTTTTGCTTTGCTTGTGTGTGCGGCTTTTGCTTTACCTGTTAAACTGTCTTTATCTCAAGCCACGAGTTTTCTCACTTTTACTCTTCTGATTCTCTCCCCCATCCCACCAGGGGGAAAGTGAGTGAGCGGCTGTGTGGGGCTTAGTTGCTGGCTGGGATTAAACCATGACATTATTATAAAAGGCCTTTTTATGAGAGTCACTCTGATAATGGTGTCTTTAGTTTTAGAACTATTTTATCATTGACACACTATCATGCATTAGTGACCTGTTTGAAAGCAATTTTATAGGATTTCTAATGTGCTCCTTGTCTTTTTTTTTTCCTCTGTGACTTTTTTTTCCTTTTTCGGGATAAATATCCCTATTTAAGTTTTTAAATTGTAATGTAGCTATGATTAGGCACTAAGAGTTGTCTGGACAGATGTGTGCTGCACAGAGCTCTGACTGCAGTGCAGGATTCAAGTTTTGTGTCATCTTTTCTCTCCCTGTTTTTCAAATCCCCTAAGTTTTCAAAGGCTGTACTTTTAAGAGTTTTTTTTTTTTAATTTCAAAAATGTTAATGCTTTCCTTTTTTAGTGTTTTGAAGATTGCAGATTTTTTTAATAAGCAGAATATGTAAATTAAATTAGTCGAGTAAAAATACAGACATTGTATAGATAATTTTTAACTTAAGAGCATGGGTAAGCTTGCTTGTATGAAGATTTTTTTCTTTTCTTTTTTACTACCTGTTAGTGTCTAAATATTCCAGTGTATTGTGCTAATAAAAAGAAGTAAAATGAGTTGATGTTCCTTTTTCAGACAGTTCAGCTGGGTAGCAATGGAAAATCCAGTTTACTTTTTTTCCTTTTTGCCTTCAGCTAAAATAGTAATGTCTTGAGCCTTTATGGTCTTGGATCCTGATGGCTATCAGATGCACAGTTTTTACCCTTTGCTATGTGGTGGCTGTTTTCAGGAATTAGTGTGGCCTTGCAATTTTTTCCCTTATGTGTCTAACTGCAAAGATAGGAGATGGTGACATCCATCTTATTGGGTGCTGAACGTACATCCTTAACTATGGAATTAAGTTTGTGGTGGTGGGAGAAAGGGGTTTCCCTGGAAAAAGCCTTTCTGATTGTAGTATAAACCACTTTTTTTAATGTGTCAGGTTGAGTAACGTTGGCAGTTGGGGAAAGCAGCGACAGTTCCATTTTGTTAAACAATTATTCCTGTGTATAACAAATTAGAACAGTTAATGTTGTAATGGTATGGACTATTGAAGATTTCTTACAGCATAAGGTCTGTTAAGACTCTTATTGCCTATCTGCTTGAAAACTCTGATCAGAAGCTCATGGTGTCTGAAAAGGTGATGCTCTTTTAGCCAGGTTTGTGTCCTCATTTAACTTTGAATGCTGTAGAGCACTGAAGTGTTTAGTTGGATATCACTGTGATGTGCATAGCTTAAATATCTCCATAGGCGCATCTCATCAATTCTGCTTTTATGCTGTAATTATGGTTTCTTTATAACTCTCACTTTTAAATAATATTTTATTTCAAATGTTATAATTTCAGAACAAATAGAATTGTTTTTGTGCCAGGTTAAAAGAAAATGCTATAGGCTGAAGTTTGTAGTCAAGACAGATGCCTTCATCTAACCTTGTTCAATGTTTTGTAGATAGCTCAAGCGAATGAGGATAATAAGCATAGAATACACCAGTCCTACTGTTGAAGATGAATTCTCCTTTCTTGCTCATTAAATATTTGCCAAATGGTGATTATTAGGAGTGATTTTTGTGGAAATCAGTAGTGCCTGACTAATATCACTTAATAGTGTGATGTCATCATTTGTGAAATGCAGACTTATAGTCTGTTCTGGGATCATGCTTTTGCAATAGCAGATAGTAGCTGAATCCTCTTTAAATTATCTGCTTATTTCTATTTTTGTATCTTGGTAATGGAATGAACTGCTCTGCTGGAATAGAGCAAAAGAACTACTGTGTTTACCAGTTGAGTATGCTGCAGAAGGCAGGTGTCGACAAAACAGGTAATAAAACAATAGAATGATTTGAAAAAAAATTGTAAACGTTTAAAAATTGTAAACATTTGCTTGCTTAATGTCAGCAGATGTGGTGTTAACGCACCACTGAATTTAACATAATGAAGCTGTTCAAGAACTCGATAGGTTTTTAAAGCTAAGGTCGTTTGTCCTGTAGATACGTGTGAATTTGAAAGTGGGTGGGGTTCTTTTTTCTTTTTCCCTTCTGTTCCTTATTGCTGCTGGTTAGGCAACATTTTTGTATTAATGAGAATTTAGGTGAAATACAGAGTCTGACAACAATTTTAAAGTATAAAAGTATTTTAGAAGGTTTTAAACAAACCAACCAACCAAAAAAACCCAATTCCTGGCATCCAAAGCATAAAAGTATTATTTTGATAATACCACTTAGTTGGGTTTGCATATATCTGACCTACATATTTTGTGTGAAATTCAAGTGATGAGATTCTTATTTTTTTTAGGATTAAAACAATCAGTATCGCCTTCCAAAATGTTAACTCAATTAGTATATATACTTTGTTTTATAGTCGAAAACAAGACCTTAGAAATATATGCTGTGACACATCTTTTAAAATATGTAGCTTCCGTCAGAGTGGTTTCAAGTGTATTTTAGAAATCTTTCATAACTGTCTTTTTAGATCTATAAGATTATTAGAACTCTAGGGGAAAAAAAAATTATTTGCTGAAGTATTTGCATATGATTGTATGCATCACAACACATAATAGATGTTAGTAAGTAGTTCTTTTAAATTTGCTGTAGCATTTAAGAGTTGACATGTTCTCAGTTTTAAAAGTCTCTTTCTCAAAAAAGCTACAATCCAAATCAAACACAAAGATGAGCTCGGAAGATCCAGAGAAAGTATTTTCATGTACCCAAAACCACATACAAATGTGTACACATACAGACACTTCTATAAAGTATTTTGTATTCTCCCTTTTGCTGTTTGTAGCATTAAAGAAGGGGAACGCCATGAGTGCTCTGTGCAAACTGGCAAATGGCAGCTGTACCTGTGGTGTGTGAAATGTGCCCTTCTGTTGCAGGTCTGTGCTTTGGTAGCATTGTAAGGCAGGGTAGCTAATACTGTAGGACAGTCTTAATAGCCAGCCGTGTAAGTCAAATCTGCGATAAGCGCACAAGAGATGTTAAATTTATCAGTGATGTGAGTATTCTTACTGCTCGCAGCGTCCACATTATTTCTGGGTATGGAAAACTCGCCTTTTGCAAACATTAAACCTGCTTCCCTTCAAGTGCCTTTGCTAGGGGAGCAGAAATAAGCCAGCAGAAGTGTGTTCTTTGGTGGTAAAGAAATGAGTAATAGAGTTGTAATTGCCTCAGGGGGCTAACAGCAGGGGCTGAATAGACATAAACTGCCCATGAGCACTGTGTCCCTCTAATACCAGCAACTCTGTGGGGCATATTCAGCTCCGTGTTGCATCTCTGATCAGCCTTGTACAGCAGAGGATGATGAGGAGGCCCAGCATCTATCTGGAATAAAAGTCAGTTTCTGTACCTGAGTTCTGAGTTCGTTAGAGAAGACTGGAGGGGTTAGCGGGCAACTAAGTACCATGGCTGCCCCCTCCCCCGCCCCCCAATCTCTGTTTGCATCTCGCTTACATTCAGAGACTGCTCTGTAATACTGTTTGGGATCCAGAATGCTATTTACATAAAAGTCTCTAACCCTCTCCCCTCTTTTCTTATCACAGCAGATAACATTGTTTTGCTTGGATAGTGCTGCAGGAAATTGTTCTATGTATATTTTCCATAAGAAGTAGTAAGGAACCTTTCCTAAAGGGCCTCTGGAACCTGCTCTTGAAGCTCTTTGCAACAGAAGGTAGGGGAAGGGGATTTTGTTTAGATTTTTGGTTTTACAAGAGCATCAGGCTGATCTAACAGTTTGCTGCCAGTGAAAAGGGCAATCTTGCTCCCAGCTGTGCAGCCTTTCCCTATCTCCTGTCAGGCGCTGGTGTGGCCTTTCCCTGAGCTGATTAATTTCACAAAGCCAGCAGAAAATGTTCTAATATTTTTGGGGCAGTATTTTTGAGACGAATTGGCGAGGGGAATCAACTCGCTGAGAGGGCCTTTTTGGTCAGTAGTGGGGGCAGCATTACAGGTCTTACCATCACCAAAAGTAGCAGTCACCTTCTGGATACCCTCTGTTTTAAATATATTGATTTGTGGAAAATGAACTCTTTAATATTTTAGATAAATGGAAACACAAGCATCTCTCCAGAGTTTTATTTTAGTGCAGTGATGATATGCTTTATTATTACTACTTATAAGCAGATACAATGACCATTGGGTAAATGTTTTTTAAGTAAGGCATTTGCCTAAGATGGAGTCAATAATGAACTGAAATAATGTCCAGCAAGTCTTTTTAAAAGTAAGCCTGAGTGCAGAAGGAGTACGCCTCTGACTTGTTCATTTAACCATTAATATGGAAAATTGACTATAGTTATAGTTAATTGTTGAAAAAAAAAAAGATGGCATGACTTAGTTCTAGGAGATATCTCAAATATGATTTTTGGCCCTATTTTTTTGAGATCTGATTTTTTTAGTTGTGTTGTGTACTTGGCTGTATGCCTAATATGCTTTTACTGTAGCTGTCTCAGGGTTTCATCTGAAGAATAAGCATGCAGGAACTTACAATGAATATACTTTTTTCATACAGTGTTTGTGTGTGTCTTCCTTTTTTCTTTTTTTTTTTTCCTTGCAAAACCTTACCTTTACGTCATTCCAAAGAGTGACAAAGTAATTGTAACAGTGCTTCTTTGAAGGTGGGTGTCAGTACAAATCAAAGGTAGATCTAGAAGGGCCTTTTCTTCATACTTAACAGCTACTCATATGGATTTCATGAGGAGGTAACTTATTTGTTTTCCTCTGAGATATGACGAACAGAGCTTACATGTTTTGTTAAACAGTTCTTCACTTTTCAGTTGAAAAGGAAAAGAGTCCATGTTTCAAATGCAAAAGTTTTAGTTTATAGGTGATCTAACAAGTCTTAATCTCCTCTATGGGTGGTTTTTCCCGTTTCTAATGAAAATGTGAGTTGTAAATGGAAGAGGCAGAATTGACATTTTTTCAGTAATTCATGATACTTTTCATGGCTGTTGGCAGTTTCTGTTGGCTGCACTTGTTAGCTGTTTTATGTCTTGATTTGTAGGCTTCCACGTTTCTAGTTTCTTCTGTTTTAAGCTCTTCAATGACAGAATGATTCTTACCCTGTGAGTGCTAACTTTCTATGTGTTGCTTCTAAAAAGTATTACGTGGATCCAAACTGAGGGAAAATAATTTCAACTATCTAATATTAATCAGGGGCTACTTTGGAAAGGCTTTCCGTTTTCAGTAAATGGCATTCTTTGTGTTTTGTGTCACTTAGCACTGAATAGCCTTTAGTTGCCCTTCAAGTAAGGAAATGTCATGAGTGCCTTCTTCAATTGGAAATACGTTTTCTCAATTAGTAAGTGCTGTTGAAGAATACCTGTGATTTGGGAAGTAGTGTTCGTGGCCTCAGCTGTTTTACTCAACATGCATCTTCTTGCTCTCCAGCCAAGTTCTAAAAGGTTGCTGCAAGCAGAGACCCTACCAGACAGAGGGTTCTCCGCTTGCGCTTGAAGGTTTTTGGTGTTCATATTTATTTATAAAGGAAAGATTTTTGTTATGAGAAATCCAAGTGCACTACCGATTTGAAGAGAGAAGTGAGACTTTCAGAAAGCCTCATCACTTTGGCAATGGTACCTTCTAAAGGGATTAAGTGCCTGTCTGCAGCAGTTCTGCATCCAGACGCTCTGGATGTTCAGGACTTGGCATACCCTCACTTTATAAGCTGTGCGATACCTTTTATACAGAGATACTACATAAATAATAATAATTCTTTAGCTCGTTAGTACCAGTGAGGTCTGTAGTGACAAGCATCTGTGTTGGACCCTGATTGCTTGGGAGACTTTAATTGCTCGTTGGGGAGACCAGTATGGCAGTATGAGCTTTAGATACTTCAGCATCAGGATGCTGTTGCGCAGTCACATTAGACACTGACCCAAAAATGTCTGGTGTCTCTTGGCATCTTTTAAGATGCACTGGGGTGACCCTTGTCTCAATTACTTCTTTGAGAAGATGACTGGCTGAAGGAAGAATGTTTTTAATTTCAAAATATTTTCTAACTTGAAAGCAGGAAAAACAGGAAGTAAAACACTTAAAAGCAGCTCATAACTTGTATAAAAATACTGTGTTTCTCCAGTATGTTGTTTTCTGTTGGTTAGAATTGGTTTTAAAGTATTTTTTTCTTTATTCGTTGGGGTTTCCATAAACTCTTATTTCATGGAAGGAGCAGTGTAGAACTGAGTAGTTTAATTTGCCCAGAAGTTGATGAAATTATGCCATATATATTTGTAGGTAGATTGTATGTTTGGAAAGTTAACATGTTCATGTTCATTACTGAAAGAAATCAACAGTATGCTAGTGCTCTATCAAGAAATAACATGACTGACAAATAGAGGGCAGCCAGTTCCATGAATAGAAAAAGTCTAAGCATATTCTCCATTTACCTGAATGTGTTTCTACCATCCGATTTCAGTTATGCATTTTTCTTTAACTAGTAGGGATTGCAGTGATACTGTCCCCTTCCATTTGATCTGCTCTGCCAGATGCAGGTGTATGGATGGAGAGCTGCCTGCGGCATCGCGGGTGATGTGATAAGCTTCATAGCTGCTGGGTGGTCTCTCCCAGTGCTGGCACAGGTGCATCTGCTGGTGGAGGCTATTTTGTAATCCACCAGCTGAGGCACTTTAGGAGACTTTGTACTGTGAACTATTTGCAGAACTTCCAGACAAATGTGGCTTTGTTGTAAAGTTTTAGCGTGTTAGGTGTTTGTGTCTAGCTACCTTTGGGTTTGTTACTTCTCTTTTTCTCCCTTCCTGATTTTTGTATTTCTTTTCTCGCTTTTCTTCAATGTAACGGTATGCTTCCTGAGGATAAAGGTTCAGAAATGACACTCATATGAGTTCCATTAATTCTAACTTGCAAATCAATGTGTATGTATTAATTATCTTTTTTAATCTTAAAGCATTTCTATTTTGTACTCCTGCTTCAGGTTCCTACAAGAATATCTGTTGTATCACAGAGGTGGGAAAGCTGTAAAATTCAGCACTAAAAGCAGTTGTTTAAATCCTGGTAACTAAGGCATTAAAAAAATGCACTGTAATTAAACATTTGCAAGCTTTGGAGTGAAGAAATATGCCAATTTACTTCGACTATGAAGAATGCCGTATTAATGTAATTATTTTATTTGTTTGTTTGTTTATTTATTTAGGATATTGGGCGACGGAGCTCCTTATGCTCCTGCCCTGTGTAACTAAACATTGGGAATGGCAATTTCAGGAGTTGAAACCTCGAGAGAAAATTGCCTGGCCATGCCTTGCCCCTGCTTGCTTTCCTTCTCCTGCCTGTAACTACAGCTTTCAAAGTCCTTATACTGTGTGTGCAGAGCTTGTAAAACTGCTCTGCCAGCTACATACCTACATAGGGATTTTAGCTACGGTGGAGTAAGTTGGTAGGCTTGTGCTTGTGAGGAGGTTTAGCAGAGACGCCTGAAGTAGTTCCCACTTGTAACTGTGCAGTCCCACATCCCCCTGCCTACCATTAGCACTCTGTGGCAGAGGTGGCTGAACCAGACATACATCCGCATTATGCGGGGCTGTAAAGTGAGTGCTTTAATGTATAGGCAGAAACGGGCTGCAGGCTGCCAACGGCAGTGGCTCGGGAGCAAATGTTAAACTTTGCTTATGGCAGAGGGAGGAAGGCAGAAATTTATCTCCTGGCACAGGGCAAGGCAAATACGCGAGTACCTTCAGCTGCTGCTGTGAGCCTAGTGGGAGTCTGCAGCCAAGAACATTTTCTACCCAAGTACTATTGCACTCATGAGGCTTAACAGACTTGGGACTTCTGTTCTGTGCTGAGTGTACCCCTATAGCTAATTCACTTTTTTTTTTAAAGTTTTCCTGGATGAGTCCTAAACTCTTGGTGGTTTTTTTTTTCCCCAATGCTTTCTATAGGGATAGAGTAGCTGATCCTCACGTAATGCAAATATGATGTTTCCCATAAAAGTGGCTCAGACATCCAGCAGCTTGGGAGGAGCAACAAAAATAGAAACATAACTGATTCGTAGCAGTTATCTTAAGGCCTTGTAGGGTAACAGAGTTAAGCCTTTCTCTATTCCATCCATTTAAATGCCCAGCAACTAAGCTGGGATTTTCCGTGTAGCTCCGTAACTGTTTCCAGGTTCCATTTAAAAGGTTGGTGAAAACTGGAGTGCTGGTTCCCCAAAACCAGTACGTTGGTATATTAATGCTGAAGCACAGTAAGGAGGCTGACACAGTACAGAATTGGGCAGATCAGATCTTAGGGCAGTTATTTCAAGTTGTCCGACACAGACAGAACCGTACCAATCGGGCTTTGTACCTTTAAGGTTTATTTGCAGTCATGGAAGGTCAAAACTGAGCATCTGAGAGGGAATAAAATCACTGAGTTCTCTAGAGTTTTAACTACAGGGATGCCTCTGAAAATTGAGAGACTTGGATTTGTCAGGCTCATGAGATATGGTTACAGCTATAGGTTCGTGTATCGCTTTACCTGTCTCATTTCCTCTTGGAGAGAGGTTGGTTAAATATCATCTCAGAACTGCCTGCTGGGTTGTTTGAAATGTTTCACCTTTTTATTACTGATTCATTTCCTTGTAATCTTGTAACGTTTGCTGATCTGGAAAGCTGGATTTTCAGGAAGGGCCGGATTGAAATCTGTTAGTCTAAATCCTTACGAAGTTGGTGAAGGTCTTTGTTAAACTACCTTGAAAGCTATTTCATTTTTCAGGATTTAATTATTCGTTCTTTAAAGTTGTGTGGGGAATTTGGTTGGGTGGTGTTTTTTGTTTGTTTTACGGTAGGATTGCTGTTCAATTAAGATAATGTTAACTTACTGAAAAGTTAAATATTAACAGTATCCTCTTTGATCTTACTCAAAGACTATGTTCCGCAAGAAAGCTGTACATCTTCAGCGTCCTTCCAGAACTAGTTGGAAAACTCATAGTTATAATTTACTTTAAATGGGAAATATTATTTGTAGTTCTTTGCCTGAATGCATTTTCTGTCAGTCCGTATCATCCTGAAGATGAATGTAGTAGGACTGAAAACCTCAAAGAAACTGTTGGAAGCAACAGTGACTGCATGTTTTTTTACATAGCTTAAAAGAATGCCTTTAGCTGTGTTTTTTAAATGGAATATTTATGCTGAAATGATTAATGCAAACTATTTTGTAGAGAGATAAGTAGACAAATCATATTCTGTTATCTCAGCCATCCCAGTAGAAAAGAGCAAGAACTTCATTGGGGGATTGGGGGAGGGAAGTAGTATGATACGAATATACTCCTAGAGAAATAAAACTATTGTAGAAGTGGGGAATAACACTTCAAATGGGGGGAGGGGAAGGAAGTGAGGCGAAAAATCTGTAATGTTCCCTGTGAAACATAAATGAATGACATATAAAATGTTATTTCTTCATTTGAAAGCAAACTTTAGAAAGTTAAATATTGCTCTTTTAAGATAACTTATTCAGCAATATCTTCAGTCATGAAAATCCCCCTACCTTTTCAGCCTGTAGAGATGAAGCTGGAACAGCATTGTGTGAACCACATTAAATTATTTTATGTACATTGTTCAAAATAGTTGCTAGCAATGTTTCTGGGCAGCTCCAAGAAAATGGCATGATGCTAATTAAAGAAAAGCTTGTACAAACAACCTTTGCATACACATTTGTAGTAAACGTAGTGATCCTAGTAAGTATAGCAATCCTTTTAGAAATGTTTTTCTTAAATTCCAAATTCTACAGATAAAGAAAAGGGAACTTCTGTTATCTGTACTACAGCACGATAGTGTCTGATCTCTTACGTTGCTTGGGCCCTATAGCTACTTATAACACCCAGGACAACTCTTCCCTGTCGTGCGAGTGGGCTTACTGTACATGTACTGAATATTACATCTACAAGGTATGCATTCTTGAAGTGTGCTGAATTGACTTTGCTTGTATAGGTCAAGTGTGCAATGAATGAACAGTACCACGAATGGACGGTCTAATACTTTCCAGAGCAGCTGGGCTTACTGCTTGTGAATCTCATGAAGTATAGATCTATTTGCAGCCTGAAGTCTGCAGACTTAGCGTCACTGAAGCGGCTCAAGCAATTTGCTTCTAGCCATCCTCTTTACTACCAGGCTTTCATATCTGAGCAAAAAGCATGTTGTTGACTGGACACTTGCATTAATCACTTTAGTAGAGTGTAAACAGCTTGTGTTTGTAGATTGAATACTTCTGCTTTACTACACCTACAGTCCTATCCTTGTCTTGTTCTTTTAAGAGCTTACTGATACCAGTGTGTGCTCATTCACGCATACCTCACCTTGACTCTTGAGAAAGTATCAAAACATAGACTTAATAGTAGTCTGCTCCCCTTAATAGTGAAATTTATAACCGGTCCAGAATCAAAACGTATGCAAATATTGGAATCAGTGTATAAACCACATATTTACTGGAATTCTGTAATGCCCAGCCTACTAATAGAAGTATGCACAAATCCTCAGTTTGAGAGTTTCTTTTTGGATTGTTTTTCTTACGTAAATCAGCTCCAGATCAAAGTTATTGGCTTATCGTTAAATGCAAGTGCTTTCTTTTCCATCTTCTCTCTGGGTAGTAAAATAATAATCTTATGAAAGACTTCCCATATAAGTACTCCGAAGTGATAGGTATTTTTAGGCTCTTTCACAGTGGACATACTTGCTCTCAATTTTAAACACAGTGTACTTTCCAGAAGTCTGTTTCATTTTCCTCTCTGAAAATGAGGAACTTGAAAAGAATCCATCCTGTAAATGACATTTTCTTACACAGTTTTGGAAATACATGATGATGGTATCTTGTGACTCTACACAATGAATTTTATTGGGCTCTTCTCAGTGAATTAGCCTCGTCTGCGCTTGGCAAGGTTCAGAAGCTTGTAACTGGTGGTTTTTTCCCTTCCTGCTTCTACTATTCTTGTTTTAATTAACAATAAAACAAAAAGTTACATTTTAAACTTTGTGGTTTATCCTGAAATAATCTGTTTATTCTAGTATCTGGTAGGTTATTTCATGAACTCAATTCAAAGGCAAAACAAAACCCAAAAAGTCCAAAATTGCAGTAGTTGTCATCTATACATCTCTGATTATAAAAGCATGTAAGTTGGGTTGTGAGGAAGAAGAAATGTTAGAAGGCTTGTGCACAGTTCTATAATGAGATAATTCTTATGACACTGATGCTTATATGATAATGCTAAGATACTGACAGGTCCATTACTCCTCTTGTTAAATGGACTTTTACTGGTACTTATTAAAAAAAAAATCATCCCAGAAACCCCATTTGGTGTATGCCATTCTTACATCTTGTAAATTAATGATGTCCATATTGAATCCAACTTCTTATGTCTGTGCATATATGTATGAAAACATACATATTATGTATATTAATGTAGTATTAAAAGAGGATTTTTCTTTTCAAAATATTTTTGTTCCTAATATTAAATATTCCTAGTCTTCAATACTTCTACTGAAATCTTTGGAAGGAAAAGCTTACACTCTTGGTACATACAGTTCTCAAAATACTCTTAACATCCTGAAAGTTCTTAATGGGCTAACATTTTCTGTTGCACTAACTGCATTTAAAATTGCTAGTATCCTTGAGGAAGCCCTATTGACAGTCATCAGTAGTTGATATTATGAATAATTAACAGTGCAACAAAATCTCAGATGCCATGGGGGAAAGCCATGTAACTTGCTTGGCCAAACATATCAATATCATAAATAAATGCAAATTTTTAAAAAGATTTCCTAACATTCATTAACTTTTGAAACACTGCTATACAGAAATACTGGCAGCTCTTCTGTTTGTTGAAACTCTTGTTAACAGGAGTCCAGGAGGTGGAACATTGAGATTAGTATTTCTATGGGGTTTTTTTAGTATATCTCCTGGGATTTCTGGGATGATTGGTTTTTAATAAGTTTCTGATGCTAATAACTTAAAGAATAAAAGCTGAGGGGAAAAAGGGCAACTACAAAGAACCCAAAGTGTATTTTAAAAAGTCATTATTTTTGAGGTGCTGGGAGAGTTGGCTCATGATTTTGGAATGCATGCTGTTAACAAGGATTCCTTTGAAGAACTCTCTGTAGCCCAGTGTTAAAGGCAGTCAGAGACCAACCATAATTAATACAGTCTTTCAAATTAGTGGTGAAATTCATCAGTCGGTTCCAAAATCTGACCTTTATATCCTACTCATAACAAAAAACAACCTCTGTTATATCTTACTTAGTAAGAGGAAAAAGGAGTGCTTGAAGTATAATTTTGAATGTATTCATAAAAGAAGTGATGAAAAAGGAGTATGAGGTAATTGGAGGTACTACATAGGCAGTGTTACCTGAAACAGGCTTATGAAAGAAAGTTTGATGCAGTGTCCCAAAGAGTTACTCAGTGTGGATGCATGTTCTGTATGCTACCTGGGAAGAAAAATAAAGGACTGTCCAGATATATGTGGCAAATTAGTACCATATTCTAGAAAAATATTGTTGAAACTTTGCGTACTTTTAATCTATGAAAACTGAGTCATCACACCGGTCTCTCTTTTAATAAAACTATTAATCTCCTGAATGGATGTCGGACAGCAGCTGTCTTGATGGTTGAATGGGCTAGTGCCGTGACATGCTTCTCCCGCTCTTTCTCCAGTGTTCTTCTGCTGGTGTGTTAGACCTGTCGTTTAGAACTGCTTAGCTGGACATGGACTGGTCTACGTTACCTCCCTGCTAGTGATAATTATTTTGTCTTTTTGGGAGGGGGTGTGTGTGTCGATGTCCTGGTTTCGGTTAATTTAGTTAATCAGTGTACCTTGGACCCATACGATTAATTTTTGTGTTTATCTGTATGGTGTGGGTCAAGTTATAGTTTAAATAGACCTAATTAAACTACTGTTAGCAGCCAGTGTCACAGTAATCTCAGTATCCAGTTCTCTCAATTTTTTCTGTATTTGACCCAAGGGTAATGCTATATGTATAGTCTGGTGGCAGTTACATAAACAAGCATTATTTTCTCCCTGTAATTTCTTCTGTCAGTGTGCAGAAATCTTTCTGAAATTTTCAACAACTCTTAGATTTGTCCATTAAAATTTCGAGGCACTTTCACATCTGTTTTTGACCTATGTAAAGATAACACCTCAAGCTGACAGAGGGTCACCACCTTTTGACTGTACCTGATAACGTGAGCAGAGTGAAGGAGGTTTATCTTGAACTGCTTTGCCCTGTGCTGAATGGGCAAAGGCTATCGATGAGGTTATCTTCCTTTATCCCAAAAGAATGGTGGTACATCCAGAGCCCCATCTAAAGGCAGTGTGGGACTGTGTCCCTAGGAGGCCAGAGGCTTCATACGTACGGTGCTTTCCGTTGTGGCCTTGGAGATGATACTGAACGAAGTAAACAATCAGAAACGTCGGAATTGTGTTGTCAGGTCCTGTAACAGATAGTAAGAAAAAACCCCAAGATTCTGCTAATGCCTGTAGGTGTCGAAGGTAAATTCCCCCGTAGTTCCCTTGCAGGCATCCACCCTGGGAACGCTTCCCGGGACCTTCCTGCGCTCCACTCTGCGCGTTTTTCACGTTTGTTTTTTTTTTTACTTTTATTCTGCTGATCTTCTAGCGCAGAAGGCTCGTCGTGCTTTGGCGCTGCGCAAAGTAACGCTGGGCAGTTTATTTAATTCACTGCAGTTTTAACAGGTCGGTTGGAAGTTTATCTAAAACTCGGTAAAGTGCAAACAGCCTTCTGCCGTCCTTCGTGGGTTTAATTCTGTCAGTACTTGTGCCGTTTGGCCGCCGAGGGGTCGGTCGGTCCGACCGTCCGCGTCGGCTGGTGGCCCCCCTCGGGAAGTCTGGGTACACGCAGAAGAGCCCGCGTCCGCTCGCTCGCTGCGGGTGTCCCCGACTCCGAAGGGCCACCGCGCTGCGTCACGCGGTTCCCCCGCTGAGCGCGGCAGGGCCGTCGCCCCCCGAAAGGCGGGAGGAAACGTCGCCCCGAGCAGAGCG
>NW_008824243.1:5434310-5518071 GCF_000699105.1 Pygoscelis adeliae
CAGCAGCGGTAGTACGTCGCCACAGCGTCACAGCGGGTTTGGTGGGGTTGGTTTTTTTTTTCACATGCTGCTGTGAAAAATTACGCTTTAAAAAAGGCTTTTAGCGGTCCTGCGAGCAACTCGGCGTAGCCAGTGTGAGAGGCAAGCAAAGTGCTCTATCTGCTTCCCAGCTGTGGTGTAAGACAGTACGTACACATACACATATATATACACACGAAACTCCCAGGCTGCAGTTGTTTCAGTCTGATAAAATTCTTTGCACCCTTTGCTGTCTGAGAGAGGTGACAAGTAGATGCTTGTCTCTGCGGAGTTATCGGATGCCGAGAGTGTGGCTTACTTCTGCCAAGCTCTAAATGCTCCTCTGAAGCAAAACGGTCGTCCTCAGACTGAGTGTTTCACAGCGGATATTATTTTTGTGCCTCAAACTCATTATTATACCTGCACAAAGTGCCCGCTTTGATATTCTACATGGCCCGGACCTCGAGTTTCTACGAGGATCGCTTGTCTTAATTGAACCAGCGAAGGCAAGGATGCTGCTCTTGGTAAAGGCAAGCGGTCTGTCCTCAGATCACCCCTTCACACACGCTTCAATGCAGGGTCTCAGGCCCGGGAGCTGCCTTGCCCTGTGTAGCAGGCTCTGCTACCGTAAGCACAGCCGCTTGGTGACAGTACACCAGGAGGTGATAAAGATGACGTAATTGTACGGCAGCTAAGTATTTCGTATGTCTTAAGTTTCTGGTATTTGTAAAAATTAGAAAAGTCAAACGCAGGAGGTATCTGGTGTCTTGGCTTCAAGTCATGTCTCATTAATTGCTGTCTGAGGTGTACTGGGATGCAGTTTCCACTCGCCAAACGCTTCATCAAAATACCTCCATTGGGATTTTTACCCCAATACAGCATTGTTTGTTTCACCTGTCTGTCTTGTTTGAAGGAATTAGTAGCAAGTTATTTATTGTACAGTGTATTCATCAGTGCTAGGGTAGTATGCAGATACTTGGTTTGTCCTAATAGCTTATTCAGACGTGAGATTTGCTTTTTGTACTAACTGCTGTAATTCATGTTTTGGACTAATAACTTCTAGACTTAGGACTTCTAAGTTCCAGCAATGAATATTTCAAAACAGGCAGCCTTGTAGGTTTTGCTTTTCACTTTGGTTTGTGTCTTGCAGATTAACTGTATCTGCTCCAAATTATACCTTGTAATAGTACTCGGTTGTTATTAACGTTCTTGCCGAAATAATCAGAAGAGTTATTCTAATATTTCATAGTAAACGTTGAAGGTGTCTCATGGAAATGATTTAAAAATCCTTAATGTTGATTTTATTAGTGTATATTGTTTCCAAACTGAAGTAAACCGTAGGATACATTCAGTTACAATAAATTCAATCTACAACTAGATAAATAATTGCTGTATAGATAAGGAGATGAGTTGCAGAATCTAGACTAGACAATTGTCAGCTGTAACGAGAGAGAGAGTAATAATAAAAAAGGGTATCTGAGAAGAGGTTATATATGATGCTATGTTTTCTCCTTTATGTCCTCTGTTACGTAAGCGCAGCGGAGGAAGATCATCTGACTCTTTCATCAGGAAGTGGTACCTGGATCATCTACCAACAAACTAATTTTCTGTGCTCACTGATTAGATAGCTGGGGTTTATGTCACTTTTTTCCACGATTGCCACTCCATTTGTGGAAATGGCCATGGTGACGGCATAGCTGCATGTCTGCTCTGTTAAGTGTGTGAGAGTCGCATTCTGATGGCTTTCCACTGTGCAGACCGGCCAGGAGCAGACCGCTCTGCGCAGCCCGTGATGCCTGGGTTTAAGTATTGTGATTCACATGGATAACTTAGTGAATTGAGCTGAGCGGGCAAGCCGGTTGCTTTTTTTCCTAAAACGTGTTCCAATCAAGTGATGCAGTATGTGCAGAACAAGGAATTACGCAATATTTATGTTGAGTATGTGTTTGGAAATTCATGTTGGAAATAGATGTGCATATGCTGAGAAATTACTTGAGAGAGGTTTTTCCGGTGTTTCGCAAAATTTTTATAGGCAAATGCTACTTTTTGTGGTTTATACGATAACTTAAGAATTTTGTATGATCAAGAATGTCAGAAGAGGAGTGGGTATGCTTGCATGCATTTCCATATACATAAAAAGCATCTGTAGAGAGTGTTTTAAGTATATAACAGAAAGGCAGAAAAGCTCCATGGGTCTGGTTAAGGGCTTGCTTAGCTGGCATAATGTTGTTGCAGTGCTGGCTAAGGTTTTATTGTAGTCGATCTTTTTTCTTTCAGTAACAACAATGAAGTGACATTCATATGGCCTAGTTTCAGAATGCTGTCTCCGTGCCAACAATTTTAGGCATTACTTCTTTTTAAACTGAGTCAGGAATGTTCTTTTAATCCAACAGTGAAGTGAGGATGTTCCCGCCTAAGAATTATTTGCTTACTGAAGTTGTGGATGTAATGGAGGCTTTATACTGGCTTGTCCTCCGGTTGCTTGGCTGCATAGCATTTAAGGAATCTTAGTTGTGCTAATGTAACTTACTGTTCTTAAAGTTATGGATTCTGTTGTTTAGTCCATTGCAGCTTGAATATGCAGCCTGTTTAACCGTTCTTCTGAGGTTTCTGATTTTGTAGCAAAAATATTCATTTTTACTGTTATTTATGTCGATTGGTGTAAGAAAGCTCTCATATTTTGTCCGCAAAAACCTTTGTTTAAGGTTAAGGAGGTCTGGATGCCATGAGAATTACTTTTAGTAACGCAGTACATGCGCTCAAAAACCAAATGTGGTGCTGCTTACAATGAAAAGCATTATGTAATGAATACCTTTCTGTAAGATAAGACATATGTTTTAATGAAAACTACGCATGTATTTCTGGGGCTTACAGTCTAGACAGAAACAACTGCTTTCCAGTAAACACGTGTACAACCCATTACTGCTTAAAAGCTCTTCTGTATTTCTAATATCGACTGTTTTGATAATCTTGTCCGGTTCAGAAATAAATAATGATTTCTGGACAAGAAAAAAGGAACAAAAAATGTATCTGTTGTCTTTTTAATAACGAATGCACAACTTTCTGTTGCTTTGCTGCAGTTCTGGTCTCTGTCTGTCTGGTAAACAGAAGGGTACACCTGTCCTGTGGGTGCTTCTCTGTCCTTGAACTTGTCCCTACCTTCCTCTGGTACATCAGTGTTGGAGGTGGTTCATGAGATTTTTCATATCGGCTTGCTCAGCTTGATTCAGAAGTCATGTGTATATTTCAAGAACTCAAACCAGTTAAGAGACAGGGACTGCTCTTAATGTCGCGCCTGCCAAAGCTACATCGAGGTCGTTGCCCTTGGCCTCTTTCTGGTAAGGGTTTGTGACAGTGATTTTCAAAGTTACTTAGACTTGTGAGCCTGGGAACAAAGTCATGGCAGGAAAGCGAGCTCTATCTGCCTGTGCAGCAGTCGCTTTTGAAAACGTGTTATAAAATCAGAAAGAAATGGAGCAACTTTAAAAGGAAGAGAGTTACTGGAGCAACGGCTGCCAGGTGGTGACAAGCATGTGAAAACTGGGGAGCTGCCTGAAGGATACTTCTGAATAAAGCACTTGGAATTGAAGAATCGTTTACCTTCCCATAGGATTAGCTTGACTGAAGTTTACTTCCTCCTTTACCAACCAAAAATGAACTCTCGGCTCTCAAGAGAGGTTCTGCTCTGATAATACAGTATTTAACAAAGTGGATGTAATGGATTCATTTTTATCCTGTGGCTTTTCATTTCATGGCAGCAATGAAACTGTAATTTAAATAAGAAAGGTGAGATAACCTTACAGTGCTATGACAGGAACATATATGAAAAAGGACCATATGAAGAACTGTGGAACAAATGTTTTGTTGCTGGTCTTGTTCTTTAGGAGGAGATGGGGTGAGGTGGAGTGTATGTGGAAGTGTGCATGGCTTTAGCGAAAGGACAGGTTTGCTCCTTTTGTTGCAGTTTGCTAGTGGATTATACTTTTTAAAAGCGCTAAAAGCACAATTTGTTAATATTTTAGGAATCATTATTGCATGATAAATTTCAGCTTGTTTCCCCAGCAACTGTTAAACTACAAAGAAAAATAAAATCTGGGAAAAAATTGGTCTGAGATGTTATGTGATTCCTTCTCCTCCAAACTGTCCTTTGGGGCAGCAGTTACCAGTGGCAGTACAGTGCTCTAGAGAACTTTCAGGTATCTTTTAATGGCAGTTTTACATGCCAGTGGCAAAATCAGTGTTACTTCACAATCAAGAGAAATCTTAACTTTCATGAGATACTATTTTTGGTGCCTTATTAAACAATAATAGTAATTAAATAAGTATAGTATTAAGTAAGTAGGGTGTTAACTTTATTTCTCCAACATTAAACATCCCAAATAATAATGTGGTCAGTCTTTTTGTAGGAAACTTTTTGTTAATTGTAACGTTGACTTAAAAAAATCATGACAGTTAGTAGTCGTCTTGTATACTGAAACTCCATAGACTGTGTCCAGAGAATGTACCGGTTTTTCCTTATATCTTCCAAAATTGTTTTGACATACTGAAAAGTGAAATTTTTAAATGAAAAATTAATCCGAATTTATGTTAAGTTTTGAAAAAGCTACTAAATTCCACTGCTGGGTGGTTTGGGGTTTTTTATGTATTTAAGCATGCTTTTTGATAGTAAATGTACTTACAGATACCTGTATTGCTGGAGCAGCACGTTTGTTTGCTGTAGAAAGGATGTAGTGCTTATGATGGCTTCTCCACAGCCTGTCAGTTGTCATGGGAAAAGCAAGTTTTTGTCAGTAGTTAACCACCCAATAAAATATGAATGTGTCAATTTTTTTTTTTTTAACGGATTATGGAGTGTAGCCTCCATATTTAGCCCTGTTTATGAACTTAGGTGGTCTAACGGTGGCCACTTGTGCAGTACGTCTTGGGGCACATAAGATCACGAGTCATTGCATTTCCTGATATATGGTGTGTTGGCATACATTCAATTAAATGAAATGCCAGTAACATTCTGTGTAGTAAAATCTGCTATGTCAAGAGAAGATAGGTTTTTTATTTTTCTTTTCTTTCAGGGTAGGGTTGAAATAACAAGGTCTAAAATGGATGGAGGCTGGAAGGAGACAACTAGGCTATCAGTAGATCATCCAAACCAGTCAAACCAATGTACCACCCTGAAGTTGAAGAATACCCAGTATACATAAGTGAAAGTTCTGAAGTTGTCAAACTTTTTCAGTCCCGCTCCATTAGATGTGGGTCAAGTGAGCAGGATGAAGATGAGGGAAGTTTCATAAGATGGCTGAGCTCATCACTTTTGCCAAAAGTGGTGACTTTGCCCCCAGCAGTGCAGCCTTGTCACCTTTTCACCTGCCAACTGTGGTACTCGTCTCATCCTTTTAGTGACCTGTTTTGGGTCATTACATCAGCAGAAATTTTCTTGGGAAGGAGGAGAATTTTTTTGGTTTTTGTTAAATTATCCAATTGAATCATCTCAAGGCAAGGAGGGTGGACATGAGGGCTGGTGTAAAAGAAGGGTCAGGACCACCTGCCTAACAGTGAGAGGCTGACTGCCCCTTTTGGTGGGCGTGTATGGGTGTTTCAGCTCAGCTGGATTATTGAGCCTTGCTTTCGTGTATCACATAGAAGCCTTCTTTATATTTGCTCATTTTTCTTTTGCATGACTGAAGCTGTGTGATCATTTTTTGGGTATTTTTGGGTTGATCTAGCTTTCACTGTTGCTAAACATTCATACCTACGTGTATACTTTTTTCCTGCCTTATCTGTTTGATGCCTACAGTCTATATTATAACACTTTTCGTGTAGATTTGGAGTAAGGGCATGGATGCTCATTAGGGAAGCGTATGTAAACAGATTTTTACCAATCATAAGTAGACGAGGATATATGAAGTTTTGGGCCTTACTTTGGACTTCTCTGCACATCAACATGGAAAACCTTGAACTGTGATTTTTTTTTTTTTTTAAGATTGTCATGTGTGAAGTTCTTCATATTAATTTTTAAATAAGATGCCTGTGTTGTATTAAGTACATTATGTGTTGGGATATACATTAATTATCTTCATCAGGAATAGATATGCTAGAATGAGCCTTCCTTTGGGGTGTTCTTTCTGTTAAAGCAGTATACTTTTTGCTAAACCCATAACTAGATTCTGTAATGATTCAAATTGCAGAAGAGAATGCTATTGAAAGGAGAAAGTGCCCCAAATACAAACCACTCTGTCAGCTACTGTTGTTAGAATAAACTGCATGCTCTGCATGGACTTCAGGAAAGCTCCAGATAAACCGACTGCAACAACCCATATCAAATACCCCGTTTGTGCTGACTTTTTTTTTTTTGTTTTAACTCTAGCTCTGGCGCTTTTGTATTTGAAGGGGTATATTGAAGGGTGCAGACACTAGAGATTTAATAGCATTTAAGAGATCACTGACAAAACAGTATTTATTTATTTAGAAAGGTGACTGCCAACTTCAGGACACTGTGGAGCAAAACTGTTGTTTGCTATATTATATCCTGTTTGCATGTAGTTACAGGTTTTCCCCTGTATAGAAAGAAATATTCTTCCTTGTTCCTCTACAAAGAGTAATGATGCTAGTCAAAGGGAGCTTTTAAATTCTGCTAGGTACAGTGCAAAATAAAAGGTGAATTTAAACTTAAAGAGGAAAAGGCCATTCTAAATCAAAAGGGGTACTCGGAACCTGAAAGACACTGGGCCATGCTACTGTAAATATGAATTAAGTGTTTGAAATCTGACATTCCCAGTTGTCTGTGCGAATGTCACAAGCAAAGGTTTACGTTAGTAGATCTGGTAGAAACTACTTTCTGGGAGAAATTTCAGGGGAGTTTACTGAAATATAACAATAACAGAAGAAAATAAAATGTTAAGGCATGGAATTACTTTGTTTTAATTACTTTTAATATTAGAATATTAATTATTGAAAAATTAAGGTATAGAAAGAAATAAACTTCATGTCATTGACTTTGAAACTTCATGTCATTGACTTTGCATTGATAACTCTCATTAGACAAATCCAGGAGTTTTTATGGACCGATTAAGAAGTATTTAAAATACGTTAACGGTCAAAAAGCTAGAGGTGGAAAATGTTTCAATACAGGTACAGAATTACATGTTTTATGACTCTTTAATTATTTTCATCAGACTTTAGACTTGATGCCCTAAGTAGGTATAGTTAGAACAAAGAAGAAAAGCAATATGTGTAGGACAAATTTTACCCAGTTTGGAATAAATACTACTAATGAATATATAATGCTTTCAAAGTAGTAGTAGAAAACAACAGGCATATAAAAAATTTTCCTCACTCTTTACTCTCATTCCTCTCTTAAGAATCAAGAATTTGAAAATCTAAAGGGGAGAAAGTACTTTTCTTCAGATTTACATAGCCTCAGAAATAGACTGCTAAGCATTTAAAAAGCCAAACCATTTCAAGCTTCTAAAATAGAAATTTTCATTTAAAACATTATTATTTATAGGTTTCTTGCTCAAGAATTAGTTCAAGTTCTAGAAGTAATTAATTTCTCAAAGAAATCTTAGGAAAGCACAGCATGGGAAGTATAAATGACTTCTGGTTCTGCCCATTGGGCACAGCTGGCATGTGATTTGGGGATATTTTCAACTTCACTTTTTGAAGTTTCCTTTGTAGACAATTGCTACAGACCAGAATGCTAGTCTAGAAAGATGTATGAATGCCTTAAACCCTTGCAAATCAATGCTAACTAATTAATGGATATTGGAGACAATTGTTATATTCACAGTGCTATCAAAGCAGCGTAAGTAGCTTTAGGAATTGTTGATTTTCTTCCTTTTGCTGCTTTTATTCATCATTCCTGTTTGCTTCCTTTGTTCATGCTGCTGAACTAGAACTTAAGATCTTCAGGTTAGGAACTGTGATGTTTGCGAGGGTGCTGGTGCACCAGGGTCACTGGTCAGTAACAACGCAGCTGCTCTTAATGCAGCCGATGTTAGGCTTGGAAAACTGAGTGTCTGACATCTCAGTGGAAACCTGCCTCCTTTTTCTCTCTGACATCTTGTTTGTGCCGGCTGTCAGCAGGACATAGCGGTTGGGCCAAATATCACCAGATTTTTACTGTTCTTTCAGCTACAAATGAGGTCTTGTCCTGGAAAAAAGAGAGGCTGGCAACTGGCACTTTGTTTTTATGACAGCGAAGCAAAGGAAGCTAACCCAGATGTACTGAGGTTTGGCTGAGGAGTTCAAAGTTTTTTTGATAGCTGTTTGAGACGCTGTGGCCAGAAACCCATGATAGACTGATCAGGGGATATTAAGGTGGAGCTGTGAAGTGTTCTGCTTGTAGGGGTATTCTTCTCTTTCAACCTTGCTCTCTTCAGAAATGAACAGGATAGGAAAAGAGGGAGGAGGAATCCAAAACCTAGAAATTCCATAGCAGAAGTGCATGGATGAGAAAAATTTTGGAGTCTTTTTCTCTTTTTTTTTTTCTTCTTAAATAATAATTTAAATAACCCTGAGAGGGTACTTCAAGCTATAATTATTCCTCCACAGGAAAGAAAGTAAAAGTGTATCACTAATTCTGAAAGAATTACGTTAAGCAAAACAGTAGGAGCAAAACCAGGTTTCACAAATATGGCGAAAGGTGACCAAAAGGAAAGTGATTCCACTGTTAAAAGTTTTCCTAGCATCTGTCACTGTAGTACTGTTTAAAGGTTTGTTTGAATAATTTTTGCTTACTTATTTATTTTTAATTTATAGTTTGTGCCTATCTCTTATGGCCGCATTATCCCTGAAGGGGATACTGTAACTGAAAAACTAGAGTACTCATCTTGGAGAGGATAAGGGAAACAACAACATAATTTGTTTAATTGAGTAGGGGAGCGAATGGCAGGACAGGGCCTGGGTGGGCCCTAGGGGAGGACACAGACATTAGTTCTGTATTTTTGGAAGCAAGCCTGTAGGATTTCACTATCTAAAATGTGGTGAAGGGTGTGAATTACACCGCCATTGAGCATGAAAACTTTCTGAAGCCTATTGAGCTGAAGTTCTACGTCACTAAAATTGAATCTTGCTGTGCCAAACTGGTGTCTTTCTGGAGATGCAAGTTTTCAGAACAAAAAAATAGTATGCACTGCTTATTCTGCAGACCTGAAGTGAGGAAGTACTGATTCCTCAGTTAATTTTAGTTTAGATACTGGTTTATTGATATAATCTTGCACTTTTTAAGTTCTTTCTCAAACTTTTGTATCTCTTCTGTACTTCCTTCCTTCTGCTAAGATCATTTACATTAATGGTGCTGAGAAAAATGGTGTCAAGTCCTTGAGAATTATTTGGTTTTGTTTTATATTTGCAGTTTTAAGACTAAGGTTATGAAGACTGGCTGCTAAAAAGTGATCGTGAATATTGGATAGCTTTAGCTATTTGGGGACTGGGAGAGGTGACAGAGACCCATAAAGGTGTGGAAGAGCAGCTGTGCCTTCTTGACAGGATTTTCTCTGCAGGGCTACAATTCTCAGGAGCTCCAGTCCCCAGCTGTAGGCTAGGCCTGAGTTAACCTTATGAGTTAATGGCACTGTAATGCTTGTGTGCTTTGTGTGTGTCTTAGCTAAAAAAGTCTTGTGAGAGGGGGATGGGATTTTTCTAACCTTTAAATGTATTGGTCTGTCTTGTTAACTTGAAGATGTTTGCTTGTGTGCGGTCTGTGTTGTGACTCCATTGAGGAGGCAGAGCCTTGTGAAGGGTCACAAGTCTTCATCAGCATCTACAATTAGGAAAAAACCAGATAGATTTCTCTTGAGTTTCCTCTGTTTTCCTGTCCTGTGCTTCTTGCCAAGTGCAGCTGCTTTAGCAGGGTATTGATAACATATTTCTGGAGGTTAAACACTGCTCCTCTCCTTGAGTTGTGTCTGTGGAGTAGCAGTGCATTGCTGGTCAGACTGCCTCCTGTTCTTCATCTGCAGAGGAAGAAAACTGTAATCTCATTCTTCTGTGGGTCTAGCAAACTTATAGTCAGCTCAGAAGGGAAGTGGGCTTTTATAGCGTGATTAAACCAGCTTGGTGTTTTATGGTGGTGTTAATACGTGACAGTACAAACTTAAATACCACATCATCAGGGAGAAAGATGAGCGATGAGCTCTGGATGTGAAACTCAAATTTCTAGGTCACTGGCTGAGAGTGTAACTCAACAGAGGCCAGAGCTCGTTCTCATTTCGTGGTTTGCATTTGGTCGCCTTCCAGGTGTCAAGACTAGAGCGCTCCCTGCTTTGAGGCCCTAACCCCCGACTGAGATCTATGGTCACTGCACAGTCCCACTGTGGCCGGACTGCTTCCCTGCTCTCTGCTTCTGTCCCCCTCAAAAGTTGTTCAGTTGTTACTCTAATCTGTGTTTTATTGCTTGTAGAATGATTAATGAGATAATGTTTTCTTAGGATACATACAGATTTTGCCTGTGTGACTTTGATATACTTGAGTAAGCTTGAAGTCCAAAACCTTGACCAGAGAAGCTGAGATTTCCAGGGTTGAGTGGGAATAGCTGGGCAACGCATAAAAACAATTTTGGTAATGATATACCTGAGTAAGAATGAAGCAAGTATTGCTCCGTTTTCAAAATAATGCTACCAGTATATTTATATATTGCAGCTTGGGAGATGGTGGCATTGGCTAGCTATCTGTGCTAATTCTGGTCAGTAACCTGAGTGACCTTATTTTTTTTTTGTTCATGTAGCTGTAGTAAGGAGTGTTATGGATTATACAACCATTTTTTTGTGATATCCTCTACTAGAAAATTTTACCCTCTGTTCCTGAAGAGGACTGCACATTGGAGAATTTTTAAAGCAGAATCTTAATAGTTTCATATCTTTCTTCCAGTATTTCTTCTTTTCTTCTTACATTTGTGGTGAACTGTGTAGTCTTCTAAATACCACCCAAATACTGCTCCTGTCATTAATGGCCAAGCCGTAGTTGGTGTCAGTGCATGCAGTTAGATGCTTAGTTACTTTTCAAGCTTCAAAACCTGGTAGTATTCAAATGATTACAGTTCTGAATGTAGCTGTGATACAGTTGTCCTACCTCCTTACAGGCTGCTCTCTTTAAAATATGGTTTTATATATAAACATTTTTATGCCTGTCCATCAGCATGGAAGACTTCAGAACAGATTTTACCATACTTCATTTTGTAGGCGAGCATCTCTGTTACTTTGCTGATAGACTGTGGATATTTTCTGTGTCTTCCTACAAAAATATGAATCCTACTATTTAATTTTTATCACAAAACAGTATAGGAAATACTGTTGCAACATTGTATAAACCATGTAGCAGATGTAAAGTGAGACCTTACAAGAAGGAAAGGAGATGTTATTTAAAATAAGAACTGAGGGAAAAAAAGAATTTTCACTTGCTCTCGCAGTCTTTCAAGCCCCAGAGCGTGTGTGCAAGAGGTCCGTCCAGCAGCCGGGCACCAGGACAGGGGTGCTCAAGATGTTTGTCCAGCAAAAAGGCACCACAATGCTTGTGTCCAGCTGTTAGGTCTGGAATCCATGTCCATTGTATGGGAGGTAAGGATGCCAGGTGCTACATTCTCATGTCCTGGGTTCCTCTTCGGTTGCCAACAGATTTTGGATATGTGTTTTTGGAGCTGACAGTGATCAGTGTCTCCATCGTGTCCTACCTCTGTGAGTCGTTACAAGTTGTCATGGTTCTTTGTCTCCAGATCTGGGTGTGTTGTGAAACTGCAGGTGGATGTGTGTGTGGGGGTTCTCCATGACCTGCTCACCTGGGTGCCATTAACGCAGGCCATAGGCCATGCTGAGGGCCCCACTTTCCCCTGGTGCCTCCACAGCCAGACCTTCCCGTTCATACCAGTCTAAGCCTCTCAGGTACAGTTCTCCACAATGCTTTTTAGAGCTTGTAAGGATATATTGAAACCAGATAAAGGTTCTTATTGTGGAGAAAGCAAACTACTTTCTGAAGTAAATTGGAATCAGATAAAAAGTTAAAATGGAAGTTGAGGAAGGTAGTAGAAAAAAACTTTTTCTTTTTCCTTTGAATTCCAATACATACAGCTCAAATCTTTTAAATGACCAATTTAGCCATGTATTTTGGAGTTCCATGGACAAGCATATGATAACCTGTTTTTGTTACAGATGTGACTAGTCTCTTCCCCTGGAACTGACAAAGAAGCTGTTAACTCTGAAAGCTCAGTGTGTTTATGGTGGCTAAGAATAGCACTGCATGGCACTTAGTATTGTCTTCTTACAGAGGTCCAGTTCAAGCGCTGGCTATGTCTGCATGCTACGTGAGATTTTTTTGCCAGGTTTGTGCTGTGCCCTTGTACTTTCTTTGAAGACTTAAAGCCCTGAAGGCTGTCATCTGTTTTTCTAAGGAGTTGCACAACTTTAGATTCTTGCTAATTTAGTTTACTTTTATTTGCAGTTAACATAGATAAATCTCTTCAGAAGGTCTGGTTAGAAACACAAGCGTCTCGTGCATACTTTTAAAAAAAGTTTGTTAACTAGGGCTTCACGTGAACTCAGCGCTACCTTATGCTGTTAAAGACTTAAAAAGACTTTGAGGCTGAGTAGCCTCAAAATAAGTCCCCGCACTAACCACAGAAGCGAAACAAATTTGGATAAGTGACGTAGTGAACATCCTGAATCTTACAGATATTTGCTAATTTTCATATTCATCAAACTTTTCCTCAAGAGAAAAGATGAAAATAGATATCCCAGTCCATCATCAACTCAGCAGTTGACATTGCTGTTTTTCTGTAGAGTTTGGTGAATGAAAGGACTTTGCTCAGAAGAGTACATCTGGTGAACAGAAAAATACAGGCAACTATAGCTAATTTAAAAACAGAGAATTTATAACAACATTGCAAGATATGTGCGTGCCATCACAAGGGAATTTATGCTCTAGTTGAAAAAGAATCAACCTCTCTCTCTGTGGTTAGTTGTACTGGGAACTGAAACCCATCGGAGTTGAATTTTCAGAAGAGCTGATCCCCTCAGTGCAGGGCAGAAAAATTTAGGGAGTATCTTCAGATTTTTTTTTTTTTTTTTTTTTTGACAATTAAGTTTAGGTAGTTGCCTGGATGTGCAAAAAATTGGTTTTTGTTGTTTTGTTTTGACTCCTCAGTAAACTTACTGTAAGAATATACTTTTGAAAATGTTGATTTTCTTTTTTTTTTTCTCCTTGGCATGTTTGTGTTAAACGTGACAGATTGAGTTAGTCTTCAGAGGTTTATTTCCCTTTTCAGCTCCTATGTTCATATGGAGGATTACTAGGCAAAACTGACAGAATCAGAGTATAGAACAGTTGTTCTTTCCTGAAATTGATACTTAATGCCTGAGACTAATATGCTTGAGCATATTCCAATGCTCAAATGTATTTGTTTATTCTCCTTTTTAATCCTTGTGTGTATATCTAACACTTCAATTTTCAAACCATACCTCAGTATCAGAAATACTATTATAATATTTCTGAGTACTTCACTAGGCAGTTACTTACAAACATGTGAAAATGTTCTTTAGATGGACCCGGTCTGGGCTAATGTAATGTTTTTGAGCTTTAACTTGTAGGAATATTTTTCATCTGAAATATTAATATGCTTGTATGTAGCATATTAAGATAAATTAATTTGGTTTCTTTATAGATTTTTAAAAATAGGTTTTGGTTTTTTTTAATGATACATGATTTGAAATTATTGGTTACTTTGTAACTGAGGCTCCAGAGTCTTTTTCCAAAATAGCTTTTTACAGCAAAGCTGCCAGTATTCATTACTTCTACATTTACTCAGGAAAGGTATCAGTTTGACATTAATGAGGATAATTGAGGATAATGAGCATAATGAGGAAAAGTCTTTTCCTCTTTCTACTAGGAGCTGGAATTGCCCTCTTCTCACAAGGAAAGAATAAGTAGGCAGTGGGAGGGGGGGGTTAAACAAACTACCTTGGGTTGTGCTCAGCGAGAGAACACTTTGCAAAAGCTGCTGGCTTCTGACACTATCTTTTTGGAAATAATACAAGCAGAAATTTGTTGAGCATTTTGTTATTGTTTTTTCTTTCAGTACAGTGCATCAATAGGGGTTTTTTTATATCCTTAATTCTTCAAGCTGAGTATGTGGAGTTTTGTTTTTCCAGAGAAATGTGGATTAGGAAAGATGAGAGAAGGTATTTAAGTTTCTTTTTCTGTTTGCTGGTTAGCAAAGACATGCCTATGATCACTTTGACCTTGTTACTTGATGCATTTTTTGTGTGTGGTGTATATGGATCTGTTAATATATTAAACCTCATCATAGATTGTATGTTTGCAGTGACAAGTGTTAGAATTAAGTTGTCTGTGCAGCCCATATATCAGTGTGTTTGTATTCTTTTGATGCCATATCCTTGCCTTAGTTTTAGGTTTTTAGGTACTACTTCTTAAAGCTTCTACTTCTTTAGATTTAGGGTTTAGTTTGTGCTTTTCCTTCTCTTCGTGTAATTAATGTACCATAAAAATGAAGTCTTTATGCAGAGTAAGTTCACTCTCGTTATTGCTCTGGAAATGTGTCCTTCCTTAACTTGTAGAACAGTGTATATGGAAATCTGGAATAAACACTAGCAAATATAATTCTCTTTCCTTCTCTTTCTACTCTTCTAGTCCCCAGGCCTTACTGGAGTATCTTCCCACTGCTGCCTTTGCCTCCCTTATGCTTTTTAGTTTAACATCACTTAGCCAAGCATTGATATAATTTTATTGCCTTTGTTAGCTCGTGCTTAACAGGATTCAGAGCATCAATGCGTTTACAGCCTGGTGCAGTCTTCAATTTGATAGACCAGAAAGGAGAAAATTGATTTCTCTGTTAGCAGTAAATGTTCTGTTCTCTGCCCTGCTTCCCCCACCCCCATGGGCTGAGCAGGGCACACTTTCCATACTAAGCAAAAAGGGCATGGGGGAGAACGTGTGTGTGCAAGTTTACCCACAGACTTGCCTGTCACTTGAGAAGTTGACCATCGTTCTGTGGCTCTCAAACCGCAGTTATTGCCTGGGAGAGGGGATGGAGAGAAAGCAAACTGCCCCTAACAAGCTTACATTTGCGCAATAGGAATCTTCATCCCCCTTGGAAACTTCCTCTTAAAAGGAAAAGAAAGAAAAAAGTCTGCTAATGGCAAAATATTGGAAAACATTGATACAGGTGATAGGATTATACATACCTGTTAAGCTCAAATGGATACCTTATTCCTGGATCCTTATTGGTGCAATTTACCCAAACTCTTGCGGCCAGGCTGGGAATCCAGCAGTGAGCGATGGGATGGGATGGTGTCAACATTTTCAGCTTTTACATTGTCAGAGAAAGTTGTAACTGCTTGTGTTTGTAAAGAAGAAATTGATGACACGAATCATTGGAATTGATGCCAGATAGTTCGGCATCTGAGCAGAGTTCTTTTCAGTTGTCCTTCTGACTCCAGGAGTTAGAACTGAGGGAATAAGAAAAGATCTGTGGTGCTTTCACGGGTTATGGCCTCTCGGCTATTATGTAAATGCACAGTACTATCTAAAAGCCTGATAACCATGACTAGTATGGTGATGAGCCTGAGTTTATAGGTCCCCTTGAAAGCCAGGGAATACTACTAGCTCAGACTTAATGGTGACTTGGTTTACATTTTCCTAAGGGCGGGTGGATCAGAAGAACTAACGGAACAAGCCAAAGTTAGGCTATTCTATCCTTGCTCTCCATATTCAAAAGGAAGTTGTCATCTTTACTCCTGTTGCAGTAATAATTTTAAATAAAAAAATAAGCATCAGATATTGCTCTTTAAATTTAGTAGAGCTTTTTTTTTTGCAATTTAATCATGCTGGAATAGAATTGCTTCTGTGTTTGCATCATTTCTGAAGGTATGACTTAAAATGCTGTAGAAGCCTAATATTGAGTTATAGGAAGTAAAGAAACAAGTGTAGGGGTTTTTATGCTTATGCGGTTACTCTTTTGAGGGAATACAAAATTTGTAAATGAATGAAACTTGGCAGTTATATGCTCAGTTATTATAGTTCAGTGTTTTGAAGGAAACTGAGATACCAGGATACGTACCTCTGTTACTTGACAGCACAGCACTAGTACTTTGCTGGTGCTGTGCAAAGTATTTTGAAAGTAGGGTCATGTTAAGTCTTCACAGTAAGTCTCCTGGGAAAGAAGACAGTAGGTAACAGATGTGCTTGGAGTGGTATCTTTTCTCTGAGGAGTTTGCAACTTGATTACAGAACTGTTTTCCAGCAGAAATTAATATATTAAGTCTAACTTGCTTTATTATATATGCAGCTTTAAATGGAACTGAAAATTACCGTTGGGAATTTAACTTATAGCCCTGAACCTTTACGTTCCTGCTATATTGTGTTCTAGGTTATGGACAGATGAGAGAGACTTATCCTTTATATTCTTTTAAGCTGATCTTGCATGAGAACAGCTTTCTGACAGTGAAGCAAAGCATGTTAAATATATTAGCAGTTTGGAAGTATGCTATGAAATAAATTTGATGTCTTTCTAAGTGAAGGTTTCGGTGAAATTCAAAATATGATTTTTAATTAAAATGGTTTATCTGAAGAGGTTTTCTATTCTGGCAGTTGTTCTAGAAAAGGAATTACATAAACTACATTTTTAGTGGTCTGACACTTTAATGGTCAGGATTTCCTGATGGCATGCCATAATCAAGAACGACTGGGCAGGACTTGAGACAATTGAGTTCAAACCGATTTCCTCTTCCCCCTCCAATTTTTGTGCTTTATCACATTGTTTTCCAATGTGTATGGTTTGGTCTTTTGGCATCTTGTGCTATCAAAATTATTCTTTAATTTCTTCTTTTTTTTTTCCCCTGCCTGAGAATAATCTACATGCCTGGTCTACCATAGAAGGCTCTGTAAAGTGATTCCCATAATGAGTTGTACTACTTCTTGCATATGCTCTTAGCAATTTCAGCCAGTGTGTCCCATCTATGTCCTAGCTGTTACGTTGTTAAGGACTTTTTAAAATGTAAATACGTGAAATTGGTCTTATGTACATCTTGGTGATTTTTATTTATTTATTTATTTAAATTTAAATTTTTTGTTCGCAAAGGTAGTTGCTTGCACCATAGATGGAACATTCTGCCTTGCCATCCCATACTAAGTTAGAATTAGATGGCATGAGAGATCAGGGGAGCTTTAGCAAATGTCTTTGAGACTGTAGCTGGTAGCAGCCTTTGCTGCTCTCAAGTCCAACATTCTCAGTGGACAGAGTGAGCCCAGCAATGACTAATAGTCTGTTTCTAACCGGCTGCCCTGGATGTCCTGACACTGTCCTGAATGTCAGATCTGACCTCTTTTTCAACTGTTACATTTCTTAATACAAGTATTTGTGTTTTCTACCTTCCATAGATATAAATTATCCGCCCATCTGATTTAGGTGATTGTACGTGATGCACGTGGCTGTTGTTCATCCTGTTCAGTCACAATTCTATAGAGAAGCAGGTTCTCTATATACAGTATGAGGATAACGTGTTACCCTGCTAACAACTTTTAAGGATTGCTGTGATTAATTTTTTTTTACCCAAAAGAAAGCTTTCCTCAGGGATAAACACTTAAATTGGTATTTTGCAATTCATTTGTGGTGCTCCTTTCCACAGATGAGAGGTTTAGAAAGGTGGTTTTGCCCGGTTGCTACTTCTCACCTATGTATAAAGGTAAGAGGAATGACTAGCATAGTCCTTATTTAAGAAGTGGCAAAGCCAGTGGATTTACTTGGGGGAAATTCGTAGCCCAGTTTCTCTCTTCTCATGTATCTGAGTTTAGGCAAAAAAAGTTTTTAAAAATAATTTTCCTGATTTTATCTCTGTTAACTATTTTATCTTTCTGTCTGTTCTAGAGTTTCAGGGAAGAAATAATACACCTATTTTATTTTGAGTCTTCTCAAATAAAGTAGGGAAGAGACTGCAAGATATGAAGTCCTGTCCAGGGACTGGAATATTTGCTGGTTAGAATTTGCTCAACCATTAAAGCAGCTAGGCAAGAAGAATTTCTTGTTCTCTTCACAATACTTCCTCAAAGAGTGTCTGAATATTAGTATGAAAAAGGGAGAAAGGTGCTATGTGGCCGAGAATAGAGCAAAAAGTCTCCAGAAGATTTTGGTGGTGGGGAGTTTAGAAGGGGAAGAGAGACCTTTCAAGGATTTGTCTATGTTTGACACTATAGGAGACTGACTTCATACATCTCGGATCATGTGCATAGGTGTGGAAGAGATGGAGGAGAAATTTTCTTCTAAACTTAAATTAATGGGTTTTTTTTAAATAACAAAAAAAATCAGTTTTAAGTTTGAAGCAATATTACTGAAACGTATTTCTCTTTTGCTTTCTCCCTTGCAGGAGACTGTTTGGTTAGATTTCTAGAAAGCATTATGCCAAATGAAAATCTGAAAACTACAGTTTATGAATAAACTGTCAGAGATATTAGCAGCAGTGGGGAAAAAGACTACTGCATCTTTGGAAGGACCAAACTACCTAGTTATAAGGCAGAACTTCAAATTTGAGGATCATCAGTAGCAGCAAGACTGTATCTGCTAAGGGATTGTAATCTGGCCCAAGATACCTAGAAAACTAGATATTGCCAGATTAAGATTTTATGCCTTAGAATTTCTGCTGTGTCTCTGTGTTGGCCTGAAGTAATGTTTCTATTACTGTTTACTAGCAGAGGAGTCTGCATTTTGGGGAAAGCTAAGATTAAATTTCTTGCCTGTGTTTTCAGAGGCTTCAAAAGCGGAAAACAAGTTTCATGTGAGTACCTGTAATTAGACAAATTGGCAGCTGCTCTCCTAGTTGAGTCAACTTTCCATAAAGGAAGGATGTTCATATTTGTTGGGGGTAGAAAAATGATTTGTGTGATAAAGCTTCAGAAGATTTCTGTGAGGTTTTTGTTCTCTGTTTTTTTGAGTCCAAATGAAAGCTCAGCTGTCATAGTACCAGTTCCCACAATACACTCAAAAAACTTTCCGTATTCCCTCCCAGGGCATCCTTAACTGATCTTCTGTTTATTGATGCAGCGTTCATTTATGTTTCTTTGTTCCATTGGCTAAAATGTAATATAAACGTATCTGAAGCTCCTTAGATAAATTGTCAATAGGGAAGTGTTTCTACTGCAGAAGTAAGATGTAAGTTCCGACTTAGACATGGAGGGGAAGTTATCAATACACATATAACTTCCTCTCACGGAAAGGTTTGACTTGGCTTTACAAACATTACACTGAACCATACCACTGAACTAAGCCAGTTCTAAGCCTGTTTCTACTTCACAGGTGGGTAATCCATTCATCTTATTAACATGTGACATTTCATAAATGCATGACAGAACTACCACCTACTACTGCTGGTTATTTAATTCTTTTCATCAAATTCACATAAAATCAGTGAAAGAGAGAGACATGAGTAAGAATTTGCAATCTGGGCTCTTATTCCATGTGGCTCGCTCATTAATGAGATAATGGTTCTTCTTTGCGTGTTCATGTAGTGTAACTGGCCATGTGGACCCATGGTCTTTATTAAACATTTTCCAAAGATAATTCATTGTTGTCGTGGTTTAACCCCAGTTGGCAACTAAGGACCACACAGCTGCTCGCTTACCCTCCCCACCCCCAGTGGGATGGGGGAGAGAATTGGAAGAGCAAAAGTGAGAAAACTTGTGGGTTGAGATAAGAACAGTTTAATACTTGAAATAATAATATAATAGTAAATAATAATAATAATAATAGTAAATTTTAATGGAAAGTAAAACAACAATAGAGAGAGAGAGAAACAAAAAAAACAGGGAAAGAAAAAAAAAGGCAAATTATGCAATTGCTCATTGCCTGCCGACTGACGCCCAGCCAGTCCCCAAGCAGCGATCGCTGCCCCCGGCCAACTTCCCCTCGGTTTATGTACTGAGCATGACATCATATGGTATGGAATATCCCTTTGGCCAGTTTGGGTCAGCTGTCCTGGCTATACTCCCTCCCAGCTTCTTGTGTACCTCCTTGCTGGCAGAGCATGGGAAGCTGAAAAGTCCTTGACTTAGTATAAATACTGCTTAACAACAATTAAAACATCAGTGTGTTTTCACATTATTCTCATGCTAAATCCAAAACATGGCACTATGCCAGCTACTAGGAAGAAAACTAACTCTATCCCAGCCAAAACCAGGACAACTGTATACTGCCAACGCAGAGAAGGAGGAGAGAATGCCATACCTCGTGTCACTGGATGAATTAGTCATGTAGTCTGTATTGAAAATAATAGGATGTTTGTTCATCAGGAACTATGTATCCAGACTAAGATATGAGAAATATGGGAGAAAGAGCAGATTTTTTTTTCCTTGGTCACGTATATTCTAATGTATTTGGACTGATTTCAGTTTCAACCACTGTGTTTATATTTGTGGTGTTACCGATCAGTAGGTGTATATTATGTAAAGCAAAGGAATAGCTAGGTAACACAATCTTACGAAAATTTGTGTGGTCAGTGGCCCTTAATAGATACATAATTCCACTGGCAAGAACTGTGGATTTTATTCACATTATTTAGGTCATCTTGTAAAGTGACATGGTGATGGTGTCAGGAGACTGCCATGCCTCTCCCTTCACTTTCAGGTTTTCATACCAGTATCTTGAATAATATTTTTATTAGGTACTTTTTTTTAAAATGCATCCTAAGAATGCCTCAAAAAATGGCATCTAGCAGAAACTTATTATCTTAGTCCATCTAAGCACATTATTGAGAATAATATACATCACTGAAAAAATTGGAATAGCATTTACATATAACTGGAAGTGGTTAAAATAAGTGTGTATGTATATTTCACAAGTTTGCAATTCTTCTCTTTTACTGTAATCTATTAGCACAGTTTAAAATGAGTAACATTTTGCTGGTAAATGAGTGTTAATGAAATAAATGGAAAAATCTGGATAAATGCCGTATAATGCAGAAGTATCCACCATCTCTGCAAAGACTGCTGACTCCAGCACTTGCGTGATGCTGGCGAACCAAGGAACCAGCCAGAGCCGCGTGTGCAGCGGTG
Source organism: Pygoscelis adeliae (assembly GCF_000699105.1). Taxonomy (NCBI): domain Eukaryota; kingdom Metazoa; phylum Chordata; class Aves; order Sphenisciformes; family Spheniscidae; genus Pygoscelis; species Pygoscelis adeliae. Next base: position 5,455,371 of record NW_008824243.1, read on the forward strand.
CTGGCTGTGCATGAGATCAGCTGGGATTCAGTACAGCTAGAGCTAGTAAGGCAGTAATAAATCCAACTTAGGGACAGACTCCATGCACTATCACTAGTGGTACATAGTTTGGACAAAAAACAGTGAAGTAGACCTGGCTGGTCTACTGTGCTGTCACAAGCTTCAGCAACCCAGGCAAATCAGCTGGATAAACGAATAGCAACTCCATGCACCCGTCGCTACTCTGAAAGCAAATCCAAGAGATTTAAGTGAAGAATGGCTCTTTCTTTATATTTGTCTATAGACCGGAGGCTAAGATTTGGAATGTGCATCTGTTACTAGAGCAGTATATGTTGAACTTTGTTGTCCTCATAAAGATGTTCTCCATCTCTCTCATTCAAATAATGAGTTTTTTTCACTGATATGAGTAAGGAGACTTTGGAAACAATAGAAACCTGATGGTCTACAGGAATTGTAGAATTGTGAAATAATGATAAGGTTATTAAAGAAGTTTTCTGCTCTAGAAAACAGACTGCTGGTCTGGGACACAGGAAACCTAGGTTTAACTTTTTGGCTCTGCACATAATTTGTTGGGATGATACTGGATAGGTTGTCGTCTCTTTTGAGCGTTGACATCCTTATTAGGAAAAAATAATGATTCCTTTGGTAAAATAACTGAAGATTTGTTGCTATGAAGTGTTCTAACAATTGTTACAGATATGTTTCCATGTATAGTAATATCACTTCTGTGAGGGAGGATGAAATGTTCTAGATGTTTATCAGAGTAGAAGACAAGAAGCTTAATTAAAATTCCTTTAAGTAACCACACAGTATTTTCGATCTTTGGGAATTTTCATATTGGCAGTTGGACATGCAAACCCTGTCCTGCAACAATTATCACAGGAAACTTAAAGTACCTGTGATATTACGTGTGCTGCAAAAATAATAATAAAAAGCTTAATCATTAAGTGTAAGCTGTGTAAAATGATTTACTACCTTAGCAATGAACTTAAAAATAGCAACCAAGAATATGATCTGCTTGGTGAAAACTATGGAGGCCCTCTCAAAAGTGTGTTGAGTATCCTTATTTTATAGTTCAGTATCTTATTTAAAATACATAAAATAATTCTAGATGTATTTTCAGGTATCTCGAAAGAGGGGAGATACCTGATGTAAGTTTTGCTTCAGTCTGACCATTCCAACTTCCTGAGAAACAGCAGTAACTGAAAACAAATTTCAGTTAAAGGAAAAGACATGAGAAACTTGGAAAGTACTATTTAAAGCACACATGAAGTGTCAACACTTGGCTAAGTGTAAAGTAGTACAAAAAAAGTGTACGAAAGCTAAAAATCATCATTTCACATTAGCCATGAAGTAAAATGCACTCATAGACTGTGACAGGCTGGGGTGTGTTTGTTACCTTTTGGTACCTGCTTTGTATGTTTGAATCCTGAATGATCTCGTTGGTAAATAGGACACTACTTACATCCTCAAATACTCGATGCATTTGGGCTATACAGAGAGAAGCAGGATGATAAAAATAGCATTCTTTAATCTCAACTTGGGTATTAAGTAACCTTTCCTAGTTCTGGACACTTGTGTTTAACATGAAACAACTTTGTTTCTAATTTAGCATACATCAGGGTGTGTTGCCTTTGGACCTAGGAGCATGTTGTCTGTCTAATTATCCTTTGTATTGTTTTACTGTTCCTTGAAACTATCCAAACAATTTGGTGTGGCCCTAGCAACCAAACAATACTGTTTAACAGTGATTTCCTACGGCACTTGCTCCCAGATTTCCCACATAGCACTAGCTCCCATCAGAGCAAACAAACAGGATATTGTTTCAAGTGAATAACGTTCAGTGTTTTCAAGCAATTTATAAAAGTAGTTTTTTGTTTTTGAACTGCTGCAAGTGGTATGATTTTTTGGTTCCAGATTTCATCTGGACTTCTGTAGAGTGGTCCATGTTTTGAAGCTTCAAAACAATGTTTGAAACTTAAATTTTCACTGGCAGCTAAGAGCAGAGAACGGCTTATGCTTTGATGGCAAAGAATAGCAGAAAGAAATTATTTAATTCTGTCCCGTAATGAGATTTTTTTTCCATTAAACATGCTATTTGAAATCCACGTAGACCCTTCTTACAGTGTTATCGATTGCAAGTTCATGAGTAAATGAATCCCATTGAACCTAATTATACCAGATAATAATGTTGTTGACCTAGTTAAGAAATCTGATAATAGATTTTTGGCTTTTCTTTAAGGGACTACTATATATCTTCTTACTAAACACAGTCAAGCTCCCTCCCCTTTTTCCCTCCTATGTGTTTTTTTTCCCTGTGTGTGTTTAACTAACTTACTGGTTTTACATAGCAGATAAAAGCACGAACGTTGTCATATATGAGGCAAGAGTCATCAATGTGAACCGTTAATGCTGTAATGAATTAGAGTCCTCAGCAAGTTCATAGATGAAAGTAAATCCTAGTCATTTATTCTGCCTTTTGAATACGCTGGCATTTCAGCAAAACTAAGATATTTGTAATCCTCTCATGGCAGCATTTATAATTGCTTCAGTTTGACATTTTTCCCTTGGTTTTTTGGGGAGGTTTATTACCAACTGAAGAGTTTGTGCGTGTGAACACAGAGATTAGTAACATGTATGACTGTAGGATAGCCTTAACTCTGCTTTGCTCCTGAAAGAGTAAAAAGGCAAGTGCTGTCCCTGCATTGACTCTCATCTTTGTGCTGGCGCAAGCGTATGTGCGGTCATGTGGTGAGCGAATTGGACAACTGATTGTGGCAAAATTAACCTGGGGAAAAAGTTAATACGTATGCTGCTTTTCCAGTTCAGTTCATTACACAGCTGCACACTTGTGTTTGCTTGCACGGGAGGAGCATGGTACAGGGAAGGAGATAGCCGGCGGGGAGGGATTGCATCCTTTTACCATACTGCAGCTTATGCCATCTGAAGGGGGCTGTGTGAAACTGTAGCCAAGGAGTGGGGTTCGTGGCATTGCAGGCTGATGTAAGGCTGTCCTGGTACCACATTCCCCTGGCTTTATGGTCATGCCCTCTGCCTTGCATTGACATTTCTGCAACGGTTCTGGGAGCTGGTCTGGTTGTAGTCCAGTTGCTTCTTTTTTTCTTGCCAGGGTTAGGTTTTTGTCCAGTTTACCCGTTTTGAGTTGATTTCCTATGTTCTCGCGTGAGCCTGGGGGGAGAATTTGCCTGCAGTATGTCTGGGTTTAGATCAGCCTAAACAGCCTTGGGGTCTCATCCTTAGTGAGAGAAGCTGTTTTGCAGCTTTGAAAGTTAACATACTAAGATGGTCTCTTACTGAGGATTAGTTTACTAATGCAAAGTAAAGGTAGAAGATGATCAGCTCTCAATGTTTTCCTGATTCTTAAATGGCAGGGGCTTTTTAAGGTGGTCTTTTGACAACTGGAGACAGAAGTGTGTTGTGTAAACATGCTATTAAGACTTGTCTACATAAAGCAAATCTAGATGTAGTTCTGCGTTAAGGAGCACGTTAGTCCTTCTCAGTTTCCTTATAGCGAGACAAGAGCTGGTTGAGTACCAGCTTCTCATTGTTCAGGAGCGTGGACTGGACCAGAGCTGTGGCATGTTCCCTTAAGTCCCCAGTCCTGATAATGTGGGGGTTGTGGCATGCTCCGCACATTAAGGGAGTAAGTTTAGAAGGAGCCAAAGCAACTGCTTTGCTAAATTTCTTCTGACCAGACACCGCTAATGATGTTCAAAAGGAGATTTAAACTTCTCATTTCTTTCCAGTCTGTTAGCTTCAATATGTGATTTAAAATAATAGAGTCCAATTTGTCTGTTGAGTAGAACACAGCTTTAGCTTTCTTAGAAACTCTCATATTTAGGATAGAAGCAACCGTTTACTTAGAAACGTGTGGTACCTGTTAGGAGTCCTTAGGTACTTGATTTTTTTATTTTGGCCATCGGCAGATGGATATGAGGGTTGTTCAAAATCTGTGTGTTGCAGCATTCTTCTGTTTTGTCAATCTCATACTTGGCATTTCTGTTTGTTACCTGCTATGGCTAGGAAGTGATATATTTCTTCTTTTTGCCTCTTCTCTCCTCAAACCTCTGTGCTCTTGTTCTTGACACATAATGCATCCCTCTCGTTTCCTGGGCTGCCTTTGGAAGCATCATGGCTTAAGAGTGACAAGAGCTCGAATGCTGGAGGATGTACACATTGTACAGAAATGAAATATTTTTTAAAGCACCTGGCACTTTTATGCTTCTGTACTGAGGGATAAGCCAATCATCAGATATGGGATAAGAAAGAATTTTTCTTTCAAGTCAGATATTTTGGGTTGTCGCCTTTCTTTGCAGCATGCACTTTGGTCTGTTTCCTACCACCTTTGTGTACTTTCATCTAGCGAACTTCTACCACAGGGATCTAGAACACGGCAGTGTCTTTGATCTCCTATTGCCTGCGCTATGTGACACATGCTCTTCTCTGTCTTTTAAGACCTCTGTTACCGAGATCAAAGTGTTAGAGGATGTTCAGAAATGCTTTATGGCATGTGGTGTGCTTGCATGTCATTCTGGTGTTGCCCCCGGTTGCTGGGAACTCAGCTCTGTGACCCTGGCAAGTCCTTCCAGCCTCGAAGATGGCATACTGCAGTTTATGTACAGCAAAATATAAGCGTTACTCCAACTAAACAGCAAGTTTGTACAGAAAATACTCAGGGGAAAAAAAACACAGGTCACATGTAGTACTCCCAACCTTATGCAAAGTAACCTCCCTTTTTGATTAGAGGCTGAGGTAGTTGTGACCATTCTGTTTTCACTCATGTTGAATTGTTGTTCGCCTCAGCAATACATTTGATAAATTAATACTTTCTATGGAAGTTGAGGAAGTCTGAGTTATGCAAAATGTAACTTTCTGAATTGATAGAAGAAATTATGAATAGCTGAGACTCAAACTTGGGAAAATGCGAAGTGAAGTACCAAAGGTTTGGTCTCCATGGCAACCAGTATTGTCATGAATGAGTTGAATACTGAAAATATGTTTGAGTAAAAATTGTGGATAATGTTTAGTTAATAGGAATTGCACATGTACAAGTTGAAAACACAGACAAATTTTGAAAGTTCATAAAAATTGGACAAGTGCATCTCCTCACACTTTAACTGCAAAAAGCCTTAAAGAAGCTTACCTGAACAAATTATGATATGTAATACAATAAAATAGACTGACACTAGGCTCCTTACACAACTATCTTAGGAAAATAAAATCTTAATAGGTAAGAATTCTTAATATCAGTTCCTAATATCAATTAAAAAAATAATGTCTGCAATCATGGAATATGCTAGAGAAATATCAGACCTTTCTGGGTAGATCTGTGGCATCATTAGAGATGTCAATAGTTATTTTGATTTATAGTGTGCAAGACAAGAATTTTAATTATTTATTCTAATTGTTATGTGTGTGTTAAACTCATGTATGAGTGAGTTCTGATACCTGATTTTCGGTACTGCAATTCACATTGGGCGGCAGCTGTAATAATAGACATGTTTTTGAGTGCTTAGGGAGAAAAATAAAATTAAAGGTGGATAAATATATGTAAACTTAGTATATGACAATTTCAGTGTAAGAGTGAAAGCCCTAGAGAGGGAGACTAATATATCCAGTGTTATTCATATTGATCAATTAATTAATATTTCTAATAAGGAACAAGTCTTTCAGTTTTGTGACTAGAGAGTGGAGAAAAATAGTTAGCATGATGTGTCTGGAAAGGGTTTGCGTTCTTGTTAGGAAAATCAGCTTACTGGCAAAAAGTGCCAAGAGGGGCCAAGGAAATACTTCTCTTGAAGATACCTGGACACCAAGTAGAAACTTGAACTTCATGGACTATTTATAAAAATTGGATCAGGCAGATGCCTCTCACAGTACAGGGAAATAACCCTTTAAATTGAACCTTTTGATTTTTGGTCATACTTGTACTGAAGATACCAGATATTAAAAGCTCCAAACTTTATCATGATCATCATAGAGTTGTGTTCAGAATGGGGCTGTTCACACAGCATAAGACAGTTTTGTGTTTTATCATTAACAAAAATGAGTTACATTGTAAATCCTTATGCAACTTATCTTTAGAGTAGAATTTCCCACCTAATTTAAAAAAAAAAAAGTTCTTGTTGGACGTTATAGTTACTTCCTGCTTCTGGTTTACAGAATTTACTGTGTGAATACATCTGTGTGGTGGATGGGAAAGTAAAGAAGTGACAGGCATTGTGTTTAGAAGCTCTGCTTTATCGCTCTTTTTTTTTTTCCCCCCCCTCCTCTGTAGCCTCCACACCACCCAGCAGAGTAAATAAACGCAGAGTTTCTCCAAGTGTCGTTTCCACCTGGGAAAAGAGAGGCATCATCATGTCTAACATTACTATTGATCCAGATGTCAAGCCTGGCGAGTATGTCATCAAAAGCCTCTTTGCTGAATTTGCTGTTCAAGCTGAAAAGAAAATTGAAGTTGTAATGGCTGAACCTTTGGTGAGTCCTTCTTTTTTCATAGTATCCCTTGAAATGGTCCTGCTATTTTTCTAAAATAGGCTGATTTATCATATGTATGGCTACTGAAAAAAACATCCCCAGATATTGTTGACTCTTCAAAAGGATTACTTCAAGAGTAAATAGGCTTCTGCAAACAGGGTTGCTACCTGGATTATGTTTTATTGACTTCCGTTAAAACTGTTATGTAGTGGTTACTGGAAACAAGACCTCTTAGTAATAAGTTCTGTAAAGTTACAAAAGGAAATAGCAACAACAAAAAATGTTCCTTCATTAACACTGCAAAGTGTTTCCTGTTGATGTTTCTTTGAAAAAATAATTTGACAATATACTTTCAAGAAAAGATGCCTTTGGTTTGTTTTCCCAAGTAATGACACTAACACCTGGAAGAATATAGTAGCCAGTATGTATTGGAGATTAGGCAAAATACAAAATTCTGTTGGTGATCCAGACTGCATAATCTTGAAATAAATGGATTTTTTTTTAGCTTGGAAATTTCACTCAGTTGTGTTTTTTTGTTTGTTTGTTTGAACTATGAGTTAGTATCCCTTTAAGGTGTGGAGTTTGGGGTTTTTTACACAAGTGATTTACCATCCTGATGTTCAATGGGAAATACAAATGCACCCTCTAGTCTCAACATATGACCTGTAAAGGTCACACCCAGTGCATTGCAACTGTGATCGAATCAGAACTTTCTCTAAAATAATATTATTTTTACAGGTGTAACGTAATACAGCAGTAATGTCTTCATGTGGTAATGCAGCTTCTGATGTTCTTTACTTTGCTTAGTTCCTCGATGTTCTTGTCCCTGTGCTTTTCTTCCTCCTTTAATTCTCATAATAAATTTGTTTTGAAGATGATTTGTAGTGCAATTTTTCTCAGTCTTTTTCATTCAAGGATGCATATAGCCTTTTGGGGGAAGAAAGCCCTCACAGCCACCTAAAATTTAACTTAATTCATGAAGTGCTTACTGTATAGCTAAAAAAGAAAAGGTCATTATTTTACAAAATCAGAAGTTTGCTGGATATAATTGCAATTTTTTAAAAAATGTAAAATATGAATAACCCCATAACTTTATGTAGTGGCAGGTAATCATGACTCTGCTATGCCCCAAGGCATGATGTCAAGATTATGCTATATTATGGGCATGCTATTAGTAAACCATTGTTTTAGGTGTCCCATTTCCTCCAAAGAGCTTTAAATAGCTATATTGACTGTACTGACTGAGATTGGAGAAAAGGCTTTACAGGAAGAGAGGAAAACCCTTTATCGTTTTAGTGTGATTTGATTTTGTGGGATGACTTGGCTACAAATAATAAAGTTTATGTGGAAAATATATATAGTGTTACATAAATCTTTAATGTGTTAGATGAAGCTAGGCTGTTGGATGAAGCTGTTTGGAGCCAGACCAATTAAAGTTAGGAGCTAGACACTTTTTAAAATTTGAAGATGAACGTGTCAGCAGGGGAACAAAAATGAATTAAAAATAAATAAATTAAAAAAAATAGTAACTTCAGCTCAAGACAGCACCTGGGGGTAAGGGGATGGTACCGTTTTGGCCAGATGTACGAGTTTCATCTAGGAGTAACTGACTTGTGATTTTAAAAATTAACTAAATGGTTTCTTTGGCTGTGAATTTACTTAGGCTACTCAGTGAGTAACAAAGTAGTTTCCTTTCACTGATTTAATTAAGCGTTCTCTGCTTGCAAAATTTTAATACCGCAGAGTTTCCAAAGTTACAGAAAGAGCTTATCAGCAAATGCTTAAAATAAATGTTTCAAGTAGTGAGCGTAACCACAGGAAGGAAGATCATCCTTTTAGTGAGTAAATTGAATCAAAACACCTTTTTTTTTTCTTTTTTAAAATAAATTCTTCTAAGTCTTTTGTAGTGTTATATAGTTTTAAAGGAAAAAGGGCTCAGACACAATTTATTGTAGCTTAAAATACTCTTCCTCAGCTGAGCAAGGATGACTGTGAGGCATGATACCAGCCTTCCCCAAATGTCAAACAAGCTATACCAGTGAAAAAGATTAGTGATAAATTCAGTTACCTTCTATTTTGTCAGGCTGCATGTAAATGTAGATGGTTAGAATTTAAGCAGAGGCAGTTTAACATGGTACCACCAAGTAACCAAGCTGTTAACTAGGTAAGCTGCTAACTTACTAAATTGTAGTTCAGTCTCATGTCTAAATCAAAACCAGCAAGAGTATTTCGCTGGTCTTGGCAACAGGCCTGTTTTATCCCATCGTGGAGAAACTAAACATTGCTCAGACTAGTACTGTATGCTTTTGCAGGTCTTGCCTAGATGCTTTCAAAAGCTTGCCTGAAATCTGTAAAATTTAGCACACCGCATTTCTTCAGCACAGTGTTTCTCGTACGCTGCTCTGATGCTGGGACAAGGATGTGGGCGCTGCCCAGCGCTTGGGCTAAGGGGAGGCAAGACAGCATTTCTTGTCTGGTTTCTTACGTACAGCTTGGAGGACAGAAACAAGTAACGCTAGTTTTGCTGTGTTCACCTGAGCCGCCCTGCTGAGGTGTGCTAGCAACCGGAGGACGGTGCCGGTGAATACTGGAGAGGGGCCAACGGGTGGTACCTTTGTCCACGGGTGCAGTTGTTTGCACAGCACACACACAGGTCTGTCTACATCCTGATCTCTGCTGCCTGCCATATGTTGACATTTCTGCTTTACACAATGGATGCAAACTGTTCTTTGGTTAATTCAATAGTGGGCTTTTTTTTCATTTCACTTGTAAAAGATAAATGTAGACCTATTAGTTCCATCTCTCTCTGAACTTCAGGAAGCCAGGAAAATAAATCTTAAATTATTAATTCAGTGAAAGTTTCCAGACCTTTACTTTAATGCTGCTGGATAGATTTTTGTAAGTCATGTGAGTCGACTGGGGCCATGACAAAGCAGAGTTAGAAAAAGACATTGAAAGAAAATAAATTTTAAAGCCATATAAATAATTCAAAGGCCTTGATAAACCTGTGACTGGGTTAAAGAGTATTATTTGGTCATGTCACGTTTGTGTGGTTGGTGTTGCATTAACTACGGTGATATTTACCTTTTAGCAGTTAAGATTTTTAATGCGGAGGAAAAATAATAGGATTATGAACTTGTAAGGTCTTCATTCTTTCTGATACTAAAAATCTTAAAAGTTAATTAACATTTGATGTACAGAAGTGTCTCAAATTAGTATAGAATGGGGGCAAAAAGCTAAACTTTCAGAACTATCTTAAAAATAGTTTGCTATCTATTGACATGGATTTCAACTTCTTCATCTAAAGACTTAAACATCATTTCAGTTCTCTTTGATTTGTTATCATTCTTTTCCTTAGCTATTTCTGGTTTTAGACACATGCAATGGGTATAATAAACCCAGTGTTTGTTCACCTGTATAATAGTTTTGCAGTACCATGGTGGGAACGTGGCATGTCGGGGCATTGTATCATCAGGAGACTTAAGGAACTCGACTTTTTACCATCTTCTTACAAGAAAGTCACTTCTCCATCTACTCAGGAAATATTTTTCTAGTTATTTTCCATCAGCTTATTCAGCAATATATGATGTTTATATAGGGTGGAACATTTCTCATGTTTCTGCTTTATAGATAAGATTACAATTATTTGTGCAGTTTATCTAAAAGCATAGTACAGATCACATGAATTCACCTACAGTAGATGTTTCATTATAAAAAAAGGGGAGGGAGGAATTCTAATTAAAAGGGAATTCTGATTTGCAAGTGCTCTCTGGAGCTTTTAGTATCTGCTGCAAAATGTCAAGTCTCATAACAGTATTTTAAACAGACGTAACATGTAAAATTATATGAATTTATCAGATAATAAGTTCATTTGCCAGTATCTGAAACCTTTGCCCCCTTGCTTTTGAATACACAGTGAAAGAACATTGGCTAATACATCAGTTGATGAACAAATAGAACTATTTCAGAATATTAAATGCATTTTCCTGAAACCACCTTCTTTTTTAAAATATTTTTTATTTAGCCATACTGGAAGTGTACATAAATGACAGTGTTTTCTTAGACAATTAAGTGGGCTTCTTTGGATTACAGAAAGTGAAAATGGTCTGACTTGTGAATTGGTACCTGTATTATTTCAAGTTATGCTTTCAGAGTAGGCAAATGCTGTTTGCCTGGGCAATGTTGAATTCAATTTTTCAGAGGCTGTAATAGTTGCCAGAGATCGTGTCCTTTTGAACACAAAATACAGCTGCACTCACAGCAGAAAATGCCAGAAATTGTCTCGTGTTTTCAAGATTATGAATAGGACAAACGAAAATAAGCTGCCAGTTTGAATCTTGGGCTTGGTACATGCAATCCCAATTTGTATCTGTTTAACACATAGCCTGTCTGTTGCAGCCTTGCAAGTGTTAAATGCGAAGCAATATTTGACTTTTTAAATTTTTGTCAACAGCCTGACAGCAAGGGTGTTGTCTCTTACTAAAGTACTGAGCAGTTGTTTTGTGGTAACTGAGGCACAACCTGTTGAGAGCAGTACTGGCTATCAGTACCACTACGCCTCCTTTACATCCCAGACCAGGCAAATTAACAGCTCTTCTAGTTTACTACTTGACTTAATTTGATCTATAAAAGCTCTTTGTTTGCTTACTGCAATCTAATATGAGCTGTTAACTCCTTACCTTGAGTACTTTTTCTACTTTCCTCATCAAAATGAAGTGAAAAGTAGTTTAAAATTTCTTTAAGTAGCAAGAAATGAATCACATCTTTATATGTCTTGCTGCTTTGTATTATGCCCTTAAAGCTGTTACTGTCGCGCTTGGCTTACCGTAAACCATTGACCCTCAGAGCCAGTACATGGGACTTGGTCTTTTTATTTTTTTCTTTTTTTTTTCCCCTTCCTCTTGTCTTTTTTTGCTTTCCAGGATACCCTAGCAAGAGACTATAAAAGTTGTATTTCTTGTAACTGTATAATCTGGTACTCTCAACAGTGACTAGTAATAATTACTATTACATACATATTACAGTTCATAGAATCATAGACCCATTTAGGTTGGAAAAGACCTTTAAGATCATCGAGTCCGACTGTAAACCTAACATTGCCAAGTCCACCACTAAACCATCTCCCTAAGTGCCATGAGTGTTGTGTTTTCTTAATGCTTTAATTCTCACTAAATTATTTTGTCAGGAATATAATTTAATTTTGCTTTTAACAGAGCAGTATGTCTTATGGTACCGGTAGCAATGAAATATGGTAATAATTAAATTCTAGTAATATTGCATCTTTACAGTACCTTACAAAGTTATTTCAAATGTAAAGCAAGTTATTATTGACATTCTTCTTTTCCTGGACTAGGTTTTCTAGCTATTTTTCATTGCAGTTCAGGGAAAGCGCAGACTGCAAATGCATTGAACAATTGTCTCTGCCTTTGTGAGGCATTTAAAAATTCATTCTTGTAGCTTGCAATAACTGCCTTATATGAACATGAATATGCTTGTTAATTCAGATGGGAATGGCTTTCCTTCTAAGTTATACTTGGCACCCACTGCCGGCTATCTCTGTTGAGCACACTGCTCTAGGCCCTGCTGTTTGGGAGAGGTGTTTGACGTTTTCTATTTGTCAGTCTTTAACGTTATTACTATTAAGCTAACAAATTAATTTTAGGTCTGTATTCTTCACATCTTCAGAAATGGTTCTAGCTGAAAAATAATGCAAATATTGACATTAAAAGTTCTTTCTTTGTTCTGTAGTTTAACTGAGAAAGAAGGAATCTATCTTTGATAACAGTCGATTGCATTGTGAAATTCATGTTTCTTTTTTTTTTTTTTTTTACAGGAAAAGCTCTTGTCCAGATCTCTTCAAAGAGGTGAAGATCTTCAGTTTGATCAGGTAGGAGACACGTAATTGAAGGCAGTTTTTACTGGATTAAGGTGGTCTATGTCTTTGCAGAATAGTGGTTCCACTGTTGTAATGACTTGGAACATCCACGTCTGAATCAGCGTCAGAAGATTTAGACCTTGAATGTTAGTTAGACTTTATTTTCCATTGTAGGTTATGATAGTAAGAAACTACTAGAATAGATTAATTATTTGAAGGCAGCAGTGAAAGCTGCTGTAGGAAAGATGCTGAAATATGGTAGGGGACAAAAAGACTTAATTTATTTCTATTCCTTTTAATAGGCTTTGTGTAACCTCAGCCTATATTACTTATTGTTTCAGTGTTTGGGGTTCTGCTTTTATAAGCAAATAGTGTTAATTTCAGTAACACGGCTTTTACTGAGGGCTTTTTGATTCTATGGCAGAAGGCATAAGGTAGATTCAAAATGTTACTTTGCCCTTTGCTGAGTATATAGTCGCACTGTGAGGCTATTCTGTTTCACTTACTATTAAGTGAACTGTACCTGAAGAACTCTCCACTCGATTTATTCATGTTTATTGTCTGTATTTCTAATTCTTTCATAGTATAGGCATGTTTTTGTCCCGTAATACTTCCTTGCAATGGAGAGGCAGCGTTCAGATGAAGCCCCATTAATTGCCTGTTCCTGTTCTTAACTGTTGCTGAATAGTATCTTACTGTATGAAGTTTAGTGTTCTGTCTATATCTTCTGTAACTGGATTTTTGTTTCATGCTTTCCATTACTCCTTGGATATAGCTATTAGACGTTGCACTGAAATCTGTGGATCTGCCCCTACTTTTCAATTAATAGCCGCCTGTGCACCTCTTTTCCCTCCTCCCAAAAGAGAAACAAATAATAGCATGTAATATTTGATGTATAGTTTTCTTTTTCAAAGAAAAACAAAACCAAAACCACCACCAAAAACCTCACATAGCCTTTTAATGTTTTCTAATCTAACCTGCTGTAAGGCCATTATCTCCTAAATGGAAGTTTACTCATAAGCAAGGAAAATGGGTGAAGGGGGAATAGGGCATAAATTCCTTGGTAGCTACAGTATTTTTTTTTAAAGCTGACCAAAAGTTAAATAATACACATGATAGGGATGATCTAAGCAAATCTGTAAATCAGTAATATTACTAATTTTTCTATTAACTCCGCCCCCCCCTCACATTTTTCCCCAGTTAAGGATGTTTTTTATAAATCACTAGTAGTCATGTATTAAACTACATACAGGTTCTAATAATATGCTGAGTGAAGAAAAGTAAAAAATAAAGCATATAACTTTTGAAATCTTGTAATATTGAAATAAACTCATTCTCCTGAAAATGTAGTACTTCAAAAATAATTCATTTTGATTGTGTGTGTATATATGTATATGTGTGTGTGTGTGAGTTCTTATTTCTTATTTTGTTCTTTTGTTGTTTGTAATCTACTTTGGGTTCATCGAGATCTGAATTTTAATGGTACTCAAAAAATTACTTTAAAGAGCCAGAGCAGAATGGCTCCCTTGTGGTGACGAGAATTGTGAACTTTGATAGGGAATTTTGAACATTGTTTGGCAAAAGGAATTAAATTGTTTCTCTCTGTTTGTTGCTGGGTATAGGAAACCAATATTAAGATCAATTTTCCAGCAGTGTAGAAGACTGCAGAGTAAGAAGAGATTGGTAAAATATGGGAGAGGAGGATCCAGAGTGCACGGCCACAGCATCCAGTGACACAGCAGAGAAGCTAGAGCTGTCACTGGGCCAACCTTGTTCACCCAGAGATCTTTACAGAGTTAGGAATTTGAGGCTAAAAAGTGGCTTTAGCTGTACTGATATGGTGTCTGAGCTAGTAAGTGTTGTACTTTATGAATAAAAAGATCAGGGCTGAAACACGAGAGGGACTCTGGGAGTAAGAAGGTATCTAGTTAACACTCATTCTCTCAGCTTAGTAAGTGATGGGAAGAGGGATGGAGGAGGAAGGCGTGTAGTGTTGCCTGTCCCTATTATGAAAAAGTAAAATAGCTGTTTAATGGGTTTATAAGCTGTTTCTGTTGGAAGCATAACCAGACCAAGAGGGCTGCTATTAGATCCGACTGTGCAAAATCCAATAGTTTTTAATTTTTAAATAGTACAATTCTTTTATTTGTCATTGAGGTTTTAATTGGAACAAAAATGTAAATGTAGCTGAAACAGATGAAACTTTGGAAAATGAGAAGGAAATTTTTATGTTGATACACTTTGAAACTGTTAAAAATGTTATCATTTTAGTATCAGTGCTTTCCCTTTATCATTCCTAGCGCGTCAAAGAAGCTACCGGAGAGGAATTTTTTATAGAGCATATATTGCATTTCTTAAAATATTTTTGCTTGTACAGCTTGAAACTGAAATAGCTTGTATTTTTCTTCTTTCGTTCGTTGTAGGAATCATACTTGGCAATTTCCTACTCTTGTCCTAAGACACCAAAACTTTATGATCACGCAGAAGCATATCTTGGCCATCTCAGTGACTTTGCTGAAAACAGATGTGTCTCGGGGGTTCAGGCTTGTTTATGATTAGGCACAACGTGAGCAATGTTTTCAGGGTCGGGATTTTGGCCATAGCTGGAATTTGGGCTCTAGCATCTTACTATAATTTTGCATCTCTCTCTTGTTACCCGTCAATGTGCTGTTGGGTATGTTAAGTGCAGCAATTAGCAATGCATTACAGCCTTTAAGACTGGAGCATGCTTTGCTGTTTCATTCCAAGGAATGTAAGTATATACATCATGTCCAGCCCTGTCCTCCTGGGCATTACAGGATCGCTCTTTGCCTGGATTGCTGCTTTCAACTTAGGCAAAATTTAATGCTAAAATAAAAGGGTTTTCTTATAATTTTTATATAAGATGGTTTTGAATTTAGTATCCAAGCAGTATGGTAATTATTTTAAATACAAAGAGTAAGCATATAGCTCATGTTCTGCTTAGCAGCTATGTAATATTTTCGTGGTTTAACCCCAGCCAGCAACTAAGCCCCACACAGCCGCTCACTCACTCTCCTCCGGTGGGATGGAGGAGAGAATTGTAAGGGTAAAAGTGAGAAAATTCATGGGTTGAGATAAAGACAGTTTAACAGGTAAAGCAAAAGCCGTGCACGCAAGCAAAGCAAAACAAGGAATTCATTCACTCCTTCCCATCGGCAGGCAGGTGTTCAGCCATCCCCAGGAAAGCAGGGCTCCATCACACATAATGATTACTTGGGAAGACAAACACCATCACTCTGAACATCCCCCCCTTCCTTCTTCTTCCCCCAGCTTTATATGCTGAGCATGACATCACGTGGTATGGAATATCCCTTTGGTCAGTTGGGGTCAGCTGTCCCGGCTGTGCCCCCTCCCAGCTTCTTGTGCACCCCCAGCCTGCTCGCTGGTGGGGTGGGGTGAGAAGCAGAAAAAGCCTTGACTCTGTGTAAGCACTGCTCAGCAAGAACAAAAATACCTCTGTATCATCAACACCATTTCCAGCACAAATCCAAAACACAGCCCCGTACTAGCTATTATGAAGAAAATGAATTCTATCCCAGCCAAAACCAGCACAAATATGAGCAAAGATTTCATCTTCCTGATAATTCCAATGCCTCTTCCTTAAAACGTTAAGGATGCAAAACTTGGCAGGAAATAAATAATTATAATGTAAAACTGACTTTTCATTTCAAGAGGAAAATGCTTTATAATGCCAGTAGTTTCTGGGTTTAGCACTTTACCAATGACAATTTTTTTAATGCATATGATACACTAGTTTCTGTGGAAGACAATGTAAACTGCCCAACTGCTGGAACATTTATGAGTGGTAGTAGTATTAATATACTGTGTAAACTTGCAGAAAAACCTAAGGAAAAGGTTTAGTAAAGCTTAAAATGCATCTTTCTTCTTTTTCTTCTACAAGTAAACCCATCAGTTCAGAAGGAGGGCAGAGGAGAAGTGCTTTGTGGGAGCATTTTATATTGACAGCACAGGGTAACTTAAGTGTTGGCTTAATCTGTTCCTGTCCTGTTGTGTGTGTAGCTGCTGCATGAACATAGCTTGGTGCAACGTATTGGATGTATCATTATTTTTAGAGAAAGAGAACTTTGTTATTTTTACAGAAAGATAAATTAATGTATTTCCCCAGAGTTTAGGTTATTTGGGGTATGGAAATTGACAGTAAATTCTGAAGGCAAAACACATTTTGGATTGCTGTGGTTGGTGATAGATCCCTTCTTCAGCGAGTTTAGCTTTCATTCTAAGGATTACCAGTTTTGTTGATGATTTTGTGCTGAGTCTAATATCTTCAGTTTAGTAACTCATGAGGAGGGTTTGTTCATTCTGCTTTCTGAATAATTTTTTTCCCAAAATACATTAATGCTTTTAACTTACTTTTTCTGCTCCTGGCTGGAGAATGCTAGTGAGGTCAACAGATGTTTGAGTACCCCAAGCTGATACAAGCAGCAGGCATTTCTTGCTAGTGAAATCTTGGTGAAGATTTTTCGAAGCTTTATCAATACAAATTAGTCTTTTGAGTTCTTTTTTCTGATGCTTCCTCTTACTAAAGGATGATAGTTTTAGTATTAGCCCAGAAATGTCTCGAATTTCCTCATAATTTTTCTTTCTTCTTCTCCTCTCCCTCTTCACAAGTTTTCACTATTGTTTTTTTTCCAAGGAAGTTTGTCAGACCTCTGCCACATGAGAAAATTCTCTTGTGCAACATCTTAATTTGTACATGTTCTATTTCATCACACTGCTTCATTTCAGATCACAGTATAACTTTACAGTGGTAAAATTGAGCTGTTTTTACTGTCTGCTTCTAGAAGTCTGATGTATGTCGGTTGGTTGACTGGATATTTATTTTGTATGGATATCGGAGCACAAGAAACAAGCTTACAACGTGCTTCGTTTCCAAAGCAAGTCATAAAGATTTCAACGTATATTAGTATAAGACTGAAGCAACTCCCAAAATTTAGTGTTTGCTCCAAAATGCAAGGCATTATAGCAAGCCTACACAGTATTTCTAGCTTCTGTTTCTTTTCTGTGTTTAAAATACTTTGTATGTTTTTGTGTTGCCTGCAATAACTGCCTTCATCTTTTTGTGCAGTTAGCTCAATGTGCATGCCTTTCCTGCAGCAGGCACGCCTAGTTTTTCCACTGAATCCCTTGTTAGTGAGTGTCCTATTGACAGACATAGTAAGTGTCTTACTGACAGACATAATAAGAAAAAAATAATCTCATTATTCTAATAAAAAATTTTTAGTGAAACCTAGTTCCTCTTCAGGTTTGGAATATATGCAGTTTGTATTGTATACTGGGATGTAACATTTTATGAACTCATAGAACAAGAATATGATTTTACTTATTTTCAGGAAGTTTCTCCACTTGTTTGTATAATTCAGGGATTTTTCAGAGAGTCAAGAATACTACTTAGTTCTTGTGACTTGAATAGCTGACTGGTTAACAAGCGGAGTAGACTATTCAGATGGTTGAAAGAGATCCTTCTGGTGTTTCCTTATGGTTAACCTGCCCCCATCCCTTCCCCAAACCTGAAAAACCAAGATGCTTCAAATGAGGACAAAGAAACAATGGCATTGATGTTATCTTGGTTTTCCAGAATAGTGAGTAATAGACAGGTTATCGCATGAGGGTGGCTTCTATTGAAACGTCTTATTTGAAAGATGCAAGAGGTAATTAATATGTGGCATCAGTGGGCAAAGTGGTAATTCTCCTTTTCCAGCCCCTGTTTTGGGGATGGGCTTGCTCCCTGCTGCTTCCTGGCAGGCAGTTTATAGCTGTTTTATGCTGTCTTTCATTCTTCTCCTCCCCAAGCCTGGGCACTGATGAGCTCTGTTTAAGTTAAAGGAAGCCTCGGGAGTTTAAGTTTCATACCATGTTAAGGTCTTCATTTTATAATGGTTTCTATTGCCACTGTTTCATGGATAAGTTCATGACTCATATGGGTTTTCTGAAAGAGGGCAGTAGATAGGGGAGTTATGCTGAAAATAAATAGAGTTGGAGAACTAGACAGTCAAATGTATTAAAAGTAGAGTAGAATATCTAAAAAGCTCTTATTTTTGTTTGTATAATAACCAAAGAAGCATGTTTTAGAAGGTTTAGGTGGGTTATCTCTTATCTGTCATTTGTAATGTAAAGGTATGTGTACTTCAGAGATACATATGACAACATTCAGGGACATCCTAAAATCTCTGCTGTTTTCTCAATGGTTTTATACGGGTTATCTGTATAAATTTAGGATTCTCTGATCCCTGTGAGCTTTGGAACACTTTGTCTGCTTAAATTTGTCATAATAATTGACTTAGAGTGTCATATTAACAGTAATTGTCCTAGATGAAAATGATACATAAAGTTGCCACTTTGTAAAATTATATGATATACAGTTTTTAATGTTAAATATGAATCTGAAAGAATGATTATAATTCTAGGATTTTTAGATTGCTTTGTCATGCTGAACTACTTTTCTTAATTTTTTTCAGTTGATAAGCTCTATGAGCTCAGTAGCAGAGCACTGTCTCCCCTCCTTATTACGCACCTTGTTTGACTGGTACAGGCGTCAAAATGGAACAGAAGATGAATCTTATGAATATAGACCTCGATCTAGCACAAAATCGAAGGGGTAAGAGTTTTCCTTGCAAAAGTCTGTTTGATTTTTGTGTGCTTTCTTGTAAGAAAATGTGTGCTTTGTACTTTTTTGACAAGTATTTTGTATTTGGATCTGTCATTACCTAAATCAGTGTAGAAAGAGCATGGGCTTCTTTGAGGTAGTGTATTTAACTTGCGTATGGGCTTCTTTAAGGTAGTGTATTTCACTTGCGTAGATGATGTGCATGAAGTGACTTAATGATTTTGGGGTTGATATACAGAGGGAAGTTGGACGCTGATAATTCCAAGCCAGTTTGTCCCCTTTTTGAATTATTTTGGTTGTTGGCAGGTCCTTTTAGGAGAGGGCAAGATGTCACAAACCCCAAAGTCTTTCTAACCATCCATTTTATATACATGTGCAACAATGATTGCATGAAAGGCATGTATTTGTATGGAATATATTACATAAGACGTATTCTCTGCAATATTTGTATTCAGTCTTGTGTATGATACGTGTGTTCTTGATTTCTTATTTTAGGGATGACCAACAACGTGAAAGAGATTATCTACTTGAAAGGAGGGACTTAGCTGTAGATTTCATTTTTTGTTTAGTTTTAATAGAGGTTCTAAAACAGGTAAGCTCTTTTGCTTTGGCCAACTTCTTTTAATCTTTTGCTTTTAATGTTTTGGTCATCTCCTTTAAATTTTTATGTTAAAAACTGGAGCATATATATGATGAGCATATGCAGGCTGTAATTATGCTCTCAGTTGCATAAAGCCTTTGGCCTCTCCTGTCTTTTTACGTGCCTGCATTATCTCAGTTCATATGTCTTGGATCCGCTAAGTCAAAGCTGCTGATGTACTGCAAAAAGCAAAACTGTAAAAAATAACATTTTATTTATGTTCAGTGCCTTTTGTCTGCTTTAACATTTTTGAAATACAATGTGAAATCGTCGAATGGCAAGATTAAAATGTCACTTTTTAAAAAAAATTAGAAAGGGTATGTAATTTTGCTTTGCCTTATAATGTAGTGCTAGATGATGTTACACGCACAATTTCTGTTAATATAAAATTTGCATTGGTATATGGACAAGACGATAGAGTTTGGCTTCAAGTAGCAGCGTTTTTTTCCTTGCGTTTTTTTGAGAGGAGAAAAAGATTACTGTAAGAAAGGATTTGAAACATGAAGCAGACTTGAGCAAATTTAATTTTTCAAATACTTAAGTAGTTTATGTCTTTTATTTATAGGTACATGAAAATTAAATGGCTTTCTCTACTAAGTAAAGCAAGGACTATGGTTTAGTTTGCAAATAATTTGTTAGGAGATTTATGTTTATGTGGTTGTGTAGGGCATGTTTGTGATACAGGGAAAAATGAAAACAGTAAAACAAAAGAGCTGCCTGTCCTTCTCTGAGACACTTACCAATCATCCAAAGTGATATTCCTATACTGCATGCACAGAGATGCAGAGAGCACTATTAAAACCATCAAACTCCTACATGTTAGTGTTTTATAGAAAATCTTTAGTTCATGCTCTCTCCCTGCCTAAATTTTCTATCAGTGCTAAAGAAAAAGGGAAATGGAATAGGTTGTTTAGGATTGCAGGGTTGTATGGGTAGCTTCTGTATATTGAACTGGTACTAGTTTTTCTGTTGAGTAGAGTACATATTGCCAGTGATTCAGATGTCAGGAGTGGTGCCAAAATTTTGGTCTTGAAGAGAATCTGTGGTGACTCTTGTAATGCTTGGTGAGCCTATCACGCTTGTACTCTGGACAAGATAGGTATTTTTCTGATAAGGACTTTTTCCTCTGCTAAAGATCTGCAATGGGCCACTAAACATAGATACACTACTTAAGAGAATCCTTCAGCCAATTTAGTATTAAAAGTTATCTAAAGGAGGGTCTGTATTTTCTGCCTGTAATGTGCACCTGCAATTAGGCAGTCAAACAAAGCGCAGGAAGGATGGCTTTTTATCAGTAAACGTATTTACATTCACGTTGCATCCATCTTCCTGTCTTCCTGGGAGCCCTATCATTGCTTAATTCTTAGAAACTGGTTTTAGAGGGTGCAAAGGGTATGATCCAGCCCTTTCTGTAATATGCACAGAGCAACCGGAGAGAGAGTGACAGACATGACCTATGTAGGAACAAAAATTTTTTGCTTAAATGACTACGTATTACTCATTGTATGAATATGCATTGAAATAGCCAGTTCCAGTAACTGGAAGTTCTTAGACAAATAGCTTTCATGATGCACAAGAATATGAAATTCTCAAGCAGCAAGTGCTTTGTTTTCTGTAGACAAGAACAGTAGTCTTTTCTTCTAATATATTTTAGTGAAAATCTTAATCACTCTTAAGCAGTAATGTTTAGCAGGGTTATCCTAGTCCCTACCTAAATTACTTTGAAATTTTAAAGATATTATGACTTCATAATTATATA
This sequence comes from Pygoscelis adeliae, assembly GCF_000699105.1. Lineage (NCBI taxonomy): Eukaryota > Metazoa > Chordata > Aves > Sphenisciformes > Spheniscidae > Pygoscelis > Pygoscelis adeliae. Next base: position 5,476,789 of record NW_008824243.1, read on the forward strand.
TAGTGGTTTTTTTTAAAGAATACATTTGATTTTTAAGCAAATGTTTTCTTTTAAACCCAGGAAAAGTGGTGATGTCAGAGAACCTCACTAAAAAGGGCCTTCTAATGAATGCTTGGTTTTGGTTTCTCACCAAATTGTTACTTATTGGTAGGAAGATTTTTATGTTTTGGCTGCTTTCATCTGCAGAAAGTCTAAAATGGAGGTGATCATCTCTCCTGCATTCTTAGTTTTGTCTTCCTTTATATCAAGATGAAATGCATTTCGAGGTTAAATCTGTAATAGTAACACCACACAGTGTAGAAAGTGTGGAAAGACGCATAGTTAACCTAGTCTGATAAATTTTGATGACAAATTCAGAGTGTTTACATTACTGTTGTTTATTTTATTATGAATTTAATCCCTAAAAGCCAATATGCAAAATAATTTAAGAGAATGTCAATACAGGTTGTGTAAATATTCATATATTGCAGAATTAACTTGCTATTGTATGCCAACAAAGGATGTGTCCTTTGACAGTAGTGGGAGAGATTTCTACAGGGCATCTCACAGTACTGTTTATTTACTTCATACATCCATACGTGTATATATACATGCATAGTTACATACGTAGAAATGATATCTGCATTTCAGATACCTGTTCATCCAGTGCCAGATCCTTTAGTACATGAAGTTCTAAACTTGGCTTTTAAGCACTTTAAACATAAGGAAGGGTAAGTTTCACTTGTGTAGTTTAAAATATTTTGTGTGTATTACCAGCCGGTGCTTGATTGTTGTGATTGTTCTCCTTTGCCTCGCATGTAACATGTTGGTGATAACACTGTAAACGAACACCGATTGATATCTTTAAACTGAAAACGTATCTTGAAAGAACACAGCTGTGTTCAATATAATGCTGAGTTTATTTTGCTTAGAATATACTGAATGATTTGCATAGCCAGCCAGAGTAAGAAAAGTCTGAGTTTGGATAACTAAAGTAAACTTCCTATGCAGAATATGTCTGTTATGTCCGTTCGATGGAACGACAACACTTAAATGTCACCCATGCGTTTTATGCTTGACTTTCATTATTTTTATGGTAATAATCTGCCTTGCTATGGAACAAACTTTTTGTTTGTAATTGGGAACACACTTGGGGTTTAGAAGAACAAAGTTGTATTTAACACCTTTTTTTTTTTCTTTTTTTCTTTTTTTTCTCTAGGTATTCAGGAACCAACACTGGGAATGTGCATATTATTGCAGACTTATATGCAGAAGTGACAGGGGTTCTTGCTCAATCAAAGTAAGTTCAGTCTCTGACTCTTCTTGCATTTGGGGAAAAATGAACTCTAGACTTAAAGACTATTTAATACAGCAGCGTTTGTTAATGACACAGTAACTAATCCTTTAAGTGTCAAGTGTAGTCTGACGTGTCCGTCTCATGTTCCAGCACAATAAATTTGAACAAATCAAGAAATAATCTTTAGTACAATTCTGAATTGCTTGGCCGTCAACTTGTAGGTGCAGGGAAAGGAGGCCTGGTATCAGTCAATACTTGTTGTTCAGTTAACAAGCGTATTCTAATGTGCTGATCATCATAGGCACTCTTAAATGACTAGATTTTACGTATCAGGGTTCATCTTGCTTGTATTTCTTTTACTGTAGGTGCTGTTATCATTAATGGACTAAAGAAATCGGTTCAAAATTATAGACATCATATAAAAGTAACTAAGAATGCAAATCATTGCCATCTATATCCCTTGTTCAGGTTTCAAGCTGTTAGGAAGAAGTTTGTCACTGAATTAAAGGAACTGCGACAAAAAGAACAGAGTCCTCACGTAGTACAAAGTATCATCAGTTTGATTATGGGAATGAAGTTTTTTCGAGTAAAGATGTATCCTGTGGAGGATTTTGAAGCATCGTTTCAGTTCATGCAGGTAAATGAATATTACGGAAAACTAAAATGAGCATAATTTGATCGTTTAAGTCATGAAGCTACAATGATGCTTGCTGTGATCAGTCTCTCACTCGTGTGTCGTCTTTCATCCTTTTCTCTTTAGTTCATAAGTTCTCAGAGGTATGAATCATTTGTTTCTCTGCAGTTCATGAGTGCTTAGCATGAGAACCTGTTCTCAATTGTCTCAGTAATGTGGCAAACTGGTAATATATGAATTTATTCAAGACTAAATGAAAATGGGTAGCAATCAAATAATTTTATTTCTTTATGAAAGCAGTATGTTAAAGAAAAAAAGTTAGTTGATATATCTTTTTTTAACAGCTGAGGTGCCAAGAAACACTTTTGTTTAAAAAACACTTCAGTTAATTTTCAGGGAGACTTAAAATCTCTTTGTTTGCTTCTCTTGATTGTGGATTAAAAATTGTCTTAATGAATAACTCGCCCATTCCACAGTAACTGAAGTTATTGCAACTTGGTCGTAAATTTTATTAGAAGTATTTAACAGCTGTTGACATGGATCTCAATCCTGAAAAAACTACCATATACATGGATGCTTTAGATTGTGTCCAGAGTGGTCAATTTGGTATAGTGGAGTATGCATACATGTGTATGGATTATTTATTTCTCTGTAAAATTTTCTTTGCATCAAAGTCATCTTGAAAATGAAAATGAGTATATAGAAAACAAAATACTTAATTTTCTAATAATTTCAATAGAAATAAACGTTTATTTTTTAAAACTTCAGAATAATCTGAGGAAAACTGTGCATATTTATATTCTTTTATATTCTGAGTAGAAAGTAAATAGCTATCTGGTATTATGAATGTTCTCCTTTCAATTTCTTTTTAATTGCTGGGGAAACAGGTTTTTAAGTTTCTAATGTTTTGTAAAGTTGATAACGTCAAGGAATATAAGACTAACTTAAGCATATTGCATGTTTTAAATTCAAACTGGCAATTAATGTGATACTGCTAGTGGTTTTTATGGCATAGAGACATAGGCATAAAGGCATTTGTCTTCTTTTTTCTGAATATTTTTCTAATGCTTCCTTACTAAGGAATGTGCTCAATACTTCCTGGAAGTAAAAGATAAAGATATAAAACATGCACTTGCTGGTTTGTTTGTGGAAATTCTCATCCCTGTGGCTGCTGTAAGTATTTTTTTCTCTCCCCCCCGCTATTCCCCTCAATTTCAATTAAGCTCTCATTGTTAAAATTGCTTTCATTAATCCTCAAATATTGCATTTTTACAGATTCAAAAATACTATTAAGTAAATTACAAGCACCTACATAAACTTTTAAAGGAAAATGTTTCAGAGTGATTTGTGTATTAGCTAGTTTCCAATATTTTTTCAGAACTTCTTAAAACTGTCTGTTTTCTAGACCCTTTTATCACCAAAGTACTGTGTAATATACTTGGTCTAAAAATGTGAAATTTCCTTGCTTTAATATTTGTTCACTCAAGGGTCCAACTGACTTTTCTTTATTAGCCAAAACCTGTTAAGTTCTTTCTAGAATAAACTGAGATGTAACATTTTTACAGTCTGATAGGGAGAGTGTGAACTCCTATGCAAGAAGGAAGAATGTAGGTTTTGGCTAATTAAATAAAAATTGTTCATAGAGGTGAGTGTCTACTAGATGTAATCCTTCAAGTGGAAGAGCAGTCAATCATCTCCCATACGTGTTTTAAAGCTAAAGCCAGCAATTTTACTCAGCAGCCATGAACAAGGAAAAAACCTTGATATCACAGTGTTGGATGTACAGTGCCTGTAATGTTGCTTGTGAGAATGCTTTCGGTCAGGACAGGTTCTCCCCCTTCCTCCCAGTCCGCTTCGCTCTCGTGTAAAGCTTGGTCAACAGGTCAATGAGAAGTTACGGCAGCTCGGTATACCTCAAGCTGACCATTTACCACAAGCTCAGAAAGTTTCATCGTAGTAAGATGGATACTTGCTCTGATTGTTGTCCAAAATGATAGTTGTATTAGCAAATGCTAGGCCACAGTGTGTTTGGCATGCTGTCCCGAAAAATGGCAGGTCATGATGTTACGACTGACTGTAGGGGCGTATCTTGCTATATATGGAGAACTGGGACGTGTAGATCCCGTTTTGTAGAATGAGGCTAGCACGCCGGGTGGGGACCCCGTCTAAGCAAGCTTGGAGGAAAAGCAAGACAAATCTCTGAAGTCCTCCTTCAAATGGTCTGCCCTGCCCTGAGATGTGGGGAAATGCTTCTCTCCCTTCACTGGTCTCAACCTTGTGGGTTTGTTTTTTTTTTTTAAATTAGGAGGGAGACAATCTTTCTTCTTAAGGCATGACCATAAAGAGGCGGTGTTAGTAGTAGCTGTTTATTGACTGAAGTCTCGATCTTACCTGGGTGTACTGACAGTCTTCTAGAGAAGAATTTCTTGTCCTATTAAAAAGTAAATGCATTTGTCATTTTGAACTCCATAGTTGCTTGGCAGTTGGAATGGGGGTGCATAGTGAAAGTACTTAGCATTTAGGTAAACACGAATATTAGTTTGCAAAATCGTAATTTAAATATAGTGAAAACTGCATGTACAATAATGAGGCAGAAGCAGCATTTGGGAATTGGGACTATCTGGTGGTAACTGCAGAGGCACGCGCACCGGCTGTGCAGAGCGTGTGTGTTGTTTTGTGGATCACTTCCTACAAGCAAAGCCTGAATCAGCGCTTTAAACGTTTGGTGAGGGAGGCTTGATCTTTCCTTCTGACTCATTGAGTCTCAAATAATTTCATACAAATGGAGCTTCTTAAATAGAATTGGAGAGCCCCATCCCAGATTGAGATGCAGTTGAGAGGGTTAGTCATTCTCTTGGAAGATGAGATGCAAATTTGAATCTTTTTGAAGCAGATGAAGGAACTGAATCTAGATTTTTCTGTATCTTGGATACAGAAAATTGCTTAGGCGAGGAAGCTGTTGGGTTTCGGCATTGTGACTTCTTTACTGTCATTCTCTTGCTTCATCATTCAGGCATTTTTAAAAATATGACCTGATTTGGACCCTGCAGGTATGATGGATGACAGCATATTTTACAGTGGGGAAGTTAAATCTGATCTGTAAGCCCAAGGTTATATCCCAAAGCCACAGTGTGGTGCTGGCAACAACTGACAGATTTCTCATGTGGAGCTAGCAGGTTACTGATCAACTTACAGCTTAAGAATAGCAAAAGATAAATAATTTGGGGGTATGTAGGAAGTAATTTAAAACATAACTACTTTCTCAGTTCTTTCTTGTTGGATTTGTACACATTACAGAGATACTATACACTATTTTTTATGCTTCCCCATCATGAATGTTTTCAGAGTGTTCTTAGCAAGGTGGACATGGCATCTCTTTTAATAACTGAATAATAAAAACTAACAAAAAATTATCTTATCTTATAGGGATATTATGAGTATAGAGGATCTTTTCCAGAAAAGCCAACCCCCTCTCCAACACCCCACCCCCCAATTTGATAAATAAAGCAGAAACACAGTATAAAACAGTAGGTTGAGAGTAACGTTTAAATGGATCGTCACAGGTATCCAGAGAGAAGCCTAAGAGACTTGCAGGGGTTTTGATGAAGAAGGTAGCTGCCTGGTTTGTGGAAGGAAGGCTATTCTGTATGCAAGGACAGAGTGGGTAAAAAAAGGCATAGGGTTCCATGTATCTGTTTCATTAATTCTGAAAGCTGAACAAAGACCACTTACAGGGTTGGTTGGCTGGTAATCCTGTGCATCGTTTCCTAAGTTTTCAGTTTTTGCAACCGGAGGACGTAAAAGAAGAGGGAAACAGTGAAAAAGTTATGGATGTTATTTTTTTTGAATATATGAAATAATGCTTCTAAAGAGTTTCAGTGTAGTTTTTATTTGTTAGTTGGTAGCAAATACTTTTTCTTCTTTAAGTATGGAATACAGGCCACATTCTTAAAATAGTGTTTTTTTAATGGGTTTTGGGTTTGTTTTGTTGTTTTGGTTTTTTTTTTTAGCTGTTTCATTGTCGTGTATGATGTGATTTCTTATGCTTCTGTTTATTTCAGATAAATACACTCAAATACTTCACCTAATGTGCGATTTAACTTTTGAATGTTCTTGAATTCATGGACATCTTAATGTATATTTAAATTGCCTTATGTATGAACTTTTAAACTCATTTATGTGTGTATTTTTTTTAATAGGCTGTTAAAAATGAAGTGAATGTGCCATGTTTGAAAAATTTTGTGGAGATGCTTTATCAGACTACCTTTGAATTGAGTTCAAGAAAGAAGCATTCACTGGTATTTTAAAGAAATATTTCAACTTCTCCATTTTGCTCATCTTAGACTTTTAAGCTAGTACATTTTATGAGGAAAAGCTAACAGCTGTATTTAAATCTTAACTCACCACTCAGATGAAGTGTAATTACATTCACACTGTGTATGTGCATTTGCTCTAATTTTGATTTGTTTCTTTGTGCAAGATACATGCTCTGTTATCTCACTTGTGAGATTGTCTTGAAATCAATGCTTGTTTTTTATTATTTTAGTGGGTTTTAGCACAGAGTTATTTAACCTAATGTCTCTTCTAAAAAGAACTTGCATTCAGGGAGTCTGTGTATTTAAATTATGTTTAATTAAAAGGTGGAAGAAGATGGAAGTGTCAGACAAGACTCTTCCAGGAAAACAGCAGCCTGTTAATAGTCCTGCTCTGCCTGTTTTCTCCTCTCCTCATACACTTTGTTTTTCTTTTTCCACTGTTTTTTATTATCTCTTTCAGATACAAATATCTGTGAGGGTTTTTTCCCTAAGACTGCAAATTAGCTTTTCCCCTAAAACTGCATCTTAGCAAGGATTTAAATCTCTTATTAATGCAGTATTTGGTAATTCTTGATGACCGCGGCAGCCATGTTTCAAGTTGATTCACTTCACTTTGCTGGAAATGTAGAGCTAAATTTTGCATTACAATTGGCGTATTCAGTAAATGCAAGTGAACTTAAAATGATTTATCCTCGCTTTCATGTTAGGGATGAGCTTTACTTTCTGGTATTCTGAGCATATAAAGCATATGTCATTGTACATGGTTAAACTCCTTGTGTAAGAATACCATAAAGTAGTTGATGTTAGTATTCACAATCTCATTTTATTTATGAAGTCGGAAACATTGTTACATCAAGATTACAATTTACCCATTCATCCTCATTAATGTTAGGGCTTTCATGACAAGGTAATCTGCAGTCAGATTTGGTATTAATCACCATTATGTATTCTGTTAAAGTATGTGGTGTTTAAACAAATCTTATGTTACTAAAGCAAAGCAAAGTCATGCTAATCTGCATATTCACAGGCTTTATTAATTTGTGCTTCATTCCTTACTGAAAGTAGACCTTGAGGAGAAGTAACGCTTCTGACAACCTAAAGTCTGCCTCAGTTTTTACTGAGTTGATGATGTTTTTCCTGAATATTCTTATTAGAAGCAGTTCCCTCTCCCAGCACGTAGGACACCATAAATTGAATCATGTGGTTGCAGGGAAGAGCAAAGGGTGAGATCTGCTCGCCGTCTTTGTCTGAGATCAGGCCTTGCTAGGGGATGAGCTTCACCATGGTCCCGCTGCCCTGGTCTTACACCACGAGCTCTTACAGCACATAGGTTATACCCAGGACACCAAGCCTGGCATGCATGTCCTAGTGCAGGGGAAGGGCTGCTGTGCAATGCCAAAACTGTGAGAGTGAGAGGCAAGAACCGACTGTGTGTCTCATTCTCAATGTACAAGATGTGGGAGGTCTGCAAAGAACAATTTGATCAATTCTTTTTCCCCCCTACTCATAGGCTTTGTATCCATTGATCACCTGCCTGTTGTGTGTCAGTCAGAAACAGTTTTTTTTAAATAACTGGCACGTTTTCCTGCAGAACTGTTTGTCACATCTAAAGGTAAGAGTCCTTTTCAATTCAGGAACTGTTGCAAATCGATAGCATTTATTCCAATATGTTCTCAGCATTCTCGTGCCAAATAAACAGTGAATATTTGGCTGTTTAAAAGGACACTGTGAAATTTTTTTTTTAAATTAAGACTTAAGTCTCCATTAGTATCAAACTTACTACTAAGTTTTTGTGATGCTGTGTAATGCTGGAAATAGATGTGGCCCCCTTGGGGACCATCAGTTTTATTGAGTGAAATCTGCAGGAGAAGTATCTGCTAAGAAATGCTATTTATGCCAGAGAAAGTACAAACTGTAATTCTTCATGTGCAAATTATATGTGAGAAAATAAGTGGCTTGTCTACTCCTCTAAGTAGAATGTATAGTAAGTGCGAACTTTCTCTCTCTTGTTCACTTATTGAAGGAATAGAAAATGAATTGGGAGTCCAGAAAAGAGATTATAACTACAGCCTGTGATATATATTTTCCAAATAAAAATTACAGTGTCCCTTTAACTCATGGCTTCAGTTGATAGCATTGTAAACATGAGTTGATTGATAAAGAGATCAAGATACTTAGAAATTAAGGATTTGTTTTAGTGACTTTCTTGTAGCATTAATTGTTGTACATGTTCTTTCCTTAATTTTGATTAACAAAGTTCATGATTTTGCCTAATGTATTGATTTTGATAATTTTAATAAGTTCTTTGATCCACCTTCACAATATTCATTCTGGTTAGGTATCAGTGACAATTCTGAAGCTTATTAGTAAAATACGTAAACCAGCATGAAGTCAAAAGGAAACAGGTTTAGCTGCTTGGATTGTTTTTTAAGGGTCATTTTGTTTTCATGACATCTTTCACACTTTTCTGTTGCTTGTTGGGTTTTTGTATATTTTTCATCTAACATTGCAGTTCTTTTGCAATATTTGCCTTGATTTTTGTTTTGTTGTTTATTTTGCTTATGGAGGCTGCTTTTGCTTTTGTTTTTAAAGCTTTTAAAAAAGTTCTTACAATCTAGGAGTTGCATTTGTCTGGCATAATGTCCATTGCTGATAATGGATGTATTAAAACTATAAATGCCAGTGAGTTTAACTGGTAGTTGCTGAGCATGCATTTTATATTTTACTTAGTTTTGTTAACCACTAACAGCTTAACACATTTACTGTAAGGCTCTATTCAGTAGAAATTCTACATATGAATTTCTGCAATTCAGAATTTGCAGTGTTAGGATGCTGTGCCATCAGTGAGTTGTTCAGGATAATTTATGGCTTGGTTTAATTTGGCCCAGCAAATACTATTGGTTTTTTGGGTGCCTACCTTGTTCAGAAACTTGGTTGAGTTTAATCTTGAAAAATAAACCCCCACTGTCCTCATGTGTCTTATGAATTAATGTGTTCCTTTGTTTCTGAAGCTAATTAAATGCATGCACTCTGTAAAAAGTAATCTCATTAATTTATAAATCTGAATTTTACAGCAGTTTAGTCTTTTAGATTTCTCCTTCCCCATTTTATTTCCTGATTTCCTAATGGCTAAAGTTATTTTATTTGCAGTTACCTAAATACGTAAAATGCAATAAGGATTCAAAATCCATTGTCTCTAGTGTCTTTGTTATTTAATAAAATAATTTTGAGAGTTACTGGGACATACTTTAGAGTACTGAAAAGGTTCATCCACCCCTACCATGTTAGTTAAAATTAACACATTAACGACTGAAATAACAACAACACTTAGACTCTGTCGCAGGGATATTCTACGAAGAGTACAAGTCGCCGTTAGCAAGTCACCAAGAGATAACATAGGTCATGGATTCATGGTGCTCACTTTATTCCATGGTGACTGCCCAGTGCAAACTCTTACCTAGCAATGAACACCATGTGGTCATACTTCGGTGACAGAAATAAACAATTTCCCATTTGCCATGGTGTGAAAGCTCACATCTTTACAGTTGCTCCATAGGACCTGATGCAGAGTATATTCATATGCTGCCTTACCCTGCAGTATTTCGGTGCTACATTGCACTTGATAATGCTCTCGAGAGTGCTCTGGATCCTAATCCAGTACTAGCAATGTTTATTGCCCTTGTAAACTCTTTGTACTGGGTTTCAGTGCACACTACCTTTAGTTATCCTCAAAGCAGGCTTAATGTATGGGGAAAACATCCTAGCCTTGCTGAAGGGAGGAAGCCTAGGGGTCTGGACCGATGCAAATAGCAGATAAGTGAGTTGTAAGAGTCAGTTTAGACCAGGAGTGTACCAAAGGGTGTTTCTTGGCGTACGTGTAGCTGGCCTTGTCCCGCAAAGCAGTTGGTGTGCTGTTTCAGCATTGCGCCCAGCAGGGCGTTTCTTTACACACTGTAGTGTAGGCAAAATTCTGAATTTGTTCAGCAGAGAATAACACGGGGGCAGTATTGTAAAACGTTTTGCTTACTTTTTTGACTAGTATTTAGATAGACTAATTCTAGCAGGTTTGTCAGGAAGCTGATAGACTCTTGGATGGAGCTGAGTTGTCGTGATATCCTTACCACCTCTGCCGGGGAGAGGAAGGAACATTTAAGAAAGCTGCTGAAATGGGAGAGAAAAGTGTCTTATCACTCTGCACCACTGCTGGGTGGAAAATAATAATTTTTTTTCACAGTTTAACCTTAGTGTCTGTTACCACACAACCTTAAAAGTTAGAGGAACATTTTCTGCCACTATAGCAAAACCTGTATTTCTACTGAATAGAGTCCTTACTAGACAGCTATCTGTTGTTTTTGTGCTTTTTTTCATCTAACATGCATGTGCCTTCCATTCTCATGTTTGTTATGTTTTGCTGTCTCACATTGCTTTATTTAGATGCCATCTAACAACAGTATCAGAAAACAAATAGAAACACTTCAGGTGAGTTAATATGTTGTTTTAACTCAGTGAAACGTTGCTTTGTCTCATGTAAATACTTTGGTTTGTTTTTTATGTTAATTGTATTTTGTGCTTTCCTTTCTTTGTAAAATTGCTGTTATACTGTTAAGAAGCAACAGGTCTAAGAATAGCTAATGTTTCAAAGATCTTTTTTTCTTGCCAGGGAGTAAAGGAGAAAGATCAGAAAATTATCTAATATCAGTTTTTCCTTGCGGGTGAAAATTGGCTTTGTGAGATTGAGTATCAATATCGCAGCTGGTTTCCCTGAACAGCAGTGCATGTTTCCACTGGAAGTAAACTACCTATTCAGATATATGTTTTTTTCTGTCAATTCATTTCAAAAAGTGTCTTGCATGCGAGCAAACTTGAAAACATTTTCACAATAGAAAAATGTGAAACTGATTTACTATAACAACTTGCAGTGCACTAACTTGAAAGACTTTTACACCATTGGTTTTGCAGGTTTTAAAAAGTAGAAATTGTTTTAGTTCAGAACAGAAGAAAAGTTTAACATCAGTATTAAAAAGTACTTTCTTCAGTAAGTGATTACATTTGACTAACATGGAAAAAATTCTATTTTGTCTCTTGCCTTCATTGAGATATGTTTCATTGACTCATCTTAATGTGTCATGTAAGACCACTGTAGATTTGCTCGTAGTTTTTTGGTTTTGTAACAGACATACAGTTCTTGACAGCTTATTCCATAGTCTGCTGATACAATTTTTGTTAAAAGTTTTAGGATTGTAAACAAAACTATGTTTTTGAAAAAAAAAAAACACAAAAAAAAAACCCCAAGCAACAAACAACCCCAACCAAACCCTAGGTAAGACTGCTTTTAAATCTGACAGGCATCAGCTAAAAAGACTGAAATTCAGCCAGGTTGGTGAATTACATAGCCATATATACTCTATTCTAGTTGCAGTAATCTCAAAGAGAAAAGGAAATACTGACATATTGACATGAGTATACAAGAAGTGTGCCATAAATTAGACCCAAAAAGCCATTTTCTTCTAGCATATTTGTTTAGTTCCTAGTTATGGGAAGAGAACATGAAAATTTTCAATGCTTAAGAAATTAGAAGTACTGCTGTATTTATTATGTAACGCTTTTTAAAAGGTGAATGCCTCCTTATACGTTCTTTTTCTTTTTTTTTTTTTTTTAAACAAAGCAGCAAACTTTGTCATAACTAACCAGAAGTAGCTATATTGGATGGTAAACCTAACAGATGGAATGTTGTTAACACATTGTAAAATATCTGCTACCTATACAGTTTTTTTGATTAGATGATTGAAAGCCAATAGTAAATTTTTGGTTTTCTTCTGGACCCGTAAATTAAGCTCCCCTTTGGAATATCAGAAATAAGAAAATTGAAGCATTATTCAGTTCTAGACACTGCATTTCAGATTGACTTTGATAATGCGTGTACCAACAAATTCACCAGCCTGCTTTGAACATCAAGAACTGTTGGCCTGTAGATGAAATATGATGAGTAATAATATCATGGCTTTTTGCTGTTTAAGTTGTTTAAAATCAAAGTTATCACCGTCTCACGCTCTCGTACAATTATGAGCTTTTACTTCTTCCTCACAGTAGCACTGCTGGTAAATTAACTGGACAGTGGGACAGTTATCTGTCTGAATACTAACCAGGGACAGGTGTAACTTTTTACTGGTCAGATTTTGTCCAGATCACCTTCTTAAATTTACCCACTGCCTATTTGCAGGTGTGCTAATTCAGAGGCGATTGCAGGAACTCATTGATGAGTGTGAAGGGAGGGTAGAACAGCATTATCGCTGATGTAGACTGGGTTAATTTATTCCCTCTATATTCTGATAAACAGTCATGTATGTTATTTGTCTGTGAAGTACCACTTTTCCTTTTGTGATAGACTTTTAGCCTTTCTTAAAGTAAGCTGCTCCCAAAACCAATAGTCCCGACCCACCTGTGTTAAAGCCATCCAAATTACTCTCCTTTGTATAGTCTATTGGACAGACATGGCCGTGAAATTATTTGGATCAACTTACTGGTGTTAGTTGGACTTTTACTGCTACAGTCAGTGCAAAGGGAGCAGTGAGATTGCAGAGGAGGGAACCAAGGATGAGACCATCTCTTTTCAAACAGTATGGTCTTAGATCCACTTACACCCTTTGTGAAATTGCACTCCTCTTGTCCTGGGAGGACAAAGTAGTCTGCTATTCTGACTCATTGGCTTGTGGTAGAGGCCACAAAATGTGAAATTAGTTAGGTTCAAGCCATCATATAGATACGTCTTGAAACAGAGAGACTTCACTGGAGATGGGGAAGGTGTGTTTTGGGGGTTCTTCTGTTGGTTTTTTGCTTGTTTTTGTTTGGGTTTTTTTGTTTGTCTTGTTTTGTTTTTAACTGAGAGAATGCCTAAAAAGGTGACAACTGGGAATCATTTATTCTGTTCATAAGCTCATACTTATGGCCAATTCCAAGAATCTCACTAGACACTTCAAGACTATAAATACACCAAGAATCCCTAGTTGGAAAAGGGATTGCTGGAGTTGGTACGAAGAATGTTAGTTACTTACTGTTTTACACAGTTTAAGAGCTAGGAGGAGCAAAGCTAAACTCCTAGTAGCAGCTTTAAGACAAAAAGTAATTGTTTTTCATACAGTGCATAATTTAAACTGAATTATGCCACAAGATTTCATATTAATTCAAGAAAAAGCTAGCTTAATTGTTACAATAAAAATCCACTGGAAGTGAGTAAAGACTAATACAGCCCACAGGAAACGGCTGAGTTGCGTGAAGCCTGGAGTGCACACCCAGAGAAGCATCCTTGTGTGCCTGCCCTGTTTTGCATTCTTTTCTTTTGCACCTGCTACTGTCCACTGTCATAAACTGGATGCTGGACTTAGACTTTGTGCCTGATCCAAAGCAGCTACTCCGATGTTTTAGACAAACTATAAGTTAGTAGTTTGTTATAAAGTAGGTATTCGTTACCAATGGCTTTCTGAGCAAAGTTCTTGGAAGCAATACACTCTTGGTGTTCATCTCAAGAGGAATGTCTGCTTTTTAGTTACTCCTCTGCTCTCAGAGTGAAAGGTTTGTAAAATAACCTGGAATTACTAGTTAAATATTCAGGTAGTATTGGAAATACGCAGTACAGGGTCATTTTTATGAAAACACGTTAAAACTTGTAGTCGGTATTAAACACATCCATTTTCATCGTTAAAAAAATTTGAAAATATTCTCAAAAGTCAAAAGAGTAATAATAAAATTTTCTGAGTATCTCACAGGCAATGGTAACTGTATTTTTCATTTATTTTACAGAATAAAGATCCCAAAATGTCCCGAGTTGCACTGGAATCTTTGTATAGGTTATTGTGGGTTTATGTTATTAGAATAAAATGTGAAAGCAACACTGTAACTCAAAGGTAAGTTTATTATGCAAAGGATTTTAAACTATTGATTGGTGGGTTCCCCCCCCCAGTGATATCAGAAGAGATCTTGAAGCCAGCTCAGGGATGGTCTAGTCAGGTAAACAGGGGAACAAAGACTTCATCTTAATAGAGAAAACCAAAAGAACTTGATTACTTTAATGAGGAGAAAGAATAGAGTCTACAATTCTCTTTGCAAGGATATGCAGGGACAGAAGAGGGCAGAGAGATAAGAAGCAGGAAATTTATTAAAGTTAAAAGGCACTAATGGTACCAGAACAAATACAGTATGAAGTGGCCATGACGAAGTATGGGCTGGAAATGAAAAGGTTTTCTTTATAAATTAGCATCATGAGAATTTGGAATAGTCGTTCAGATTTTGTCCCCCCTCCTGACTATTACTAACTAGTTTAAAGCAGGATCTTGGTCACTTTATACATGACACCATGATACTGTTGCCTGTGACAGTAGAGGGCTGTACTTTGTGTAGGTGGTCGTACCTGTCATATGCTTCTGTATTATTTAGTGATAAACCCCCCACACTTTTCCAGATTTGAACTGTAACATCTGTGCTATTATAAAAAGTTATTTTTAAAAGGTTTTTTAATTTCTTTTTGTTTCTGAATTCTTGTAGCCGTCTCATGAGCATTGTATCAGCACTTTTTCCAAAAGGATCACGTAGTGTGGTCCCACGAGACACACCTCTGAATATATTTGTGAAGATTATTCAGTTCATTGCTCAGGTAAGAATACATCCAGGTAGAGCTATAAGAACAGGATGAACATTATTTGGAAGAAATGTAAATTTAAGGTTAGTTTTTGAAATATTTGCACTGAATTAATAGTCTTCTATCTTGAATAGAATCTCCCCAAATATGTATAACAAATGAAATGACTTATTCTGTTTCTACTAGTGGCAAAATTATTTTACTTAAACTTCAGTAACTGTTGTGTATTAACATTATGATTATTAGTATTTACATTTGTATTGCGCTGTTGTGGGTGTAGGTGTGTGTGTATATATATATATAAATACACTAATATAACTAGTATATTCCATTATAATATTTTTATAAGGGACAAAGCATTTGAACAGTAATATCCACTTATATTTAGCCTGGAGACTAGCCTCTGTAGACAGAAAAAATATGCAATGCATGCAGTAGTGTGTAGTTAATTTTGCATTATGATTTATATTATTTTAGGTGCTTCTGTTGTCCTAATATCAAAATGCAGGATATGATCTCACAAGATAAACTCTCATTCATCTATAACCTTATAGATTAGAGACATGTTTTCCTGTCTTACAGATAGCTTGTCTGTTCTTCAGCTTCCAAGATGTTTTGCTCCTGGTCATACAGGGATGAGGCAGGGCACAAAACCCTTCACTGTTTATATTTGTTTCCTAGGGCTCCTCTTTTTATCGCTAATTTTTAGTTATCTAAAACAGCTCATTTGTAGAAATGTTTGACCTGAGCAGAATCGTCTGGGAATTTTTTCAGGAGAAATGGTTCAACTATATCAGGGGATGAGCTGTGTTGAATTGTACTATATTTAAAAAAGAACATTAAGTCATAAGAATAAATAGGAAAAAAGGAATATTTTAAAATTATTTTTATTTTTTAAACTTTTAAGACATGATACCCAGCACCTGTGCAAAGACAAGAAATTAAACTATGCATATTAACAGAAAAGACATGATCATATGATTCTATTTTCCTTTATAGGAACGTTTGGATTTTGCGATGAAAGAAATAATATTTGATCTTCTTAGTGTTGGAAAATCACCTAAAACCTTCACTATTAATCCAGAGGTAAAAAAAAAGCTCCTTACTTGCATGCAGCGAGAACAGGGCATTGGGGGATTTTTTGGGGGAAAGTGGTTAACTATTTTTGAGCCGGGATGAAAGCAGATTAATGAGTATCTGAAGGGGTGTTGTGCTAAAACTAAATAAGTAATTGTAGTCGTGCACAATTGCTGTTTCATTTCCGGTGAGTAAGCTAGCAGCAGTACTACAGTTCAGACTCATTTCAACCATAATTTCACTAAGTATGTGTGAATTTTGGTTACAGTATAACTGTAAAGCCTTCTTTCAGGGAAGTCGTACCTAGCTCTTATGGTTCAAGGCCTAATCTAACAGATGAGATGTTCAAGCAATGTCTGTCTTCAGTATGTCATTCTCGAGATTCATATTAAGTCCTTTAGTGCTCTGTAGTATAAAATATTTGGTATATTAGCCCGTGCCACGTCAGTTAGCTGGTATCAGAGTTGTGGGGAGGCACTGAAGGCTTAAACATTATTCTTGTTACTTTCATTACCCTAATATCTAACATTTAAATAATGCCTGTCCTACTGGAACCATACTGCTGTCTGTTTAAAAGAGAGGAAAAATGCAATTTGTGTTTTGCCTCATCTGTGTTACTTTGTTATAATTTCTTCTGTTTTCTCTCTCCTTTTTCTTCCCTTTTTTGCTATTGAAGAGGATGAATATCGGCCTCAGAGTCTTCCTTGTCATAGCAGATAGCTTGCAGCAGAAAGATGGTGAACCACCAATGCCAACAACAGGAGTTGTTCTTCCCTCAGGAAATACTCTGCGTGTGAAGAAAATTTTTCTTAATAAAACGCTGACAGATGAGGAAGCAAAAGTTATAGGTATGTTGTATTCTTTTGTAAGTTGGCATTCCAATATGTGTGTATATGTTCTCAATTATTCTCCAGCAGTACCTTTGTGTAACTTTATTTCTGTATTTATTTTAATTGTTAGCAAAAATTTAATGATAGTCTCTTTTAGCAGAATTGCTTTGATTCTTTAGAGAGGGCTGCTAGACAATATTGACCTTCTGGTGTCCAAGACCAAATCCATGGCTTTTTTGGAAGTGTTTTGCACTGCCAAATTAGCACAAAGAAGCCTGAGTGCAGTTAGTGTGGTAAATAGCATGGCAATTTTTGTTCCCTTGATATCACTCTAGAATGTCCGAAATGTCCCACAGCTGAAGTGGAGTAAGACAATTTTGATCCCTGTGCTCTATTGGTCTTCTGTGGATGAGGTGGTCATCTCTAAAGGACTGTTTCAACATGTAAAATTTAAATTAGAACTAAAATGCTCAGAATTGAGAAAATGGAAAAGCAACTACTGGTTGCTTCCTTGTTTATGTTTGTTCTGAAAGAAACTTCTACTTTCATACAATACCTCCTACTACTCATTTAACATGCCTTTCTTTTGACATTTAAAGTGTGTGTTTCATGTAATCTTTTGTACAAGGAGAAATTTGTCCTAAGCTGAATAAGTGGCAAATATTTTAATAAAAATGTGAAAAATGTGAAATTTTTAATAAAAATGAGAACAAATTAAAGAGGTGATCGGAACTCTTTGGCTTTTCAGGAATGTCCATATACTACCCTCAAGTCAGAAAAGCGCTAGATAGCATTCTTAGGCATTTGGACAAAGAAGTTGGAAGGCCCATGTGCATGACTAGCGTGCAGATGTCCAATAAAGAACCTGAAGACATGATTACGTATGTACTGAATTACAATATTTTCAGTGTCATAGTTATGTCATACTGTTTTTATGCTGTAATGTTGCAGATGCCATCATTAATGCATTACAATTGTTGGCTTTTTACTTGACTATTAAATGAATGCTAACTTCATTAATTAATGATAAAAAATTCTGTTAGCTCCTTAGTTTTGACATGAAATTGAAAATATTTGTGGTGTACTGAAGTAGATTTTCCTGTTGTTTTGTTGGTTATAAACTGTTTTTGTAGGGGTGAGAGAAAACCTAAGATAGATTTGTTCAGAACTTGTATTGCTGCTATCCCAAGGCTGATTCCAGATGGCATGAGCAGGACTGACCTCATTGAATTGCTTGCAAGGTAAGGGACATGAAATTCTGCTCTTAGTGGATGTTCCTTTTTAAATGCTGTGTGTATAAGAGTTTGTCAGTGCACTATGTAGTGTGAGTCCACTGCATACAGAATCCATTCTTCCTATTCCTGCCTACCTTCTGCGGTTGGTCAAGTGCTACTGGCCAGAGTAGCAGGAGGTAAATTTATCCTGAAGATCTTATGCTTATTTTTAGAGAGAATTTTTTGATAAGTAGGAATTTATTTCTGTTGCTTTGTTTTTTGAACTTGTTTTATCTTTTTGTTACTACTGTCATACTTTTCCCCCTTTTTTCTTTTCTTTTTTTTTTCCTTTCCTATTGCTAATACTGTAAATTATCATAAAGGCATTCTTCTTTGACATTACCAAAATGTGAGACAGGCACTTACGGGAAACTTTTTTTCTTGTTCTCTACCAATCCTGCTTCCTTTTTCCATTCTTTTGATCCAACACTACCCATTTTCTTCCATCTCTTATCTCAACTTAAATTGCATATGCCTTATCAGTACTGATAAGTAGTTGAGTCATCTGGACAGCCAGGTGTTTGCAGGTGGGTAAACTGAGCATTCAGTGAGAATATGTAGTTGTGGTACATGCAGACAGTCCTTACGTATTGCTAGCGTGATAAACCTTCCTCTTTTTCATTTTTTTAATTTTTAATACAAGAATGGTCTTGGTGCAGAAATACAGGACAGCTTTTACCTTTGCAATTATAAATTCATTTGCATATAATGTGTTGAGTTACATATATTTAAAAGTTAGTAATAATGTGAGAGAATAAGGTTTTTCTAACACTTTTTCTTCAGTGTCAAAAACCACATGAAAGACATGAAGTATTAAGTAACCACACAGTACTGCATAAGTTTCTTCTACCATAGCGGGCTGAGGCATATTTTTAAGTATACATGCAAAGGGTTTTTTTGTGAGTTTTTTCTCATGTCCAAAGTAAAGCTGCTTTATCTGCAAAAATAATCTGTTCTTTCCAATTTTAATTTGAAGAAAACAACCTGTACATCACAGGGTGGCTGCCTACTGAACTCTAAGGTGGTTGCTCAGATGCATGCAAAGAAGTGCCTATATGAAAGACTTGACCATCTCTTTTGAAAATTATTTGTTTATACTAAGTTTTGTGAAGTCTTGCATTATTTTGCTGTAGTAGTAGTGCCTTCTGTTAGTAGCCAGTTTCAGATGTATTCAGTGCAGAAAAAGCATCTGTGCTGAAGTATTCTACATTGTACAGTAAAGAAGGAAGAGTTAACACCAAACTTCAATTTATAAAGGCTGGTTAAGAGTATGCCAATTTAGGGTGATGATACCGGTATTTTTTCTAAACAGGCTGACAATTCATATGGATGAAGAACTTCGTGCCTTGGCTTTCAATACTCTCCAAGCATTAATGCTTGATTTTCCAGATTGGCGGGAAGATGTTCTTTCAGGATTTGTATATTTTATTGTGCGTGAAGTGACTGATGTCCACCCAACGCTTCTTGACAATGCAGTAAAAATGTTAGTGCAGCTCATAAATCAATGGAAACAAGCAGCCCAAATGCACAATAAAACCCAAGATTCTCAGGTATTTCTAAATAAAGTCCTTTGATGTTAAAACGTGGTTTGAATCTGCATACAATTTTATTAGTAGGCTTTATTGGTTTTGTTAAGTAATAAAAATTCATCTTGCTTTCTTACAGTGCTTGAAGATTTTTAGTCCTGTTATTTTAAATGAGCATTTTTGCCAAAAAACTACTTTAATATTATTAAGTATTCCCTAAACACTAATTCATGGCCACATTTTTGCTTACATCAAAAGTCATCATGTATAACTGGAAATATATTAATTAGGAGTGGTTAAACAGTAGAACTAGAAAAAAAGCATTTTTTACAAGCAAACAGAAAGGATTCAAATAATTTAATTTTATACAATCTTATACGTAAGAGTATTACTTACTTTTTAGTTTTGCCCTCACTGCATCATTCTCCTGAGAAAGTGAAATAAGAAAGACTTTCTCGTGACATTTGTTTGGACTGAATTCAGAGAGATACTAAAAAAACCAAAGTAGCTGATATTATGAGATTCCCATAATGCAAAATTTTACTAGTAGCCAAACAAGATCTAAATACCTTATGATTAATTCTGCTGTGGCCAATAATGGAACTATAGCTTGGTTGTGTTTCACTTTTTTCTTAATTTGCTTAACTTCTGTGATCTTTTTCTTAGCGTGGTGTATCCAATGGGGCTGCCCATACCCTTCCTCTGGAGAGGACCCTTTATTCCAGTGTATTTCATGTGGTGGAAGGCTTTGCTTTGGTCATCCTTTGCAGCACAAGGCCTGCCACCAGGAGATTAGCTGTCAGCGTTCTCAGAGAAATAAGGGCCTTGTTCACAGTTTTAGAAATTTCTAAGGTAAGAGTCAATGACCCATTCTTGTGACTGCCTAATGAAACTGCTTTGCTCTTGACTTTCTTTGAGCTTTTTATGCTTTGCATTTTGTCTTTCGTAGAGTGATGATGAGTTGGCTATAGATGTAATGGACAGATTAAGTGCTACTATCCTGGAAAGTTTTATACATCTCACTGGGGCTGACCAGGTAGGAGAGTTATTTTGTTAAGTTGGATGTAAGATGAGGTAATTCTGCAAAACTGTCAAAAATAAACTGTATATATTTTAAATGATAGTGTCACTATGTTCATGATAACTTTATCAACAATTTATCACCTTAAAAAACCAACCAACCAAACCCAACCAAGCAAAAAAAAAAAAAAATATCAAAAACCAAGGAATGTTGTGAGACTGACACCACCATTGTACGCTTTCAGATCAATAGTGTGTCATTATGACCACCATATACACACAGACAGCTGTATCTATATCCGTTTTTTCTCATCTTGCTCATAGATTACAGTTTCTTTGAAGCAAAGACCACTGCCTTTTTCTGCGGCGATACAGTGTCTAACAGTAAATGTGTCCTTTATCCATGATGAAAGCTATGATAACTATCAATGAATAACAACTGAATTCCATATTTATATATTTATCATTAACTCTTAAGTATCAAGGAGAAGCTTTTCTGATTTTAGGTTTAGGAAACAAGTTGGAATTCAGTAGTAAGGCTTTTAGAGTCCAGAATCTTTTGGAAGAATTAAGTCATCATGAGTGAAAGGGCCTTTTTCTAGAGTTTACTATTTCCTAATATGCAGTTCCTTCCCAAACAGCATGTTTATATAACTGTCTACATTAGGAACCTCTGTGAAAAAATACATAAATGGAGTAATGTGTTCTATCTATTCCAAATGTTGTTTTGACACTGATACTTTATTAGATATTTAACAATTAAGAGATTGTTATTTAATATACATGGATATTAAATATTGTGGTGTTCTCTTTTTTATGCACACAGACTACTTTACTGTACTGTCCCAGTTCAATAGATTTACAAACTCTGGCTGACTGGAATTCCTCCCCAATCAGTCACCAGTTTGATGTGGTCAGTCCATCACATATATGGATATTTGCACATGTGACTCAAGGCCAAGATCCATGGATTATAAGCCTCTCAAGTTTTATGAAACAGGAAAATCTTCCAAAACACTGCCCAACAGCTGTAAGCTATGCTTGGACATTTGCTTATACCAGACTCCAATTGCTGTCTCCACAAGTGGATATAAAGTAAGTTAATTTCTAAAGTAAATACAATATATTATATTGAGTATTCTTTCAAGATTTATCATCATTGTAATGTCATTATGTTTCAGAGAGGTGACATATGGACTGTTAATGTTTTCTGTGGGTTTAATGCAGCTTTATATAACAAAAACTTAAAGCAGGTCTATCTGCAAAAAAGATTAATTAATTCATGCCTTCGGCCATATCATAGTTCAACAGATTTGACTGTAAAAGCATACATTACTGCTGTACAGGTCTATTCTGAATAATTTATTCAGAGTTTACCGTGTTAACAATTTTGGAAGCAATGGCATATACCTAACTAAAAAACAAATTCAGTAGAAAAACAAAGAGAAACCTGGTAAGCTTTATTTACAATACTGAGCTTTTTTTTTTTTTTTTTTCTTAAATAGCAGCCCTATCAATGCAAAGAAAGTGAATACTACTACAAGCAGTGACTCCTATATTGGGCTCTGGAGAAACTACCTGATTCTTTGCTGCAGTGCAGCATCTTCTTCAAACTCCTCCACCTCCACAGGCTCTGTGAGATGTTCCCCTCCTGAGACGCTGGCGTCTACTCCTGACAGTGGTTATAGCATTGATTCAAGAGTAGGTTCTTCTAATGCTTACTGTAAATAAGTCTACATGTTACTGGAAGCGGAAACACTTGAGGCTTATAATTACTATCATGATTCTTAGAAACTCGGGTAGTTTGTCTGAAAACATATTTTAGTATACATTTGTGTTTCATTTGTTTAGGATAGTGTTTCTGTTCGCTTTTCCCAACCTGTGCTGTAGAGGCTTTTCTGCTTACTTTTTTTTTTGTCATAAAAACGTTGACCCAATCTCAAAGTCTTATCTAGTGGTAATGAGGAAATGTTTTGTTTACCATTAAGGGTTTGTGGTTTTTTTCTGTCAGTAGACTTTTGCAATTCTGAGCAAATAGCCTCTCACTTCAGTAACTGAAGCAGTGACCTATTCAGGCATGATGTATCTTGTTATATTTTTCCCAACCACAGACAGTTTTCTGTCTGCCTTGCTTCACATCACCTGCAGATTTCCCCCACCACCACCACCTTCTTCTTCTTTGCTTCTTTTTGTTCTTCTCCTTTTTGGCTTCCTGTAGAAGGTACAGTAGAGGTGAAGATAATTCATGGACTATGCAGCAGATTTTTGGCAGAAGCAGCCTATTCCAGTTGTTTGTTACCAAGGTCCTTTCCCTAAATCCGAGAAACTGTAGACTGAAAGCTTTGTTCTCTTTGAGAGCTGCAATGGAGTCTAAGGAGCTGGACACCAGAAGTCTGCTTCCTCTCTCTAAGGAGGGCAGATACACTAAACATGCAAAGCATCTGTTTATCATGTTGAGCCATTCATTGTCATCTGACAATGAAAATTCAATTACACAAGGAATGGAGAAGTAGTTAATACTACTTTACTATTTCAGAAAGTCTTTTTCCATGTCAAAGATGAAAAATTTTGTTTTTATCATTTTAAGTCACTGATCAGTGTGAGAAGACTGTAAAATTACAGCAGAAATTTTAATGTCACACCACCTGATCGTTTGGTAACTACTTCATTCTGTTTTATTCTGGTTTTCTTCTTAGATCATTGGCATTCCATCCCCTTCCTCCCTGTTTAAGCACATAGTTCCAATGATGCGCTCTGAGAGCATGGAAATTACAGAATCCCTTGTGCTGGGACTTGGCAGGACCAACCCAGGAGCTTTTAGGTAACTGTTGTATTTCATCTGGTTGTATGCTAACTGATTACAAAGCTGGGGAATCAGAGCTCAGAAAAAAAGGTTTGCTTTTTTTTCTTTTAAGAAATTTTAAAAAGCTGTGAAAACTGATTACCATTGTCTTTTCTAGCATTTAGCGGTGTGATAAAGATTATTAGAGGTTGAAATAATTTTATGTAGAGGTCATGTCTGCATAAAGAAAAAGAAGTTAGTTGAAATGATAAACAGCTGCCTTTTATTGATATTAAAGGCTGCCCTTATATGAAAGAACAGACTGTGTGGACTATTAACATTTGAAATGTTAGTTATAATCATGTTTGTGAGAGTTACTAAACTCTCCTTATTGGTATTTCCAACAAACATACGTTTCTGAGCTCTTTTTGTGTAGGAGATTCATGATAACTGTATTCTAAAAAGAGATTTTTGGATCAAGCTGAAAAAAATACCGGTTACAACTGTTTTCTGACTAGTGCTGAAACTTCTGAAATTCGTGGTGCATCCCTTGCCTCCTTTTCTTTTTTTTTCTGAGTAAACTTCCTGTAACTTCATAACTAATACACCTTTCTCATATGTTGTACCGATGACAATTCCATGTGGATTAGTTTGGGTGCTGGTAACTCTGATCTACTGCAGCAGAATTAAATCTGTGCCAAGTCACTTGTTCTGTCAATCTAATTTCATACATCATGTTCAACATATTTGGATTCAGCTCATAATCCAGAACTTTTGATTACCCTATTATGACAAGTCTTCATATAAATGTCGAATTCAAAATGGTCTATCTAGCCATCATGGCATTCCTACCTCAACTGAAATTTACTTTTCTTCAGATCCTAACGTACTGTTACTGTCAATGTGTGGTACAGATTCACTGAGGGGAAAAGGCAGCTCTGTGCCAGGAAGCCATGAGTTTTAAAATGCATCCCTATGCCCCTGTCCTCAACTGACAGCTCTCTCTTTATGGAGGATGGATGAAGAGAGAGAACATCTGAGGGGAAGAAAAATTCGTGGGAAAGCCAGCGCTCAGCATCAGATGTTCTCTGACAGCAGCCAATCTCTTATAATGGAGAGTTATGAAGTTATACCATGCTATAGGAACCAACTCTGCCTCTGCAGAAGAAACCAGGGATCACTAACACTCTTGGTTTTGAATGAGATGGTTCTTCTCTCCAATCACTTGTGTTCCATATTACGGCAGATGAGGAGCCAAAGATGTATTTGAAACTATAATGTCAAGTCCTCAGTTATAGTATTCTGTTTTACTGCTTTGATAATCTTCTATATTATATATCTCATATATATATCAGATATATATCATATCTGACTTGGCTCTCCTACCAGGAGTAAAATACGACTTTGTCTCATGGCCCTGAAGATCTACTGAACAGTTTAAATCATAATTGTGCTCTACAAGTCTAGAAAAGGCTTTCAGAAAGGATTTCACTAGAAATCCTTGTTTTCTAAATTAGAAACAATTCATTCAGCAAACTTTAAAAAAAAAAAACCACCACCCTGATTCTCATCACTCTTCTGATTCCTTTGATCTGAATTATATGTTTTGTTTCTGATGACTAGCTTTGACACACCAGATGCTAACTGTAGCCCATCCTTCACCATTGCAGCTCTCCGCTGATTTGTTGTTTTGGTTTTGTTTTTTTAAGCACAGTTCCTCCGCACTTGGTATGTTTTGCTCGGGGACTTTTTTCATTATATATTACACGTATATGCAGTGCACTTAAACTTGCTAGAATACTCTTTTTCTCTTTTTTTTTTTCCCCTGTTACTGATCAATGAACTTGTCTAGGTGTCTCTTGCTCTCCATTGGAAGCTGACCCTTTACTATGTTTTAGCACAAAAAAAGCTTCTTCCAAATTCTTTTCTGTGTTTTCTACATTTGAAAGAAAGTATAAAACAATCCCTAACCATGCTTAAGTCTCTTGTAATTGAGTGCACCACAAAAGTTTGTGCAGCTTTCTGATCACCTGGACCCATTCTCTGAAGGAGGACCTTTGAATGATGTAGCAGAGGAGTCAGTCATTTATCATGAAAACTTGAAGTGGTTTATGCTTTTGATACGTCTGAATTACAATAGCACAGGAAGTAGAAAAATGTGTCACACTCCAACAAATCTAAAGTGGAGGCAGTAGTTCCTATGTTAACAAATATTAAAGTAAAACCAATATGTTTTTACCTTAGTATTTTGTCTGCGTAGGTCCATACTACTGATCTCCTTCCCCTTTCCCTGCCCCCTTTTTGGAGTCATAAGAGATTCTCAGTTTGGCAGAAGGAACTGGGTAGTAATAAAGACTGGAGCTTCAGAACAAATAGGGAATGTAACCACATCATCAAAGCACGTTGCTTTTCAGTTTTCATAGAGACTAGTCTGACTTCTGTCAGCATAACGTTATTGGCCTTAAAGAAACAACTAAATGCATAAATGCATCATGACAGCTGAAAGAGCATTGTATGATAAGCTGCCAACATCTTTTTTCTTTTTTCCCTAATAGTATCTATTTGCACCATAAGGCTTTGTTAAACCCTGAATATGAAAATAAATGAAAATCATCTGTGACAGAAATACACCATAATACTTGGTGAATGCAAATTTAGTGGTAATTACTGAGACACCCATTTGGTAGTCTGTCTTCAAATTAGGAAAATACCTTTCTAGGAAACATCTCTTTTAAATGCTGATTTAGTTCAGAAAGCTACAGGTAAAGAAGGAAAACCCCAGGGTGTTTAAAGTTATATTGTAACACTAGTTGCTGTGAAACTTCTTTCAGTTGAGCTTTTAATTTAATGGTTGTTTTTATCCTTTTAATTCTTTTATTTTAATTCAGGGAACTAATAGAAGAATTACATCCTATAATTAAGGAAGCACTTGAAAGAAGGCCAGAGGTAATTACATATTTTCCACTATATTCAGTACACAGTTTTAACTATCTTCTCACAAATGGTAGTAAAGGAATGTTAGTTATGTTCTTTAATTTCTGCACCTAAAAACTGTCAGTACACCAGATAAAAAGGTGAGATGTAACTTTTTAAAATGATTGTAAGGTGTTTACATTAGAAGAGCTTTGTGTTCATTTTTGAGCTCTGTATTATTCCAGTATCAGAGGTTTTGTATCAAATGATGAAAAAATTACTGTAACCTTTTCCACATTCTTTTAATTCCTTTTACCTAAGCATAGTTTTACGCAGTTGTTACTTTGTTGTGTCATCAGTAACATGCCCACAATTAATAGTACCTAAGACATAGAATTGAGTTCTACTGTTTACCAACTTTGTTTATTTTTTTTAAATGAAAAAGGCTGTAAGCTCACCTGACTGACTGCTATGACTAAAAATTTTCTGATGGAGAGCATGTTTTATAGCAGGGTTTAGAAGCCTCAGTAGGTATTCATAGAAATAATAATCTCTGCAAACAAACTCAGAAATGATTACTCAGTATTTTTTGTGGTAACTGTCATATTCTTATTAGTAACAAATTTGTAATTAAGTGCAGATGATGGAAAGGAACATCACTTCTGTTTAAAAATGTTACTGGGCTATAGTGTGTTTCGTCAGTCTTGCATGCAAATATGTAGAAAGATTGGCATCTGTATTTCAGTTCATTGTTTCACATGTTGCACTTTGCGACAGGAGACTGAGAAAAAACATTATTTTGATAATATGTGTCACAGCAAACCTGGGATATCTTGGAGTCGCAACAGGGAAAAATTTTGTTCATTTGCCTGGTTTATTAAAATTGCTAGCAAGTTTGGTAACTTATCTTAAAAGGTTGGCACCTCTGATAACTGATGCCAGTTGTAGTACAAATATATAATGCTTTTATATGCCACGCTGGTTTTATACTTAGTTTTTCCTCTGCTTCATTTAATTTTGTGTTTCCTCTGTTGAATAGAACATGAAACGGCGCAGGCGTCGAGATATTTTACGAGTACAACTAGTACGAATATTTGAACTGTTGGCAGATGCTGGTGTCATTAGTCACAGGTAGGGGCAGCACTGATAAGAAGATGTTGTTTATGCTTCTGAATTAAGTCACTACTGTTCTTATGACCCAGTATAACAAGCATGCAAAATTCTTCAGTGAGTTTTAGTATACCACTAAATAAATAGACATGTTTTTTTGCTGGCTTTCTAATCCCTCCCTCCCCCATGCTTTTTGTCAAAGTGGTCTGTGTTTTATTTAAAATGCTATTATTTCCTGGGACATTGCTTTGAACAGGCAGTATGTCATGTTCCTTTTTGTGTGTGTTTTCAAACATCACACCGGTTACGCCAAGCAGAAAATGCAAGTTACAACTTTCTCTAATCAGTCTGGAATTCTTTCTTACCTGGAGTCCTGATGCTAGTCAGCGTGTCCTATGCAGAGA
This sequence comes from Pygoscelis adeliae, assembly GCF_000699105.1. Classification (NCBI taxonomy): domain Eukaryota; kingdom Metazoa; phylum Chordata; class Aves; order Sphenisciformes; family Spheniscidae; genus Pygoscelis; species Pygoscelis adeliae. Next base: position 5,504,583 of record NW_008824243.1, read on the forward strand.
AGGCTACTGCTCATTAATATTGGACCTTTTTCTTTCTGAGGGAGGCAGAATGTTAACTGGGTTGGGTTTTTTTCCCAGTTTATCCTACTTGTGTAGGGACACTTTGAAAGAAGACTTAAAATTCTGGCATATGTTTTACAAGTCTCTTACAAATTTTTTTCTGTGCAGGTGGAATTGTGTAAGAGCAAGCAGGCTAGGAGATGGTTAGGCTAGCTCCTCCCATTCTGTTAGACAATGATACTTAAAATATTTGTCAACCTTAGCAATGTAATCAGTGTGAAATTCTCAATCTTTAGGCAAGCTACTACAGTATATTTCAGAATGTTGCCTCAGAAGCATTGCTAAAATGCCTTTCTTCCTTTCAGCATGCTGATTTTCCGAGTGCAGCTATTAAAATAGTACTCTCCCTTCTTATCTTTTAAGGTACTCACTGGTGTTTAATTAGTGTATGTAAAAAATCTCCTAACCACAGTCTGCACCCTGGAACTTTGTCAGCTTTTCTCTCTGAGGCCAGTCTGACTCTGTGGTGGAAGCTAGCAAGCAATTAAGGGCTACCATAAACCTCCTCATCTTGCCTTTGGTGTGCAAGACATGCTTTTTAGTTGTCTTCGGTACAAATGTGGGAAGATGTTGGAGGGAGCTGAGAGGAAAGGAATCACCCTTCTAACAGTTGTTTTTCAAAGGAGGGCAGGTTTGAATTACAATGCAGTCTTTAACCTCCTTATTTAGTTTAGTACTGATGTCTAGTCAGATGCTAAAGCAATGAAGGTGGGAAATGAAAATATAAAATGAATAAATTGCTTTCATCTGCTAATAGTCAATAGCATGCTGTGAAGTGCTGAACATCTTGACTGACTCCTAAAAATCAGTATGTAATATAGACGTCTATAGTCAAGTAGCAGTAATTATTTTTTCTGGTTTACAAATTGCGTGGGGGTTTTTGGGGGGAGGGGTTGGTTGTTTGGGGGTTTTTATTATTGTTTTTAACATTTGTCCCTAGTATAAGAACTAATTCTGTGGAAGGATGAGTGACTTCTGATAGTGAGGCTTGATTCTTAGTTTGTTTTCACTGGAGCTTTTTATTTAACACTGAAATAGAAGCTGTGTGAAGAAATTACTTTAAATTAAATACTTGCTGTGATGAGGTTGTAGGGTTTTTTAAAGAGGAAAAAAATAAGGATTTTTCTTCAAAAATCGTTATATGTATTTATCATACCATTTGATTTTTTTTAATTTATTTTTAAGTGCAAGTGGTGGCCTTGATAATGAAACACATTCCCTCAACAACACTTTACTTGAGTATGTCGATCTAACGAGACAACTGCTAGAAGCAGAAAATGAAAAGGATTCTGATACATTGAAAGATATCCGGTGCCATTTTAGTGCCTTGGTGGCAAATATCATTCAAAATGTTCCAGGTATGTAAAAATGCTTTAATAACTTCTGATTACTGTCTTTAATATGCAGTACTTCTAAAAAAATCCCAAAAAACAACAAAACCAAACAAAACCTAAACACACAAAAATCCACTTTTTCTCTGAAGTTTCAGAATACTTTCATAAAAATATTTATGCCATCAGTTGTTTTGTATATAACTTCAGCAGCATGAGTTTTAAGAGAGATTTTTGGTATTGTTTGGAAGCATACAAGTAATTTTCTTATTTAGCAGAAGTCTTGTTGGTTGGCAGTGCATTAAGTTTTCTGGACTAATAAATAGCTTATTCCTGTACACTAGTGGCATGAAACAGGACAATAGTAAACCCGCATCCAGCTTTTATGATGTTGGAATAATGCGTCTTTACATTGATTTTTCCTTTTATATTAATTGAGTCTGTTTCTGGTTTACGTACTTTATTTTAAAGAATGACAAGAGGAGCGTGTCTAACTGTGTGCTTTTCTTACAGTACACCAGAGAAGAAGTGTCTTTCCACAGCAGAGTCTACGCCACAGTCTATTTATGTTGTTCAGTCATTGGGCAGGTCCTTTTAGTATCATGTTTACTCCCCTGGACAGATACAGTGATAGGAACATGCGAATAAACAGACACCAATACTGTGCATTAAAGGTATTTTAGCACTTTTTGAATTTTGGAAATAGATTGTTATGTTGACTTTTCTAATGCTAATTTAACGTTTGGGCTTTTTGGATGTGGTTTTCACTTTCTTGTTGCCATTCATGACTTAGTTCTTTTTCCTTTCTGCCTATATGTAAATTTATGACAGTTCGGCTTTTTCCATACTTTATAGCGCTTGTTATGGGGATTTCTTAAAATTACTACTGAATGTTCACTTTCCGTGACTTTAGTCCTCCGTTGCCTAAGGAGAAAGGCTTTCATGTAAAAGTACATTAACAATCAGACATATTAACTCTTACATATGTCAGCATTTCAGTATTGACAGTTCCTTGTATTCGGGAGTTGAGAAAAATATGATTTGATAATTTCTTGAATAAAATGTTAAACAGTTGTTTATTAGCCTTGGTCTTCCTCCCTTGACTGAATAGAAGCTAGTTTTCTGATATTTTAATGGACTTGGTAAAAGCACTTTCTGTATCTGAGTTATTAAAATGTAGTGTTTTTCAATTACTTTCTAAAGGCTATGTCTGCTGTACTGTGTTGTGGCCCTGTTGCAGATAATGTCGGGCTCTCATCTGATGGCTATTTATACAAATGGCTGGATAATATTTTGGATTCACAAGATAAAAAGGTAATACAGGCAATGTCAACATTGGTTTGCAACTATCGGTGCCTTCAACATAGACTTTAATGAGTTTTGCGGTCAGATTGGCCTAAATGATTTAGAGTGGCTTAAGCTCAAAGCTGTTTTAGTAGTGCATATTTTTGCAGTGTCCTTAATATGTGTATTCACCCTGTTGAGGAAGGCAGTCCCTAATCACGGTCTAAGAACAGACAAAACAGAGTGGAAGAGGAAAGAGCAAGGAGTAAAACATTGTGTATTGTTTATAAACTAATCAGCTTAATCAGGTTAAGTTGTAGTAATAAGCAGATCTTTTAGAAATTTAAAGGAGACGAGATTTTGAACATGAACTCTTGTGAGACTGTAGAGTCCATTGGGGGTCCTGTGGAGTTACAAAGACCAAGCTTTATATCTAAACAGTAAGGTAAGCTTTAGATTTAAAAGGTAGGGCTTCCATTGCACTAGTGCTATGACTACATAAAAATACAGCTCCAGTGGGCTACTTTGATTCAAGAGAACATGCAAGTCTCCATATAGATCTATCCCTTCTATCCCATTGGAATTCCTGCATATGTTGAAGTGCTTTTCTGTATCCGATGCTTTCAGGTCAGTGTTCAGCTTGTGGTAAGTGAAAATAATAAATAGCTCAAGGTAGCCTTGGAACTGAGGAAAGAAAAAGTCGGTACAGATATCTAGTTATTTGCTTCAATAATTTATGACTGTGAGTGCAAGTTGAACATTAAACAGTTTGATAGAATTACCTGTTGTTATTTTAAGCTGTGATCTCATTTTTAGATGGAACAAATTTTGGTATTGCAGTTGTGTTTTGTTTTATTTAATTAAATATCTATTTCCCTATTTTATGCCATTTTTGTAAATTGGTCTTTTTTCCTATATTTATAAATAGATATTGGTTCTTTTCTGGAATACAGGTTCACCAGCTAGGCTGTGAGGCAGTCATGTTGCTCTTGGAACTCAACCCTGACCAGAGTAACCTCATGTACTGGGCTGTAGACCGGTGTTACACAGGTTCCAAGCGGGTAGCAGCTGGCTGTTTTAAAGCCATAGCCAGCGTGTTCCAAAACAGGTACTACAGCATTTCTCAAAACTTCAAACTTTCATTTTCAAAGTGTGCTTTCGTGTAGAACCGTGTTTTTTCTTCCCCCAAAGAGAAAATCAGAATCACCCCTGTTTGTGTGTATGTGTTACTAGAGAAACTTTTCAAAATGTTGTTATCCCATACCATATACCCTGTAAATTAAACTTTAATAAATACAAATTTTAAAAAGCCAAATGTAATTTTACTTATTTCACACTTGCAATTTTCCCCTAGGGATTACCAGTGTGATACAGTGACCCTCCTGAATCTGATACTGTTTAAAGCAGCTGATTCTACTAGGGCTATCTATGAAGTTGCTATGCAACTATTACAGGTTTGTAAGCTAATTTTGATTTTTTTTTTTCTTTTAAAATAAGAATTGTCCCTGTGCATTTAGAAAAAAAAAACCTGTTATTATTTGGTTGTCCTTTCAGTAATGAGATACGATATATATATTCTTTTTCTTCTCTGTTTTAGTGCATAGTTAGGCCAGATCCTTACTTGGCACAAATAGACTTCAGTGGAAGTGTGTCTGTTTTCATGAACTAAGCACTCAAGATTTGTATTTTCGTAGCATCTGTTTTTCAAGAGACAAAACCTAAATGAAGATTCTTCTGGTTTGGCTCTGAAACAGAGTGGTATATAGCTCCATTTGTCCAAAAGCACACAGGAGAGAAGTATATTGCTTCCTGTCCCTTTACTCTGTCTGCTGCGGTAGCAGTCAGTTTTCTGATTTTTGCATTAATACCAAACATTTTTTTCATCCATCTATGTGGAGAGATGATAGTGAAAATCTTGTTAGCCATTTAATTTACTTTTGTATATTCCTTTCCAGGGTCATTTAGGGGTTAGCTTAATCTTACAGGCAGCATTAGTGTTTAAAAATAAATAAATCTGTGCTGCCTGTGGCTCAGACCACAAGTCTTGGAGGTTTTTTCAAAGGTTTTTGTTGTCAGCTAAATTCAACAGTAAAGTCCCACTGAAGTCACACCCCTGTTGATACGTCAGCACTCACACCACCCTCCCTTTCAGCCCCATCTTTCTTCTCAAGTGAACACCACTGCTTAAGATCAGCCTGAACTGACTTTTAAAGTATTAAACTGCTTTAGCCTCCTGCTGCATCTCTGCCATGTCAAAGATTGCACTGCTCCTATCCATGTCTTGTAGATGAGCAGAAACTGATATTGTTTGGAAATACAAGTGTTCAATAGTATTTCACATTTTGTTATAGGGAAATTTATATTTAATGCAATATGTTGTGAAAGCAGATTTCTGAAGTTTATTGCTGGAAACTCATGGAGTGAGTCTTAGCTAGTCTTCTATGAAGTTACTACAGTGTTGGTGAATACGGTAGATGTATGGAGATCTGCATAGATAGGAAACATTAAATGAGAGTAGATACATGAATTTAAAAGATGATTTTATAGAAAGGTTTCCATTGTAGCTCTGTACTTAGCTTCAAATTCTGAACATTACTGTTGTAGATCTTGGAACCAAAGATGTTCCGTTATGCTCACAAACTGGAAGTTCAGCGGATGGATGGGGTTTTGGGTCAGCCTTCTCCTTTACCACATCTGTATTCTGTGTCGTATTATCAACTGTCAGAAGAATTAGCAAGGACTTATCCTGAACTAACACTTGCTATCTTCTCAGGTATGGTTTTAAAACAAAACAAAAAACTTCATCGGGTCAAAAGTGTTGTATGAAATGTGTAATTCTTATTTTTCAATAACTAATTTAGATGTAATTCACTAAAATCAGGACAACAAGATAACATCATCATAATGAACGGAGAAAATAGAATTTACTGAGTGACAATTTTTGTTTACTTGTATTTGAAATATATTCAAGAGGAAACAACATGAATTAAAGATACTTTTACTGACTTTCTAGTAGCTATGAAAAAATCACATTGGAGAAATAATTTGCAACTGTTTTTTAAAAATTGTATTTCTATTGTTCTTTCTAGTGTTTTCTTATTTACTGTATCTTGCTTAAAAATATGCCATAGCATTTTTAAACAATTGCAGAATAATAACCTCTCACATCAATTAAAAAAACCTACTAGGACTAATATGAGGAAGAAAAAATTTTAAGTGCTTTTTTGCCAAAGTTGGTGCATTTTTACATGCTCTAGGTTTTCAGTTCCCTCCTCCAATTAGAGGAATATATATATATGTGTATACTAGTATGGTTTCTTCCACACTGTTTGTCAGCAGTGTTTTCAGTTAGCTCTACTGAAGACTGTGGACTTTACCATTACAAAATAGCGCTAGTCAGCTAAACAAAAAAATTATGTCTGTATCAGCATTATTTTATATCCATATGGTCTACTGGGCTCACGGTTGTTGTTGTTGTTATTACCAAAACAATTCTTATTATTGATTTGCAATTCCTGTATGTACCTAATTTTTGAATGACAGAAGTAAGTCAGAGAATCCAAACGGCTCACCCAGCTGGGAGACAGGTGATGCTGCATTATCTGTTGCCATGGATGAACAATATTGAGTTGGTAGACTTGAAACCTTTGCCAACCATTCGTCGGCAAGATGAAGATGAAGAAGATTCTTTGAAAGATAGAGAAATAATGGTGAACAGTAGACGATGGCTACGAGGAGAAGGCTGGGGATCACCACAGGCTACAGCTATGGTTCTGAACAATCTGATGTATATGACTGCAAAGGTAAAACTAATTACTTAAGTGCTCCATCTTGTTCCACTGCATTGTTGTGTTTAGGGTGCGAGAAAATACTGTTCAGAGATACTGTGTTACCAAACTCTCAAGAGTTACTGTTCATATTTGTTGAGTTGCTTATGTATACCCAAACTATACCATATAGTTTTGAGGTATTACGAGAAATACATAATATGCAATATAAATGTTATCATAACAGTATATAACTGTTGTTTTGCAATATAGACATCTAGCTGGATAGATAATACCAAGTCGCCTGTATACCTGTGATCACAAAGTGAAGTTTTGGAACTGATCTTGTTGCCAGGGGTCTATCAGACCCTCCTCCTTCCTGTGGTAGCTACTTCCAACAAAGTATTGGTCACATGCAGTGCTCCTGCCAGTTCTTGATATCTTGAATCCTGCTGATGGATCATGTTTTAAGCTACAAATTAAAAACTCTTGGCAGCCTGTGGTCCATGGAATTTTATTCAGGATTGTCAGCAACTGGGAGAATGGGTCTCGCTAAATTTAGATAGCTTTTTTTTTTTTATATGTAAATAAATATATAAAAATAGAAATAAATTCACATACAAATAAACATTTGTGTACTTACATAATGTTTATATTCTATATATAAAAATATATGTACAAATATAGATATATTTTTATATATTTATAGCTATAAAAGAAAATAGTTATCTCCAGAATGTGTTTATAAAAATGAATATATGTGAAGGCTTCATTCTGGAATGTTAAAAAGGCAACAGCTTCTTACAGGATTTATGTCTCCTTTTTCTAGAGCCTGTCCCCCAAATACAGATCACTTTCAAATACAGTGTTTTCTACTGGAGTTTTCAGGAGAGATATTTATTTTGTTTTCTAGTATGGCGATGAAGTGGCTTGGTCAGAGATAGAAAATGTCTGGACTACTTTGGCAGACAGCTGGCCAAAGAATCTGAAAATAATTTTGCACTTCTTGATCAGTATCTGTGGAGTGAACAGCGAACCCAGCCTTTTGCCTTATGTGAGTATGTGATATATCTCTCCTTAGTGCCATTGATATTTTAAAAATTAGTTGTGTATCTAGCAGCAAAGATGACCAAAAAAAAAAAGTGAGGTAGGATTTCTAGTATCAAAATAATAACGTCACCCCATATTTTATGATCACTAAATGCTATGAACAAATCAAATTCAGTTCTTTTGTTTGAGTTACCTTGGACATCTGTGTCAAAATTTCAGTATCAGTTTCAGTTAAACCTGGCATTCATGGAATGGGCTTGAGAAAGGAAATAAACCAGAAGGGATATCGCACCTTAAAGTTAGCTGAGGCTTCCTTAAGACAGCTTACTGACTATTGCAATTTACTCAGGGTGGTAAGTCTGAAACAGTCCACTAGCTGACTTCTCAGTTACGAGTTGTCAAAATTCAGGGTATGCTGGGTGGACCATAGGCCTTATTTAGTGAGTAAATCATAAAAAAAGGAAGGACTTATTAAAATGTCTACATCTGTCTTAGCATTTTTTGTTTCTTTCTCATAAAAGGGAAACTTTTTATGTTTGAGTTTGATTGCTAGGAGTATACACTGAACAACTCCTTTCCATCATAAAATGCAAATCTACTGCAGCAGTTGGTCTCTGTTCATTAGGAAGAATTAAGATAGTTCCATAAGCAATATTTTCATTAGAAAATTATTACAGGTTTTGCTAATAGTCCAAAAAACTAGATATGAATTAAACAATCAGGACCTATAATATTATTAAGTTCTTACTAAGGACAGCTTAAGTTCTTCATTGATTGGCGATCGTTTTCATTGTAAATCAGGGAATTTGGTTTAATGTTGCAGCCCAAAATCTTGGCGTGTATAGTTTGAACAAGGTGACAAAGTAATTCCACGAGTCAAACGCCCTGGATCACTTGCTTACTGTTCATCTTTGAGTTTTCTCAAAAGGATGGAAATAAATCATTGAGCAATAATGACTCAAGAAAATGTCAGAAGAAAAAATATGAACTTACTGATGCCTAGAGTAATCACTGACTAGCAGCCATCTGCTGCTGTTTAGCAGTGACCAGGATTATTTTGCTGAAGTAAGATGTAAGGGAGAATCCTTAATTACTATATGCTTAATAAAATATTGCTGTAGTTAGGTGTTTATTCTTATCAGAGTATATAAAGGCCTCGAGCATTTTGGGAATTAAATGTTTTTTCCCATGCTATAATTTAGGATAGTCCTAAAAAGCAGACATAATACAGTAAAATAAAGCATCTGTCATGCCATGTAGGGACAGTGTGATTATTCTCACATGACCAAGTATTAAAGCAAAAAAAAAAAGCACCCCAAGCCCCCTCAAAACCAATTTTATTTTTTGTCAAAGCATACATGAGAGCACTGCAGAATAGCGTGAGGAAAAATATGATACCTGCTGGAAAAGAAATAGTGTAGAACACAACTGTGAAGTATCAAAAAGACATGATATCAGAATACATTCGCTCCAATGTTGATCTCAGATGTTGCTAAAACCTTTGTAAGAAAATCTTTTGCTTCTTAAATAACTGTCATTGAACTCAGAAGACTTACTTTCTTACTCTTGTGATATGTTTCTGATGCTGCTGTTGACAGCTGTGAAAGCAATTTTCTTTGCTTTTAGAACTAGAGTAGGTTTCAGGTATCCTCACTTGCCGTGCAGGTAGATATTGATTCTAACAAGTTGCAGTATTCAAAAACATTTTTTTAATCAAGTCACTGCAATAAGAATTTTATTTATGTACTTACTATTTTATATACATGTTTTTGATGGCAGGTAAAGAAAGTTATTGTTTATTTGGGTAGAGATAAAACAATGCAACTACTAGAAGAGCTGGTGAGTGAACTTCAGCTTACAGATCCTGTCAGTTCAGGAGTCACCCATATGGATAATCCACCATATTACCGCATTACTTCCAGTTACAAAATCCCCTCTGTCACTTCAGGTGAGAATTTATTAACTTAAATTTTTATTATTGTCAATGATAAACATGCTATTATCAATTAGTTATAATATTGGAGTTAATCTGTAAATATTCAATAGGAGTACAATGTTCTGTTTCTAAAAATAAATTAAGGTACAAAGTTTGTTTTACAAGATCGGTTTTTGGTGTACCCGGAGTTCTTATTAAAGAGCATCTGATAGGTTCACAAGGAACAGGTTTGTATTAATATATGTGTTAGACTTTGTCTATGTTCAGATCTTGCACTGTTTACTCTCACTATGTCACTTTTATGTCAATTCAGTCAAACAACTTGGGAAATCTATACAATTTCAAATCCGTGTAAGGTGTTACATTTTAAGTTCTGTTATAGAGACAAGCTGCATCCTTAGGAATTTATTCAAGAGGATTTAACTGAACTTTGAAATTTATTTGAAATAATTAACAATAGGTCAATCATCACCACCCCCACCCCCCGAAAATATTAAAAGTGTCTACCTCATGCTTCAATCCAAGAACTGGATTTCTCATCCAATGCTGAGAAACGTGGGGAAAAGCTGTCTGGTTTTGCTGAAGCATCTTTCAAAGTGAACCACAAAAGATATGGATGGGAGGGTATCTAAGCAAGGACTTAGCTTTTGTGCTGCAAAGCTGTCAGTGTTACGAAGCAGCCTGGACCTATCACATAGGGATTATCTGGATTACAAGGTGGATGCATTGGCACTTATTCATGAAAGTGTTTAAAAAGTATGAAAAAAAATTATGGTGCTCTTGCACTTAAGTGTAATTGAGAGTAGCAAAATCTGTGGGGAGGGTGCAAAATTATTTCCGATTGTGGTCATCTATTCAGTGTGATGCTTGCAAGTTTCTCTTAAAAATAAATTGATACAAGCTTCACTGCAGGCTGTTAGGTTTTAATCCCTGATCTGTTAGTGGTTTGAATTAACTGCATACCAAAGTCCAACTACATTTTACGGATTTCTATGAGGCGTAGCATACAGGAAAGAAAGAAAGAGGTCTCTAGATCCTGCTTCAAAAACAAGCATTTCTACTTAATTTACATTGAAGACTCAGAGATTCCTGGAATGGATTCTTTTTATTTTTTCCAATTAGTGAAATTATGATAGCAGCTCAGAATCTTTTAGTCTAAACAACAATTTTTTCTCGCATGTGAAAGTAATTTCTATGGCTCAGTTTGTATCTGTGCCAGTTGCTGTAGTGTAAACCTGGTTAGGGCTCTTGGCATGGACAAGTAAATAAGGGTCATTGTGTAGTGCTTAAGACTGCTTTTCTTCTTTATTGACCAATCTTCTTCTTTGTCCATAATTCACAGGTACCACTTCCAGTAGCAATACAATGGTAGCTCCCACAGATGGCAACCCTGACAGTAAACATATAAAAGACAATATTGAAGAGAAGTAAGTATCTCCTCAAAGAGCAGTTATTAGTTGAATTACAGGAATTCCTGGTGTAGGTACTGTAATACTTGCATCTCAATGGCTCCAGGTAGGTCTACATTGCAGGAAATATATGACTGTAAGTTTTATAAGTTTTAAGCCTTTTATAAGGCTTTATAACCTATATATACGTTATATATATATAAAAAACTATATAAACTTTTATAAGTTTTTAAGTTTGGATGCCTGGTATCTGTGGCAAGATCCCTTCCAGCTTGCTTTAAAACAAATGCCTCCTTCCCTAATTTTTGAGCTTCTCAAGAACAATCTTTTGGAGAAATTTGCCAGACAGTGGTACTGGTGTGAGGGTGGTGGAAAGCAAACAGCTGACATGGACTTAGTCAGGGTGTGGACTTGGAGCTCAGCAGTAACTGACTGTGGGCATGCTCTCATTTTGTGTTAAACACGAGATAGCTAACCTTAAAGTGAAAAGGGAGTAGGGATTCTATAATTAGCATGAGAAGAAGTGTGCACAGAGGAAAGTGCACATGTACCATTACTGTAGAGTAGCTACTATGTGGTAAATTCACAAACAAGTTTATTTTGTGATGACTTGAGAGCCTTAGTAATTTTATTTCCAGTATAATTCCCCAGTTGGACATTCTTTCTTCCCTAGGATAATTATATCACTATAGTTAGATTAGTAAATATATTGATAGAGACTACCCCAATACTTCAATTAAATTGAGGGGGCGCTGTGTGAAAATAAATCACAGATGACTGTGGAATCTGAGGTGTCATTCAGAATTCAGCCTAGCAAGGCACAGACAAGTATTTGGCTGCTATGAGGGCTGGAGCTGAAGAACCTTGTAAAGTAATGAAGGCAGTTTTGAAAGTCTCTGCAAGTTTTGGCATATGCTGTAGGATTGTCTTACACCTCCCCAGGGTATATGCCTTTTGATAAGCTATACCACGTACGTCTTGGACTGGCCAGGAGGAGAGAATTTTAGAAACGTATGTAGAAACGGCTTGGAAATTGTGCTTTTAGCACACTCATTTTTCTGATTTCTTTAGAGTTTATCAGATTAGCAAGGTAGGATTTTGCAGTCTGTGTGTGTATATGTATGTCTGTGCCAGATCAAATAGGGATTTCATTATTTTCCTCAGGAGTGAGAAGAACTTACTTATGTATAATGGTACCAAGTATTTTAATGTACTTAAATGTTAATGAAAATGATCTAACAGAAATATAATTTATAGTGGATTATCTCCTTGAATCTCCTTATCTAGCATTGCTACAGGAGGTGTGTCTTATACAGCTGAAATGCTTTGGCATCGTATTGATTGTCCTTGTAAGATGAAATATTTTTGCGTAACAGTTTTGTTGAAAATACAGTTTTACCGAGAGACCCTGGTTAATTTTTGTCACAGAATGTCAGTTACTAATGCTGCTTTATTTGTTCCTACAGTTACGTACATCTAGACATCTACAGCGGGTTGAACAGTAACTTAAACCGCCAGCACCACAGACTAGAATCTCGCTACAGCAGTAGCTCTGGAGGATCATATGAAGAGGAAAAAAGTAATATTTTATTTAAAAATATTTCTATGGATAGAAAACAAAATTTTCACAAGTTAATACTTTTGCTGAAGGTTGTGGAACATGAGGAAATAGGCATTATCAGTGGTTTTTGCCCGAACCTATTAAAAAATATGGGTTTTTTACATTCCTTAGTCTTATTACTGCTATTGAAGTCTAGCATACATATGATTACAATAGAACATGCAAGGAGGATAATACACTTTCTTTCCTTCCCTTGTCCTCTGGAATGAGTTGTGAACATCTTCCCAAATGAAGCAGTTTTATTTTCTTTACCAGTACCAACACCACAGACAGACAGTTAGGCAGAAGAAACAGGAGAGAGATTAGCAGGAGGACGATGAGATGAATGAGGAAAAAGATGATGGAAAAGAAGTTAAAAAAACCCAGAAAATTAGAAGTAATTGTGCTTTTAAGTGATAGCAGTCCCTTGGCCTGTTTAAAAAAAAAAAAAAAAGGGTACAAAACTTTCTGAGAAGCCATAGCAAAGGAAAATATAGCAGGGAAAAAGGATCTTGTTGTGTACGTCTAATTTTCAAGCTTGTTTTGAAAATGTGTTTTGGGTTATTTTTTGTGATCTATGGTCTGGTTTTTCTGAGATGCAGAGGTAAAGAAAGAGGTAGACATCTCTCCGGAAACTCCATCTCCTTTTGGAGACTTTTCTTTAACGGAGGCTTATTAACTGTGGCAACTTTTGTACCAGTGCCTAAGATATAAAATCATTGTGACGATGCTAGGGAAAGCTGAACAGGTCATGTAATCAGGCAAAAATGAGGACAGCGGTCAGACAGTAAATGATGCGTTACATTAGTGGGTTCTGTATGCTTTGAGAGAGTACTCATTTGACTGAAACTCTTGTTTCAACTAACAAGCTGTTAGTAATTAAAATGACTTTGTACTTTAACCCTGCATAGGATTATCAGATAGATTTCAGTCTGATCCAGATCATTATAGTGCTCCCACAGACCATGTTCTTACGTTGTTTGGGTACAGTGCTGTGGTTTAACCCCAGCCGGCAACTAAGTCCCGCACAGCTGCTCACTCACCCTCCGCCC
>NW_008824243.1:5518085-5535108 GCF_000699105.1 Pygoscelis adeliae
CGGAAGAGCAAAAGTAAGAAAACTCGTGGGTTGAGATAAAGACAGTTTAATACTTGAAACAAAATAATCATAATAATACTAACAATACTACTACTAAAAAAATTGTAATGAAAAGTAAAACAAGAGAGAGAGGGGAATAAAACCCAGGGGAAAAAAACAAGTGATGCAGCCACTCGCCACCCGCTAACCGATGCCAAGTCAGTCTCTGAGCAGTGATCACTGCCCCCCGGCCAACTTCCCCCAGCTTATATACTCAGCATGAGGTCATATGGTATGGAATATCCCTTTGGCCAGTTTGGGTCAGCTGTCCCGGCTATGCCCCCTCCCAGCTTCTTGTGTACCTCCTCATTGGCAGAGCATGGGAAGCTGAGAAATCCTTGACTTAGTATAAATACTGCTTAACAACCACTAAAATGTCAGTGTGTTATCAACATTATTCTCATGCTAAATCCAAAACATGGCACTATGCCAGCTACTAGGAAGGAAACAAACTCTACCTCAGCTGAAACCAGGACATACAACAGATGATACAGTACTGCCTTTTCCTTACCTTTCTTGTGCTACAGGATGCTAACATCCTCGTTACAACAGGATGTAAATTTCTGCGTTTTGAGCATTTCATGTCAGTATGGAACCTAGCATGTCCCATGCTGTATTGAAGCAACAGAGTCCATTAGGATGTCCTTATGCGCTCCTTAATGACTGATTCTGTGCAGACCTAAAGGTTAGAGTGAATTAGTGATTCATATTGCCTCTTTCAAGAAAATGGAACATTAATGTGCTCTACAGAGCTTGTTGTAAAGGCTGGGCATGCTGCTGCAGATCTGCTTTTGGGTCAGTAACAGGTTGGTGGACCTTTTGGGCAGCCAGTGTGTTTATTACTGCTTGGATGGGTGATGTCCAATATCGTAGTTGTGGTCATTTTCATCTTTGTTTGCTATTTGTGATAGCAACTCTGAGTATCCTGAAGCAGATGATAATCCACATGTTCCATCAGTAAGAAGGTTGTTACTTCCAGTCAAGAAGGTGATAATGAGCTGATACACGTGTGAATTTCTGAAACTTCTGCAGCTACACTTCCAAAAGGACAACTGGTAGAATCACTGAAACACTGAACTGTTGAGGCAGTCCCCTTATTTGTTTCTAGCCTTAACTGATCGTTCTGAAGTCCAAGACATCTCATTTAAAAACAGAAAAATATTTTGGATGTGTAACACCGTATACTCTCATACAAAATAGCTGATGTGTTTCTTCCACTTTTGAAGCTTGCTTAATCAAAAACTAAATGTCTTTCTGTTTTTTCTTGACAAATTTACTGATTTTCTGAGCAGTGACTTTTGTCAAGCAGTGGGATTGGGCTATGCTGCTATAAAAGTGGCAAGTTCTGAGTTACCCCATATATCAGGCCGGCATTATCTGACACGTAGAACTGGTGGATTTTTGCTAGTGAGACCTATAAGGAGGTGCTCTTGAGAAGTACTTCCTTAGCCTATAATGAAATGAAGCTCTTCAAAATGAGTTTAGTATGATCTTGGGACCCAGCCTTAACTCCCTATCTGACATGAGGTTTGAAATTCAAGGAAATTATATTAGATCACTTTGCCTTTTTTTCCTTATGTGCATCCATGTTCCCTGTGTGCATCCATTGCTTTTATGAACCTACTCTTACTGTTATGTGTGTGGCTTCTGTAGAATCATCCTTATGCTAAAAGAAATAACCACTTTTTTTTTTTAAACTGTGTCCAACTACTACCATTTACAGCTGGTCCGTCGTCTGTCCGTGTCCCCCGCCCCCCAGATCTCAGCTTTTCAAGAATTTAAAAATACTTCTTTAGAAGACTGTATAATACAGGAAAAAAAAATATATACATATTTCTGGTTTAATTATCTGTTGTGTTAGGTGATTCAATGCCTCTGTATTCAAACTGGCGGTTGAAGGTGATGGAGCACAATCAAGGAGAGCCTCTACCTTTTCCACCTACTGGAGGTTGCTGGTCACCGTTGGTGGATTACTTGCCTGAAACTTCTCCTCCGGGCATGTCTCTTCACAGGTAACTGTTGTAACAACGCTGATGGCAATTCATTACATTTTAATTTGCGTTACACAAATATAGTAATTTAAAGATAGGAGATTAAAGGCAGTAGATTTAAAGATAGTAGATAAAGATAGGAGATTTATTTTCTGCGGTTTTACAGGTCTAGCAGTTTAAGATTTCTAAGCCTTTTAATTTGGAGGACTAAAGTTTTTCTGTCTTCATCGTGAGCATTCCTCTTTTCCCTTAATACAACTTTGTGGATGTTTATAGACTTAAAGAGTACTGGTTAGTAGCATATTAAGCTATTTGCAGCTCTTCATAAAGTTCATGCATTATGTTCTTTTAACAAATTTTTTTGTTTGTTTTTAGATGCAACATAGCAGTGATCCTTTTAACTGACTTGATAGTTGACCACAGTGTAAAGGTGGAATGGGGAGGATACCTGCATCTTTTGCTTCATGCAATTTTTATAGGTAACTAAATTCTTAAAAAAATATTTCTAACTTAGGAATTGTAGCTATTTATGTAACTGTTCTTTTCCACATTTAAATTAATGTTTGCCATTGTGTTGAAATCTCATTGATTTGTTAATGTTTACAATACTTTAAGAAATTCAACTAAATATCCTTTAGCTTGATTAATATGAATATAATTAAGAGGTTTTTGGAGCCATTTGACAGCACATTCTCTTGGAGCCACTTTTATCTCTTTCTTCTTCTAGAAGACTGTAAAATTTGAATTTTTTCTTTCTGTTTCTCTGTGTAGTAATTTTCATACAGAGCACATCTTAAGTTCTTACTGTTATGTGAGAAACAGAAGGATATATTAATGTTTGTTAAACTGTATGCTTTTGGTTTTATGTTGAAACACTGAAAAACCATCACATTTAGTGAATTATGTATCTATTATTTGGTAAAATATAACAGGTCAATTTGAATACTGCTTTTTTTAATAATTGAATTCAGTGTGCCATTTGAATTTAATAAAGCTTTTCCATTTTCCTTTTATGTTAGGTTTTGACCACTGTCACCCTGAAGTCTATGAACATTGTAAACGACTGCTTCTGCATCTGCTGATAGTGATGGGATCTGGCAGTAATGTCCAGTCTGTTGCTTCTGTCCTACTCAGAAACAGAGAGTTCAATGAGTCCAGGGTGCTTACTGTCAAACAAACTACCCATTTAGATTATACTTTCACAGGTATGCTTTAGATTTATTAAGTGTTGCTTGTTAAAATGACATGGAGAGCTATCTTTTCTTCCAGGCATTATTAAAATTTCTGTTATTTGTAATATTTTTCCGAGCCCTTGGCATTAAAATGTATTTTGTTTCAGCTCTGTCTAGCTGGTTAAAATGTATTTTAATTAAATAAAAATTAAGACGATTCACATTACCACTTTGTGCCCAGTCATCAGAGTTAGGAGCACAGTTGAATGATTAAATAATAGTGGAAACCACAGAAGAAGCTCTGCGTTTTGGATCTGTAATACAGCAGTTTTTATGATGCAATTGAAAATAAAAAACAAAAAGATACATCTCTCACTTGTTTATAGCAACTTTAAATTTCTGACTTCTGTCAGTGGTAATTGCATTGTTCAATAAGCTCAATTCAGTTCAATACTCTTTTGCGATACTACCTTTTAACATTCACCTTAACATTACAATATTGTAGTTATACATTATCTTTATGAAAGTAATATTTTGATGGTGTGAGCCTATTGTAGCTTTTAAAGAAATGTGAAATAGTTCATTTTGTTGAAACCTAGTTTTTTATATTATTTCAGTAGGTGGCAGCATATTGCTATACAATCTGTTCGTTCCGTTTTGTTCACATCAGAAGTGGTTTTGTCACTAACTGAAAATATTAATCTGTTTTCTGAATTTGATATTCATGGCAATGAGGAATTAAAAAGTGGGCATAGTGGAGGAGTTCTTTTATGTAAACCTATTCACAGAACTTTACCAGTGCACCTATATGGTGACCTATACAAACCATTCCATTCCTAATCTTTGCAGTTTTGAGAAAAACTGTGTAAACGTGACAGAGTATTTTGCTATTATTGAAACAAAAATGTCTGATAGAAACTAGAATGAGATCGGCATCAAACATTTCCAACTGGGGATTAAGATAAGGTGATTACAGGTATGCATGCCTAGCACAAGGTCAGACAAGCTGATGTTAAATTTGATTTTAACCAGCTAATAACCCAGCTCTGTAGAGTGAAAATTTGTGCTGGATGTCAGTGAGTCTCAAACTTCTGTACAGTTGTTACAGTAAAAGATTCATGACTCTCTCTTCCTTGCCAGTTTACTTTCTGCTAGCACCTCATAGGTTGATAGAGGCGTAATGTGAGGAGTTACCGCAGTTGTATTTTATTGCCACATAATTCTTTTTGTGGAGAGAAAATCTTACAGCAGCAAGATTAAGTTAACCTCAGAGAAACTTTGTGCAGCCAGAGAGGCTCTGCTTAGAATTGATTCACTAGTTAATACTCAGTGTTCACTGATTTAAAGTGCTGTCAGTTATGCTGGGACTGAGTTTAAAAAAAAAAATCTGCACATTATTAAGAAGTAGTTTATATCATTTGTCTCAACTTATTAAGATGAGATGCATCAGAGACTGATTATGTTATTTCACTGTATTACCAATACAAAATCAAGCATAATATAGTGGTTTTAAAGAGGGATCTAGCAGTTCCTTATTAAGGGTCCAGTCATGCAAAGACTTAGCGTAGCTCAGACTTGTTGATTCATTGAAATTATTGCATTCATAAAATTATTCTCATAACGCTTGTTAAATTACTGATTTTTAGAGGACTATTTTTTCTTTTTATATATTTAATATTAACAGTCAACAGGTCATGATAATCTTGTTTTTATTTCAGCAGGTGTTCATGATTTTATACCTGATTACCAGCCCTCCCCAATGACAGACTCAGGGCTTAGTTCAAGTTCTACCTCTTCTAGCATCAGTTTAGGAAATGCAAGTGCTGCCATTTCTCATCTGCACACCACAATCCTCAATGAGGTTGACATTTCAGTAGAGCAGGATGAAAAAGTGAAAACTCTCATAGAATTTATTACCTCAAGGTAAGATTTCAATTTTCATTTTTGTCAAGACATGTATTTTGTGGTAATATGGCAAAATCCTTACTATTTAGCATCACATTGTCTAATTTTGTCTCTGTTTTATCACCAGTAAGAGATAGTTAATAATTATAATACTAATCCTGAAGTGGTTTTATGTGATACAGCCTATGAACAACTCTAACTTTCCAACAATTTCAGAGAATTTTGGCCCCCCTTTCGTATCCTGAGTGTTTAAAAGTCTTTTGCCATGTTTTGCACAGGTCTGTTATCTTCACTTGCCACAGAGTTCTGTTTTCCATCTAGAGGATTCCCATACTAAAGGATTAAGGCTGGAATGCATAAAGATGATTAGGGAGCTGTAAGATTTGTGTGGAGTTTACGGATTGCCTAATTAGTAGAGAGCTGGCTATTCAGAAAATATGAATTAGTGGCAAAGAACATCTGTAAAACAAGCAACACTTGTGCAGTTGGTATGATAGTTTATATAAAGCTTTCAAGATTGGGTAAATCTGAAATCCCACTTGTTTCTCAAAGCTTTTGATTAATTATGCCAACAAAAAAAAACCCTTTACATCAGCCTAAATTTAGAATAGTGGGGTGTATTGGTGTGATGAAAACGGAAAGAAAGGAGGTTGTTTTAAGAAGTGTATAATGGTGTTAGTTGTACTGGTTCTTTGTTAGATAACTAAATATTATCTAATAGTAAACATCTCTTCCTAAACTTACGCTGTTATTTCAGTTGGATCTGATATATTGCTTTTCACCTTGTCTTAACTTCTTGTATATTGTTGTACAATATTGGACAGTTGTCAGACTTCTTTCAAAATTTATGTCTGCAGTTGTAAATGGTTTCTTTTATGTGGTAGGTAGTAGATTCTTTTGCAGTTAACCTTAAGTTTAAAATAACATTTAAATAATATTAATGACAAAGGCTATGTTTTATATTCTGTTATGTTTACTCTATTTTTATGTTTTTAGGAAAAGAGGGCCACTTTGGAATCATGAAGATGTTTCGGCCAAGAACCCTAATATAAAGAGTGCTGAACAGTTAACTGTGTTTTTAAAGCATGTGGTATCTATATTTAAACAGTCTAGCTCAGGTATGTTAGAAAACAGTCGATGTGTGATAGAATGTTCAAGTCTGCAAACTAAATGAATTTTTTTGAATGCCTGTAAGTTTACAGATGGTCTATAAAATCACTAGGTGATCGCTTACTGCTTCTAAATAATAGGTTTTTCTTGTGCATTGCACACTTCAGTTCATGTGTCTATTACAACAGATTTAAATATAATCTTTTAGTAATGAGCTAAAATAGCTTACTAATTTATTGTGGACACTTAATATTCAATTCATAAATGTTTTATTCTCTGCAAGTCTCTCCAGTGTTAAGTATTATGGAATACAAGCTCATATGCCTGGAAAGATTTTTAAGAGTAATACTTCTTGAGAAAAATGTAGATGATGATAGTATTTTAAAGTTAGGAATGACTTCAGTAACTTACTCTTTATTAAATTCAAGTGGTTTTGTTTTTTATAAAGCATTGTGTTGCTTGAGTATTTATTTGCTTTTATAGGAGGATTTCAACTGGAACACCGTCTCAGTGAAGTTGCTTTGCAAACTGCGCTTTCGTGCTCCTCTCGACATTATGCTGGGAGGTCCTTTCAGATTTTCAGGGCTCTGAAGCAGCCTCTCACTGCATCTACACTTTCTGATGTTCTTTCCAGACTAGTAGAAACTGTTGGAGATGCAGGAGAAGAAGCTCAGGTATTTGACATTTTGCCCCCACTTTATTAGAAAGCTAAGTTTGCCTAAATGGCATACTTACATTGCTATTTTAATGACAGTAAAATTTAAAAGCATTTTTGATTCAGTTGCTTTTTATTTTTAAATAAAGATATTTCAAATATCAAAACAGTTTTAATCATGACACTTCCTGAATTTTCACCTAATGAAATGGTGAAAACATGAGCTGTGCACATTCTTTTCTCCAGCAATAGGAACTTTCAGAAAGTTTGATACATATTTCCTGAAAACACCTCTCTTTCATAGTTAGAGAATCCTGAGATCAGCCATATAAAAAATAATTTAGGTTTTCCTTTATTGAGAATTTAACCTGATAAAGTGTTAACAACCATCCAACTTAGTGTCATTGTACATCTAAAGAAGTGGATGTAATCTTTTAATATTGCAAAATGAGTCTAATCACTCCATCCTTAAAAATAATGCAAATCAGAATGAATTTTGTGAATATTTAGAAATAAAGTTTTTTCCTGTCTTCAATCTATACCGCTAATTTGAGCTCTCTCATCAGGGTTGTGTTCTAATTGAAGCATGAAATAATACTTCAGTTAATGATACTGATTTTGTACTTTTATACTGCTACTCAGTAGATTTGCTGTGATCTTCCTTGTGGATGTTGCGTAATTTATAATGACCTGTGGCTTTCCCCAGGGTTTTGTCATAGAACTGCTTCTAACCTTAGAGTCTGCTATTGATACGTTGGCTGAAACCATGAAGCATTATGATCTGCTTTCTGCCCTTTCTCAGTAAGTTCTTTTATTAGTCAAGCTACGTTACACATTTTTATACATTTCAATTATTAAAGTTCTCTATTACAAATGTAATGAAATAATTTCTTGTTGTCTTTGCAGAATAGTTGTATCCTAATAGCAAAATTGCTTGCTCTTTTATGTTTTTATCATTCTGCCTCAAGCAAAACTCATAAGAAACTAGATTTTCTGAAAAGAAATCTGTGCTACCTTTCTAACTTACTCTCTTGGGTCCAATTTGGAGGGGGGAAGAAGAAAAAAAATTGTTCAAGGTGTTCCTTATGGCTCAATTCTGAAATGTTGTCAGTTCTAAAACTTCTCAAAAATAAAGGCACTGAGTGCATTTAGAACTCTTTTTTTCAATCAGGCCCTACTGACCTTGATTAATAGTGTGATTTTCTGGGGGTTTTATTTTTTCCCCATATGTATAATGAAGGTAATGGCACCGATCTTTAAAAGATAATTTAAGATAATTTAAGGTTCACAGATGAAAACTCCTGTACTGCAATAAATACTTTTATTCCAATGTTAATAGAGAAGACATTTCTTCAGTTACAGCAAATGCTCATCTGTCTTAGGCCTCAGATTTGTTGTCCGTATATGAGAGAAGTGTAATCGAACAGTCTGAGTCATTTGTGTGTCTCATTACAGTCTGAGTGGTTAGCTCAATGACTTTTTATCAAACTGAAAAAAATCCCTAAATGCACAGACATCTTTATTTCTTTGACTTCATGGCAAAGTCTTTGAAAATGTTGAGATTTCGAGGAATATCTTCAATTTCTCAGTATCAGAACTGGAAGGTGTTGGTTTTTCTAGGTCAGATACTTCAGACAAATATAAGGTAATAAGTAAATAATGTATTAATTCATTAATTTCTCTACCTTTATCCCATCTATAAGTAAGTTGGAATGCTAGATCTTCATTTACAGATAATCTTTTACATGCTATAGGCTAATTTTCCTGATTTTACTGAATTGTTATGTAATTATTTTTCTATTCTGGGATTGTAACAAATAGATTTGGTAGCAGAGATAACGGGATGCTACAGTCTTGTCCTTACGCTATAAGGATATTTTAGTTATATATATATATAAATTCTGTATTTTCATGTATTGTAATACTCTTCCGACGATGAAGTGGAGTATTCACTGTGTGTGTGTGTGTATGTGATTAGTGTAAAATCTTTTTTCTTTCTTCCCATTTTCTAAACTGTATGTTATAAACATATTTTGCATGTAATAATATGTAATATTGTTTTTTATTTTAGAACCTCATACCATGATTCTGTAATGGGAAACAAGTATGCAGCTAATAGGAAAAGCACTGGACAGATAAATCTAAGCACAAGTCCCATTAATAGTGGCAGTTGTTTGGGATACTACAGCAATGCAAGGAGTAATTCTTTGAGACTGAATTTAATCAGTGAGCGGAGAGGTGACCGTCGACGGAGCAACACACTGGATATAATGGATGGAAGGATAAATCATGGTGGAAGTTTGGCAAGGACTAGAAGCCTTTCCTCCCTGAGAGAGGGAGGGATGTATGATGTGCAGCCCACTACTGACCCTGTCAACTTGATGGCCACCATATTTTGGATTGCAGCTTCGTTGCTGGAGTCAGATTATGAGTATGAATACCTTTTGGCTCTCAAGCTGCTCAACAAGCTTCTTATTCACTTGCCTCTGGATAAATCAGAGAGTCGGGAAAAGATAGAAAAGGTGCAGAATAAACTGAAATGGAATAACTTTCCAGGCCTTCAGCAGCTTTTCCTAAAAGGCTTTACTTCAGCATCTACACAAGAAATGACAGTTCATCTCCTCAGTAAACTCATCACAATTTCCAGGCATGCTTTGGTGGATCCTTCTCAGTTAGCAGGTATCTTTAGTAACTGTATATGTAATGAAAATGTATTTTTTCATCAAATTAAGTGTAATCAAAATCAGTAGTGATTATGCATTTGCCTTTAAAAAACACCCTTCAGTTAAATGCTTTTTGCAGTTGTCGATATTACAGTGCTAGGTAGTGGGAATACATTACAGACTATGATTATCTGCCGAGAAATACTGCACGAAAACTTTGTGTTGACTATTAACTTACTTTAAACTTGCAAGTTTTAAGAGCACGTGTATTATTTTTCATAATCTTGTGCTAAATCGCTCAATCAGTACTATTTCAAACATTTGCGCATTTTTGAAACAATGTGACTGTACTGCCTAAAGCTATCCAATTTCATGATAGTTTTGCTTAATTGGTCCGGTGATTTTTTTTTTCATCTTATGCATATTTATACCTATACACAGACACATTTATATACCTTATACTTACATACACACTTGGGTACATGCGTGTGTATGTATAATTTACATATCTGTATGAACGTATGTGTATCATGCTCTAAGGGTTATTAAATACCAGAAAGCTGTTATATGCTCACATAACTCCACATTAAATTAGGTCATATTAAAATCATTAGGGCTCATATAACTGTGTTTATATGTGTATTTAGGATTTCCCCTAAACATCTTGTGCCTACTTCCTCATCTGATCCAACATTTTGATAACCCAACTCAGTTCTGTAAAGAAACAGCTGACAGGATAGCAAAGGTATGTAAAATGATGCTTGGGGAGTATCCAGGAGTTTATTATCTGCATTGCTGTATTTTTCTGCTCCCTTATGCAATACTTTCACGTTATTCTATTAGTCTCATAGAAATAACTACAGAAAGTTATATTTTAAAGATGTGATCCAGTCCTGATTTATATAGTTGGTCCTCACATCAAACCCTGAGTTTCCCTTTGTCAGTGAAAAAAACACATTTTGCTTATTCTATAAACTTTAGATGTAAAGAACACATTTACTTATTAATGTTATCAGTTACTTTTTCTTACTTGTCTGATTTTGCAGCTTGTAATTTTAAATATAAACTTAATCAATTTTTAAGCACACTTCCTAATTTACTTATGATAAGGTGATCCTTACCTTTTGGACTGGTAGGTAGAGAAGGAAAAGTACTATGTTCTTTCTGTTACTTGTACACAGTGATTAACCTTGGAATATTTCTGAACTGTAGTGTCTGTTAAAGCAGTACATGGTACACACCAACAATCTCCAGCCAGGCTGGTGGTATGCTGCCCTGACAGCCTGCATTTTAAGGAAGAATGTGGAAAGGGGAATAAGAAAGTGCTGTCTGTCACAGGAGGTGCAGTCATAGCCCTCTGGCTTCCCAAACTGTGATAAGTAAATCACTTAACTGCGTGCAGGCCACCTGAAAGGAGTACATGCCTGATGCAAATGCAGAAATTACTGTTGTCCCTTAAATACATGCACTGCTAGCTAGGGGCTCTAGTTGAAGTAAGCTTGGTATAAGTAGTAGATAAACTTGGAGCCTGAATGCCACAGTACCGCTATTGCAGATACTACTGCCTTCCCAAATACAAGCCCTCGAAGCTCTGATAAATAAATGCAAGGCTAGTAGACAAGGGCTGGTCTAGGCTTAAAAGAAAAAGGAGAGACAGGTCAAGGCTTATGAACGCCTACTGAGTGCAGTTGCCCATTCAGGAACATGGAGCTAAATTTTTGTTACGTATACCTGACGCATTCATTTATTTATTTGAAAAAGCAGTTTAAGTCTATTAGCTAATTCTCTCTACTAGTTTTTTAGTGAATTGCCGGGCTACAAAATTCAACAGAAATTGTAGATGTTGCTTGTATGATTAGTTTGATTTCAGTTATTGGAAAATAGAGTGAAATCTGGGAAAAGTGCATAATGACTAGTGAATGCTTAGAGTAAAAATTTGTCATTTCTAATTAAATAGGCTTTTTGCTTTTCAGGTTTGTGCAGAGGAGAAATCACCAACTCTTGCCAATCTCGCTCATATGATGAGTTTATACAGTACACACAGTTATTCCAGAGACTGTTCTAACTGGATTAATGTAGTGTGTAGATACTTGCACGACTCTTTCTCAGACGCCACATTTAACCTTGTAACTTACCTTGCAGAGGTAAGTTTTTAATAAAAGTGTATCTCATGTTGACAATCTGTGATCAACATTACATTTATTCATTGCCAATTTTTTGTGATTCTGAATATTGGGGGGGAAAAAGCGCATCTTCTGTAATGGGAGAATAATAATAAAGTGCTCTAGGATATAGAAAAGGGATGATGACTGCCATTTTGGAGTGCAACAATTTAAACGTGCCTTGAAATAATAATCCCTTTAATAAAATAATCTCTTTTTACTATAGTAGTGTTTTATAATAGAGATTTATATTCCATTCTACATGAATAAAATGCACACACTTTCTTGGCTTTAGCAAAATATACCTAGTCCAAATTTTAAGAGACCTTTTTTAGCTAAATATGCATTTAAAGATGTCCTTATTACAACCTAAAAACTAATTTTAAAGTTCAATTTGTAAGTGTTGCACAGTATATAATCAAAGATCATTTAAATTATAGAATTCAGTATATGATTCTGCCAGCCATTCATATAGGAAAACTTATTACCTTTGAAAAAGTACCTTGTGTGAAAAGCTTGTAGAGCTCGTCCTTGAAGTATATCACTTCAAATTGACAAAGATATTTTTTAAAATATTACTTACATTTTCTTGAATGACTTTATATGTACTTATTTTGTTTGTAAGCTTGTGTATACTAGCCTTCTCTAAGGTGTAGATGTAATTGTTTTTCATGCAGCTTTGAGATTTTGAATTTGTATGAACACTTTCATTTAGTGAGAAGTATTTTATTATTAGGTGCTTTAAATCTGTGCTAACATGTCAAAATTCAGGGAAAAAACTGAATTAGGACAGAGAACATTGTTCCATTGCATTACATTTTTTTAATGCTAAAATAAAATTTTGAAAAACGTTAAGTGGTACATTTAAGTTTCTTGAAGGGAAAAATAAATATGTATGGAAGTTAACTGTATTTTAATGTTTGTTTTCACTTTTTGCTACCATTAAAGGCCCTAATTAAATTCTGTATTTTTTAAAATTCTTTTAGCTGTTGGAGAAAGGATTATCCAGTATGCAACAGTCCTTACTGCAGATCATTTACAGTCTTCTGAGTCATATTGACCTATCCACAGCACCAGTGAAGCAGTTTAATTTGGAAATCATAAAAGTTATTGGTAAATATGTTCAGGTCAGTACTCTGAAAAACTATAAAAGCCTTTCTACTTGTTATCAAAGTGGTAGTGAAATTACACTTGAATTTTTTTTGAGAATTAATTTATTTCAGATATAAAGAGTTGTTCAAAGTCAGATTCCATAGGATTTTATTTTTTGTCCTAGGTACTTAATTCATTATATGCTTATGTATTTGTCCAATTTGATTTACATCTTGTGGGACAAGTTACCTGGATGAATATGCATCCGTTTACAGATGCAGGCAACTCTGCATATGTAGTTATATAGCAGATGATCCTTGAACTATTAAAATACAAGGAAATGTTTACTGCTAAATACTGCGCAAATGTTTTATTTAAGTGTCTATGTTTTCAAAAGGAAGTTTTGCAGTCAAATGCATGTTTAAATCACTTTCACTAATATATCTGTGAGGAACATTAAGGTGCACTTTAATGAATTTGAATGCATTTTTTATTAAAGAAAGTCCCCGAAAGATGAACAGTAGTGTTTTGCCCTAGGTAATTTGATCCTTTGTACTTGGAACACAATTTACTGAAAGTCTATTTCGTGACAGAAGGTCTAGCATCTTGCTGAAAGATTTTATGAAAATGCCTGGAGCATAAAACCATTTCAGTACACAACATTCTCCCCCCCTCCCCCCCCTTTTCTTTTTTCCTGAATTCCATTATTGCCAAATGTATTTCAGTCAAACGGTTTAATCATAATTAACCAGGAAAAGTAGTGTTCCTGGATGTTTTGTTATTGATGGATATGTACTTTAGATATTGTTCTCCTGTCAGAGTGCATTAGGCAAAATGGAATGATTAGCATAACTATAGTTTTCATGGCCTGACGGCTGCTCGCTTCGCCTCTAACCTTTATCTGAGCTTTCTATGCAAGCCCACACTAGCATGGAATGTAATCTTAATTAGAAGATGTTAGCTATCAAAATTGTGGTACTGGTGAAAAAATATTCCAGAGAAGCCTATGTATTTTTGATACGATAAAACATGTTACTATAGATGACAAAAGTAGTGATCATAAATGAACATGTCTTGTTTAAATGTGGTGCTACTAAGCTGATTTTTGTTAGTCCTCTGCAATCACAATGCATCTTAATAAATTTAAGTTGCTACAGGATGGTTCAAGTTTGAGACTACTTTTTTTATGTTTATGATGCACAGAAATTCAGGAGATTAAATCTCACTGAGTTGAAGAATCTCATTACCTACAAAGCAGCATATATACTACTTAGAGCCTTGAAAGTGGTGTTTATTTTTTTAATGCAATTAAAAAATATTTTGACAAACATGGCATCCTAATTAAAAAAAAAAAAACAAACCAAGACAAAAACCAGACATCCTGCTAATTTCAAAAACTGGAAGATTTACGTTTCGGGTAGAATCCTAACATTTTCAGGAGTGTAAATCTTAACCCTCCCAAGGTGCTGCTTTTGGTGTAAGTCTCTTTTGTGATCCACTCCACAATCTTTGTAGTTGAAACTGCTGAATTATTTACATTACTGTAATCATCTTTTTAAGGAGAGTGCACTTAACTCAGGCTCTGCCTACTACGTTCTCATTCTTTTGCCCTGGCTTTTTTAAGCACTCCTTCGGTTTGATACTATGTAAAAACCTTGTAAATGTTTTTGCTTTTTTTTAAGATCTTTGAAACACATGAGGAAATATAAAGCACAAAATATTTTTCTCTGTTTCAAATTCAGTTTACTCTACCCATAAGTGTAAAATAATTAAAGATGCCAGGAGGTGAAAGTTGTTTTGCTTTTAAATGCTGTCAGTTTCTATCTTCTGGGGCATAAATGGCAGATACTTCAGACAATGGTAAAAAACATAGTGTAAATACAGGGAGCGAGGGACATGGTACAGGTTGTGGTGCGGCTGGCACTGCAACCTGGAGCTAGTGAGCCTGCCTGGCTGGACCTGATGGCCCACTGTGTGATGACCTGGTGCCTTGCTGCTGCCTTCCCAGCACGTCAATGTCCAAAGCTGCCCACCTGTGCTAGCACCTTGCAGCCGTGTGTAGAAGATTAGAGCTTTTGATTTTGGGAATCTTTTGATGCATCAGTGCAAAATCCTACTGTACATTAAAAATGGCTGTCTTGTTTGAAGTGATTGTTTTGTGATTTGTATATGTTCTCTTTAGAGTCCATATTGGAAGGAAGCCCTTAATATTTTGAAACTGGTGGTGTCTCGATCAGCAAGCCTTGTTGTACCTAATGATATTCCAAAGTCTTATGGAGGTGACATAGGTTCTCCTGAAATCTCTTTCACGAAAATTTTTAATAATGTCTCCAAGGAGCTACCTGGGAAGACCTTAGATTTTCATTTTGATATATCAGAGGTAATTATTATATTTAAATCATAATGCAATAATGACTTTCTGTTGCAAACTCAGATTTGTTTTCTGTTAGCCTTCTGCATTTATATGTTTTAAAATAAATATCATTTTTAAGAATGGCAGGTGTTGAAGTTTTACATACATGTAATTAGAGTAATACTGAAAGATAAACTTTGGATTCTTTTATGTTGTGTGTGTTTTTGCCTTTTTCCCTCTTTGAATGTCTAGAGAGTTAATTACTAGAAGTCAATAGGATTATTCTCAAGGATATTTCAGCTGTGTCAGAGAGCAGGCTTAATGCAGCTGGCTGCTGCTTGCAGCTGAACGTTCCAGGCTTTCATCAAATGAAGGGTTGTGCATTCAAGGGCTGAGAGGATTAAAACCCTGTAATGCAGTTTTGGCGTGACTTTGGAAGGGGGAGAAAATGTAGAGGAGGAAGTAGGATATAGAATATAGGAACCTCAGAAGGACACAACTGGAGAAAAACCTCCTGTAGTTAAAAACACCACCTCTACCCCCCAGTTAGGATTCATTAGAACTGAAAATAATATATTAATACAGCTGATACTCATTCTACGTCTGAAAAGGGGAGCATAGCCAAATGACTGCAGTGTAATACAGGGATGTGAAAATTCTAGAAGCTTTGGAAGTAGTCAAAAATAAGGGCTCCTGGTTGAAACTGACCCTAGATAATTTATGATTGGAGATACAGATGTCTTAGGAGCATTACTTAAATTGGGGTACGTGAATTCCTTACTGGAAATATCAGTGCATGCAGATAACTTGAGAGACAAGATGAATTCCCACAGAGTTCATTGGAGTAGCATTTGCTGTCAAAAGGGCTGAATTTGATCTTTGGTTTTCAGAAGTGTGCATGTGTTAGTACAGTTGCTGGTCTGTAAAAACAGTTTGTTCATGTCTGTGAATGATTCTATAGAGAAGCTTTGCATCTTTTAAACTTACAACACAGTTGTTTTTGAAGTGTGTTTAAAAAATATAACTGGATTGTCAGCATAAAACTTGCATAACTCAAACACAACTCGGCAGAATGGCAGTCTGCTGCGTAGAGTAGAAGTATTCAGCTTTGTATTTGCCAGCATACCGATGCTCAGTGGATTAGGCATGGGCTTCATAGAACGCTTAAAAACAAACAGACAAATCCTCCTACATTTTACATAATACTAAATTCTGAAATCAAATTTGTAGTCTTTACTAATACAGATTTGAATTTTAAGAAAGTATTTATTGTCTTTGATAGACACCAATTATTGGGAATAAATATGGTGATCAACACAGCGCAGCTGGTAGAAATGGGAAGCCAAAAGTCATTGCTGTCACCCGGAGCACTTCTTCAACTTCATCAGGCTCCAATTCAAATGCATTAGTTCCTGTCAGCTGGAAGAGACCACAATTATCTCAGGTACGTTGTGTCTCAAGCACATCATACATATATTATAGACAGTGTTTATGAATGTATTAAAAAAATTGTTGAAATGTAATTTGATCTATATTGTGTCTTAGCAAAACATTAAATGAATATAGCATAAACTAAAAGCTAATACTGGTGAAAAGAAAAAATGGTAAGATTCTTTTTAGAGGATGTCAGCATGCGAGATGACTAGTTAAAAATGCAGACGTTTTACATTTTTACCTGGACCTCCAGCAGATGCCTTGCTATGTGATTTTCTTTGGTATATTTTTCAGAGAAGAACTAGGGAGAAGCTAATGAACGTGCTTTCTCTGTGTGGTCCAGAATCTGGTCTTCCCAAGAATCCTTCAGTAAGTGGTGATAGTGGTTTGTTTTGGTTTTTAAATTCCAGTAGTGAGAATGCTATTGCATTTTCAGGTATTGGTGAA
>NW_008824243.1:5535132-5569066 GCF_000699105.1 Pygoscelis adeliae
CAAACTGGTTTTGGTTCAACAGTTCACAAATCCACTTGAAGAATTAAAAAGAGATGGAATCATAAGTAATGAATTAGTATTATTCCTCAAGAAGTCCAGTGGGCACCGTTCTTTACTAGACATGTTTCAAAACAGTATTTAAATTCAGCCAAAACTAATGTTGCCGTCTCAGTGAATTTAGGTCAGTCTTGTTTTAAAGCAAAGCTAAATTACTAGGATCAATTCTTAATTCTTATCTTATGTGCTTATCAAAACAAGATTTTTTCCAAGTCTTTGGATTGGAACTCAGATCTTTCTTCTCCAAATTAAATTAGTTGACTACTAAGGAGCTTCATTGATCAGATTAATCCTTAATACTTTTTCTCAAGATTTTACATTCTTCATAGAAGAGACTACACTGCCACTCCAGAATAGTGTGTTCTATGTTTGAGGCTGCACGCATGAATTTTAGTTGTCTTGCCTAGAAGACAGGCTTGAAAGGTCTCCCCTGTTCTGAGTAAATCTCTATCTAGTCCATATATATTTATATATTTATATAAGAAGCGCTTTAGAGAGAAGGGGCAGCAATGGCTGAGGACTGCAAGGATGTTGATGCTGAAAATACCATAGAATCCATTGAAAATGACTAGTGGATCACATGCCTTCAAACTAACATGGATATCAGTAGGAACAATAGTCTTTAACTATTGAGTAGAAATAGGCCGATGGTGTTACTTCTGTGTACAGCACAGAAAAGACTCCCGTTGGCATACTAAGCTTAATGGTGGTGATGACATTAAGAGCTTTTAAAATAAAGTGGGTAGCCTACGTTGGTTATCATCTAGAATATTGTTTTTTATTGTGACATAGAAGTTCTTAGCAGGGGAAGAATATTGATGGGAGGTGGATCTTTAATCTAGTGGAGGAGGTTAAAATAAATAAAATTAGATGCCTGAAAGCTGAAACTGAAGAGTTTTTTAAAAATTCAAATGGAGATAAACAGCAAATTGTAATTTGTGAAGATGGTCATCACTGGAAGCCAGCATTGGATACCTTTTTAAAGGTATGCAGTCCTTCCACAGAAACTGGTAGGCAAAAGTTATATGGCCTGTGTCATGTGGATGATTATTATGATGGATTTTTTGTTCTTAAGTTTGACTAATACTGTGGCTATGAAAACGAACTTTCAGGGATATATTTTTCTCTACTTGTACCTTTGCAGCTCTCAGTTACATTAAGGAGAGAATGATACCCCTAGTTTAAAGAGGTAGTTTGATAAAATCCAACTAGGCTTGAAACAAATTGCAGTCTGCACTTGCCCTAGTATTATCATTATAGGGGTAAGCTAACTGCCAGTAATGCCATTAAATTGTGGGAAGCAGGGTAGCTGACTTTTGGAGTTACAGAAGTTGGAAGTTCTTATTTCTATTTTTACCCATATCTGCAGGTTGTGTTTTCTTCTAACGAAGACTTGGAAGTTGGAGATCAACAAACCAGTCTTATTTCAACAACAGAAGAAGTGATTCAAGAAGAGGAAGTGGCTGTAGAAGACAATACCAGTGAACAACAATTTGGAGTTTTTAAAGACTTTGACTTTTTAGATGTTGAATTGGAAGATGCAGAGGTGAGACCTTCGGATTTCTTCTGTGTATTTCCATTTGAGAACATTTTAAACGTTACGTTATGTTGGTGCAATTCTAAGGAATTGGCAGGTCTTCTAATTAATCCCATTGGGAAGAATTTATGACTTGATTGGACTTAACTCGCACGATAAAGAAACCTGTGTCACAGACTTTGCAGTGTTAAGTTGTTGCAAATTGTTGGATGTTTTTTGCGGGAGGGCTGGGATTTTTTTGGAGAGGTTGAGTGACTTAATCTGAAAGTGAAGTGATAATGACAGTATAAGCCAATGACAGGATGAACACCTGGGTATGATGCAGTAGAAAACTTAATTATGGAACAATATGTTGAGAAAATGGCATAATCTTTGTTCCTGATATGTTTCTGCATTTTGAAAACATGAAGAATAGCTTTCAAAGTTACAAACTGTATGATACGCTATCTCATTATATACGATTGACTTGGTCACCATAATTGCCTGCCTTTTGTTACAGTCTATACAAAACACTGAATTAGTAATGGAGACCCTTGCAGGTCATGAGTCAACAAGCTACTAAGAAGAATATCTGCCTATCTAAACCCTAAGATTATTCTTCTCCTGATTAATCTAGCCCTTTTTACAAAATCTTGCTCTTTTTCCCCCTAATACTTCAGTTTTTTCTCATTTTCTTCATGCTTCCTGTGTATTGCTTCACTTCAGCCAATATTTGCATCTTCTAGGAAAAGTACAGGCTCATTACGGTCTATTCCATATATGTGACCACACGCTATACAGATACAATTGTCTGTATTGAATGTAATTAGTCAAACAGTTTAGAATCATCAAGGCTCAATAGTAGTAAAATATTATTTTAACACTAGATGGGGCTTTGCAGGTAGGATGCCAAAAGTTGAAAACTTTGCCAAACCAAGTTAATCTTTAATGTAATTTTCTGTATTATTTTAATAGCAGATCATAATGAAGAAAAGAGTTTCTTTCTCGTTACTTGCCTGTATGCAACATGTAGTGCTATACTTGCAAAAAAAAAAAAAGTACAGCTTGTTCAAATTTAGGGCATTACATATAAATTGTGCACTTGATACAAGAGCTGCCTAGTTCTGCACCAAAAATATAGAATGTTCTTTGTTGCTAATAATTAAATGCCAACAGTATGAACTGGGGCTTTTATATTAAAATCTGAGTAATATTCCGATTAAATTTAAGTGCCTCAGCCCACAGAAGTAGCACTTTGTTGTTGTTGGGATTCTTTTGCTTTGCCATAACTTTTCACCTTTTTTGTAGCAAAACAAATCACTAAGAGAGAAAGAGACTACAAAATGTTTAGTTTGCTTTGCATATTTAATGCTTCATGATGATCTCTTAAGTCACCGCAAGAGATACTCACTCTGTTAGAGCAGTTTTGGAACCCATACGTGCACGTTTGGGACTAGATGTGGGATTTTCGGAACTGTCTGTAGACTGGCGAAGTGAACTGATCAGGTTTTCCATCTTACTTAGATGAATTGTTGAAGGTTGACAAAGTGCTTGAGAACATCAGAGATCGTTATTGTACCTGTGAATTAATACACTAGTGTTTTTAAGATATGGATTTCACTTAGTATGTTGGATGTTTGAAACCCAAGTATCCCAGCTTTAAAATGTGCAAACAGAAAGGATCCAGCTATTGGTGTTTAGTGTGCATTTCATAAAACTGACACAAAGTAGCTGGTAAAACCGTTAATGAAGACATTGTTTTTTCTACAACCTGTATATAATTAATGTTGATGGTGCTTTGTCAGTCGGATGTGGTCAGTTCAGATTCATGTGTGTTAGTTGAAGAATTTCATCTAATGTTTGTTGAAACAGTTGCTTTACATGTTACACTAGAGAAAACGTATCATAAGCATGCTGGTTTTAGTGTTTTGTCGTCAGTTTGTTTATTTTTTTAATCAATCTCCCATTAGAAAGAGAAATTATTTTAAACACTAGCTTTTTGACTAAAGCTTTTTTCCAGAGCTTGAATCAGTCTTTTACTGTTGGCAAATCTTATGTAATAAAACATTTTTCCCTGGTTCTAGAGTATCTTTAAGTGTTTGTCCTCGTTCTTTCTAATTATATGTGTTTTCCTTTTTGCTAACCAGGAGCTGCAGGTAAGTTGCAGCCTGGTGCCTTGGCTTGTTCATCTGTTGTTGTCTGTGGTGTGTTTGTACTTTCTAGTCAGATATATAAAATTGATACCGATATAGTTCTAGATTATATATTGAGTTACTTTCCAAGAGGATATTCAAAAGATTTCTACTTCATTTGCCATATATTTTAATTTATCTACAAACATCATTTAACAAGGTACCTAAAATTTTAATAAAATTAAAGGGCTGATTGAAACTCTGTTCATAATGCATTCAGTACTTGTGTTTTCTGTGTTGTATTTGTGTATTAATTTTATTATGTTGAAATTTGTACAAACGTATGTGTGCAAACTTTTTTTATTACAGGGTGAAAGCATGGACAACTTCAACTGGGGCGTTCGTAGGCGCTCTCTTGACAGTATTGACAAAGGAGACACACCGTCTCTTCAAGAATGTCAGTACTCTGGTAGCACACCCAGCTTGAACTTGACCAACCAGGAAGATACTGATGAGTCTTCAGAAGAAGAAGCAGCCCTGACTGCAAGTCAGATACTGTCTCGTTCACAGATGGTAAGTTATTTTTCTGTGAAAGGAATCTCAGAACTTAAGCTTTCACTTTCACTTTTAATGGATAAGTATGGCTCACACTTTCAGCCTAAGTGAACTAAAGAGGAACTAAATTAATGTGGCTAAGCTTCTTTTTCATAACAGCATCAATGAAGGGAAAAGGTACATAACAGGTTTATAATTCTAATTCAACATTCACGTTTTTTAGTGTCTTTATACTTACTATATTTGTTTAAATATAAGCACAAAACTGCATGTGTTACATATAAAGTGTGTGTCTTTGTGGATTCCTAGCTTCAGAAAAAAAACCCAAAATACTAAATAACAACAAGAGCAGTAAGTGGTCCCGTGGGAGCCTCAGTTTTGTTTAACCATTGAAATTGCTAATTTAATTATGGATTTTGAAGCATGTGTACATATAACTGAGGAAAATCAAGAATGCTGGCCACTCGGAAATCTCTCTGCATTACATAAATGAAATTTGGAAAAAATTGACTGGATGGAGAGCAGCAGGGGTAGTATGCCGCTTTTCAGACAGTTTGTAGTAATGTTGCCCATAACAAAGAGTTCTGCTCTTCAGTGTTTTTGGTCTAGCATTTCACCAAAAGACCTTTAAGAACAAGAAAGGAAATAATTTTTTGGATCCCAAGGATAACTTCAAACTTCTCTTCAAAGTTAAATGTTACAGAAATGCATGTGATGCTTGTAATGGTTTTAGTGGAAAGCTGTTAAACTAGTAATAAGTAAATAAATTCAAATAGCTAACCATACTGAAACATCTATTCCAAAACTAATGCGTTTTTTCCCTGTAACTTGTATGTTCGATAAACTATGAAGAATTTCATGTTTCTTTCTTTTCTGTCTTAGTTAAACAGCGATTCTGCCATAGACGAAACGATATCAGATCATGCTGGTTTATCACTTCAGTCTCAAGATTCCACTAGCAGTGTGGGAACAGAAGAAGTGCTTCAAATCAGAACCGAGACCCCAAGTTTGGAGGCTTCTCCTCTAGATAACTCTAGCAACCAGCTGCCTGAGGTGGGGAGAAATGTGGGCTGGTGCATGGCTGATTTGGGCTCCTTCTAGTGTTTAGTAGCAACTTTGGCTTTCTTTTCAACTGAATTTTCATCTGTTACACTGATTATTTGATTTGCTTTTAATATTTCTAACCTGTTGGAATGTTCTTACAAAATGTTCCTTCAGTATGAAAACTACTTGGGGTGGACTGAGGGAACTTACCACAGGTTAAAAATATTCTTGAAGGGCTGATAATGATCATTTCATGGTGCAGAATGAAAATAGGCTAATATTCAAGATGCTTTTACTTGATATGGTTTAAATCCTCCGTGAGCAACATTTTCTTTCAAAAACTTTTTTATTTCCCCCTTTTTTTTTCTTTTTTTTTTTTTTATGCTTTCTTTGGGTTAATGTGATTGGTGCTATATGGGAATTAAACCTCAGGCCAGCTGTGTTAGCAGTTGGTTCCATTAAATAATGCTTTAAAAAGGACCACAGATGCTAGTGGTATACTTTTTTGGAAAGGCCTGTGTGGACTGAGACAGATTTCAAGCTAATGGCCGCCTGCAAATCTGTGAGTACTTCAGTTTCTTGGTTTTTAAAATCCTTTGAATAATTTAAAATTTAAAAAACTCATTTAAAATAAAACTCATCTGCTACAATTCTTACAGTATTTAGCAGTTGTAGCTAAAACCTCAATATGTTGGGTTTTTCCTTGAATTTGAAGTGGCTTGGTTTAGGTGGACTTTTTATCTCTTCAGTTAAAATTATTGATGCTACTGGCAATCTTATTTTTATTTGAACAAGTATTGCTAATCCTGTCTTTAACAGAACGTACAGTTTTACTGAGTTTTCCAGAAAATTAAGCCATTCCTATGTGTATTTGAATAACCAGTGCACGGTTTACACTTAAGAATGAGTCTTCAGCCAACTTGGTTTAAACAGTCAACTGACTGGTTCAAGTGATTGGGGTTTCTGAACAAAGGCTCTAGTCTACCTGTCTGCTACCTAGAAAATCACTCTTATTAACAGGGAAACCACCCATCTAGCTAACATTTAATGAAGATAACTGTGAGTACAGCAAAGGGAAAGTGTGGGTGACTGGTTTCCTGTGATAAAATCCTCACCTGCTAAAAGTGTAATACTGCGACTTTTATAAAGCAGATTTTTCCCACATTTTTCATATTTTTCTATTAGGATTATCTGTATGCTTTTTTTTAAAGTGTTTGGTTATGTTGCAGTTGATAAATTGTCTCAACTTTTGTAGAGCACCTGTGCTTAGATTGTCAAACAAATTGTTCTGTTAGTGCTTCATCTGCTTGTCTACGACATGCATTTTTGTTCCAATAGAATTTTAAGTGAGGAAGAACACTTAATCTGGATTATTTTTTTCCACATAGGCTAGATGTTTTATGTTAAGATTTCAAAAGGGAGAAGCGATATTTAAGCTAGGATTTTATAGAATGAAATTCACCATGATAGAACTTTTGTCTTCTCCGTTGTTTGCTTGTGGTATATTCTCAGCTGTAACTCATTTTTATGTTTTCATAGTTCTTTCTGAGACTGCCTTTATACTTGGATTCATTGTTCTGCAGCTCCCTTTATAAAATCACTATACTTCTGATAATCCAGGTGAAAACATTCACACAAAAAAAGCACCGATGTCATTAAAAATATTGAAAACATTTAAACTGGGCTGTAAAATAATTTCATGACTAAGCAGCATCCAGAAAAAATTGCTATCTCAAAAAAAAAAAAAAAGACTGCAAATGCATATAAATGCAATCACTAAATATGATGTGTTCCACATTTATTTTGTGCTTGTTAGAATATGGGATTCAGTCAAATACATATGTTTTCTTCAAGCACAATTTAAACAAAGTTATCTCTCTACAAGAGTTAGCTATCTAGTTGGATTTTGTTGCTAAAAGGGAGAGCTGGCTTTATGCCTTATAACAGAATGAGCTTGAAAATATGCACACTATCAACTCACTGTGAAAAATTTGTGAAGCCAGTAAAACTAATTTTGTTCTGAATTCTTATACGCAGCATAGTGCAGTTGTTTTTTCCTATATGCTCATAAACTTTATATATCACTTTCAACACAGGCATTTCATTGCATGCCAAGTGTCAGTTATCAAAATGTTTTTAATATCAATAAATATGTATCAAAATTTATCCAAGGTAAAATAAAAAAAATTGAAGCCATTATTTAAAAACATATATGTGTGCTGGTTAGATGCAGTGGAGTTCCTTGTTTCTCTTGTAGGGATGCTGAAGAGTTAAGTAAATAGTTTACTTAAATGTATTTGGCTGATTCCCAGTAATAGCATGTATCTTTGCAAAAAGGACAGAAAGGACATTTCACATTCCAGTTGGGAATTTACAATCTAGCTTACAAGAATATTTTCAATTTTGTACAGTAAGTTTTACAAGCTTAAGTATATGAAAGTTTCTGACTAAAATGATTCTCTATTTTACTCACTTGCACTGTGGATTTATGAGGGAATGGTTTACTAGAAGTAATTTTCCTTAGGTTCTGTGGAGTTGTCAACTATATAATAATCACATTTTTAAGATACTTAAAGAACATTCACGTTGGTGGTAAAGACATGTCCAATGTTACACAGAAAACTTCAGAAATCAGGAGTCATGGCACTATGAAGACTAACTTAGCTGTAAATTTATTAACTAGAAATTAGCACTTAAATATTTTCTAAAAGTGTATCCCTTGTGTACATCTACCAGACAAGATCAGTGCAGCTCTGTATCATGTGTTAACATCTATAACAGAAGTGGACCACTGCTTCAATCGAAATTATTTTGCTGTGGTATTGTAAAAATGTCTTGCATTCCCGTGTGCCTTAGCTGCTCAGTGTGACAAAATGGCTGTTCTGTGCAATAAAACTCCAGATTTAACTTTTACAAAAGAGGCATTAGAAGTGAGTTCACTAGCTGTGTCAAATGACAGCAGTGTCATATTGAGGACTACCATAGTCAAAGTGAGATAAGGTTAGGATCACTGTGAAAGAAAAAGATATAGTTCTGTTTAAAGCTGAATTGGCTTTTCTAACGTGTACATTTATTTATCTGTCGGAGGATCTGTTCAGACTGATGAAAGCCATGAAGTGATGTGTATGCTTAGAGGCTGTCCAAATGTTTGTTGACCAGTCTTGGATATGCCAGTAGAGGAAGACCA
Source organism: Pygoscelis adeliae (assembly GCF_000699105.1). NCBI lineage: Eukaryota > Metazoa > Chordata > Aves > Sphenisciformes > Spheniscidae > Pygoscelis > Pygoscelis adeliae. Next base: position 5,543,624 of record NW_008824243.1, read on the forward strand.
GCACACTAAGAATGAAAACATGTGATAATTTGTGCCTTTAGGAAATAGCAAGTACAAGAAAGTGTTATTTTTATTCCACAGAAAAATCCAGTAAAAGGTTTCAAATGGGTTCGTCGTAAATTAACTAAATCTGAATTCCTCTGTTCAATATAGCGATGTTAATGAGTATAATAATGCTAATGGAGGAAGAGGGAAGGGAGAAAGGGTCATTCTAATATTACCTACCTGAGTCTAATCATCGTCTCCTTAAATTGCCAGTAATTGAAAGCCTACATTTAGAGATTCAGGGTAAAACCCTTAAAGCTCCCCATATTAACAGTAATGGCAAAAGAATAAAAACAGTGGAATGTCCCTTGTCCATTGTTCATCTGTTACACTGTTGCTCAGTTATGCTTTAGAAACTTGTTAAAACGGAGAGTGGAAAGGAGAAGAAATGTTCTGTACTGGTTCCAGACCCCAAAGGCAAGCATGAGGCAGTCATCTTGGTCCTTACCTAGAAAAGTAAAATATGAAAGTCTTGATTGTGTTTGTTGTGATCTAACTAGGTTTGAGGCTATTTGCAAATATTTTTCTGGGAGTGTTCTCTTAACAGATTTAATTGAGTGTATTTGAGAAATTGTGTTTGCTATAAATAATAAGTTATATTCTAGGATATTAATGTTAACCAGAAGTTATAAACATTACAAGTAGACTGCCTGTCTTTGCTCAAGTAAAACTGTGAACGATCCAAAGAGCTGAATGATTAAAGTATAAATGGATATTTGTAACCATGAAAGTAATAAAAGTATGTTTGATTCACAGGAAGGCAGTTCAGCAGTAAGGGATGAACAGGTTAGCACTGCTAGTGAAGACACTGGGTCGTATCTACTACAAGAACAACAAGACTGTCTGGTCTGTCATGAATCTCTTGAGTTGGAAGAGACCCCAGAACTGGCAGAGGCAGCAGCTCCTGAGAGCTATTCTGAATCTATCTGTGAAGAGGATGTCACTCTTGCTTTGAAAGAGCTAGATGAGAGATGTGAAGAAGAAGAAGCTGACTTCTCTGGTTTGTCTAGGTAAGATTAATACTGGTTCTAAGTAACAGAAATTACATGGTATCAGTGCATGAATCAAACAAAGTAGGCTTTCTTATGGTGTGGGGTTTTCCATGAATCCCATAATACAAGTATCTAAAATGATGTTTTGCATATCTGAGATAATGGTTGATTGGTTTTGCCTGTTACAGCAAATAAACTCGGTACTTTGCTCAGCAGTTGTTTCTGGTACAGGGAAAACAGCCATGCAGGAAAAGATGAGAATTCTTGAATAAAAGAAACCTAGCACACTTTATCACCATCAATAGCACAGAAATGTGAAAAGAGATCAGAGGGCATTTTGGAGTGTTTTCTTGGCAGCCACCAGCTGCAAGCAGTATAACATGGAAAAGCCTTTGAACTGCTCTGAATTATGGCAGAACCTATTTTAGCATGAAAAAAACAGGAAAAAAAAAGTTTGTTTTTTTTTTAAAATCAAAGCTCCTGTAGGAGTCAGGCCAGTTTGTCTTTGAATTTGCCCAAGGTTTACTTTCAGTGTTAACGTTTATTAGTCTTTTGTACGTTTCTAAGACATTTTAAAGTAAAATAACGTTGTTCCATTTTTTAATAACTGTTGAGAAGAAAAGTTATACTTAGTCCTAGCTGGTTGAGTCATATTTAAAGTGAAACCCTAAGTCCCTTGAAGGTAACAGTCTAAGAAGGAGGGGAAACAAACAAAAAACCCCAAACCAACAAACAAAAAACCCCAAACCATAACAAACAAAAAAATTCCAAATTGTTCATAGGCTTGTTCATACTTAAAATTTGTTCTGAAGTTTAGATTGACTAATACATAGACTTAGTGTATATTCTGTCAGAGAGAGAACATTTAAGGAGCCTTTTACAGAAATGGGCACAACAGGACCTGTAAAAGACCAAGTCATTTGAGAAGATTCTACTGGGACGGAGACAGAGAAATTGAATCTTGTAATCCCATACGCAACCTACTGCAATATGCCTTGCAAGAATTAAAGGCTGGTACCAGTTAACAGCAGGTTATTTCCTAATGTGCAACTGAAAAATCTCTTGAAGTTTTAGTTTATTTACACTAAGCAAACAAACGAAAAACCCCATAGCTCTAGTTTGAAGAGCGACAGAGGTGATTATTTATAGGGTTGATACACTAGTTGGAAATATATGAAAATCTTTTTGAAGCTTTGCTTACAGGTATTATTCAAAAGGATTGCATCTTAGATTTTGAGCTTTGTGCTGCTAAAATGAATGTACCTAAAGCCAGCACCCACACTTCTTGTTTAAGACATGTTTAAGTCTTCTTTAAGATATACTTGGTGCTGCTGTGAATGAGGTGGTTGTTACAGAGAAAAACAGTATGTGTTTAAAAAATTATTTTAATAAACTATCTGTACTTGGAATCCTCCCACACGTATTTTTGCTGCATAAGTACAGTTATACAAGAACAACTGTCAAATGTATCATTCCTTGTAACACAGAAAATTTTAACAACTAAATTAATGATTGTAAGTAGTAGCATTGATTAATTTATAGTTTGGTATTTTTATTGGATGTTTGGTGCCTAATGGAAAGTATGACTGCAGAATGCTCTTTGAACAAAGGCCCATTAAATTGATTGCCCATAAAAATGAAAGTGTTCCAATCTATCTCCATTCACTTATGATGTTACTTAAGACAGTTATAAAATAGTATTACACTGCTAAATGAGCTCTGTTTCTCTTAAGGAAAGCTAAAATTTGTTATGGATACTGGTGGACAGTATGTTTAGATGAATAAAAATTTGAAGAATTGAATGTTAATTCAGTTATTGGGGGCAAGAAAAAAATACCAATTTCTGAGTGGTGTGTATATATATATAGTGCTGTATATAGCTATATATAACTTACAGATAGCCCTTTGTAGACGTGTGTAGACATAACATGTTTTAATAAACTTTGGAGGGATTTGAGAGTATAAGCAATTTTTTATATTGCATTAGCAAAAGTTTTTGATTTTTTACTCTTTTCTTGGTTCATAGTTACCTTAGTTGATTGATTATTTATTTTACAAAACATTATTCTGAATTCCAGATTCTTAGGTTTTCTTCTTACCAAAATGAAGGAGTTTTTTCCTAAAAAATTTACTGAGGAATTAATTTCTGTTGTTTGTTATTCGTAGCCAAGATGAAGAAGAACAGGATGGTTTCCCAGAAGTACAAACTTCCCCACCTCCTTCACCATTTCTTTCTGCCATATTGGCAGCTTTCCAACCAGTTGCATACGATGATGAAGAGCAAGCCTGGCGCTGCCACGTCAATCAAATGCTGTCAGATACAGATGGATCTTGTGCTGTCTACACATTTCACGTCTTCTCAAGATTGTTTCAGGTCAGTGAATTGCCAGTGCATGGCTGTTTGTCTGAAATCCTTTACTCCTGCTTTCAAAACTATTCTTCCCCTCTGTAACTGCAGAAGTCGCAAGATTATGGTAGAAGGAAGCCTTAGAAAGCAAATCAAAAGCAGACAAAAAAAACACATTGCTAAAAGAATGTTATATGGTCATACAGTATTTTTTCCATGGGATATCTATGATACCTACTCAGGAAAAAAAAAAACCAGCTCAAAAAAAACAGTTCAGGGTTTCTTGTAAGCTCTTAGTTCAGGTTGTGTTCCTTCTTTTATTTTCTGAATGTCACCCAGGTTCTGTGCTGATTACAGAATTAATGTCTTCCTCCTGAGTTTTCTGTGGGATTCATTATTATGGGATCGCAGCATGACAAACACTAATGAATTTATCTTGTATCTGCCTTGTGAGAAAAGGTTTTTTTCTGCAGAGAAGTAATTGAAACACCAGGAGATCCACTAAAGCTGGAAGTTTCAAGTGCCTCTCTAACTATATTTACCTCATAGATCTGGTGTCCAACACAAAATGGCTATGGCTTAATTTTTCTGGCTCCCTCCTTCCTATATGCAGGGGATGGGTGTTTTTTACATTTTCAAAGTGGTACCACTTGGACATACATTATTCTTTGCAACTTCTTATGGGATAGGAGAAGAACAACTAATCCATTTTATTTACAGGCAACATGCCAAGTGGGCAAAGAGCAGAGATTCAGTATGACAAACCAAGACCTTATGACTCCAACCCTTTCTTCTATCTCCAATATTAATTTTGCCTACTGTTTGGTATATCATAATAAATTTCTCAGTGAAAGCCTCACTTTGTTTTACTACACTAGCACGCATTTTATCCCATATGTATGGACAGGTTTAGGGTTAGTACCATGAAGTAACTTACATGTGAAGAATTCATACTCTACCTTATTCATGGAATAACTTGTTTGTGCATCTATACCCATTTTCCATTTTTAGTTGAACTAAGTATTTTGCCACAGCACTGTGAAATTCCTGTTACTGGTTTTAGATTTTTGTCTTTTTGCTTCATCTAGACCTCAGGGGTTTAGTTTCTCTGTATTATACCAAAGCTTAGCTGCAGTTGCTTTTCACACGTTCAATCATGTCCTGAAAGTGGTAAAAACGGGAGTTCATATTCTCTTGTGTTCATTAAAGAGGGAGCTAGAAAGAAAGGCGACACTTCCTGTGGCTTGACAGGGTAGCCCCTCAGTCAGCTGGAAAGGTGGATACTCTGGGAAAAGGGGCAATAGTGTTCCAGCGCTCGAGCCTGGGCGTTCCTGAGTTGTTGTTACTGGGTACAGAGGAGGGTTAAAATGATTAAATGAGACCCTGGAGGCCTTGTTTGACTGGACCTTTCCATTTTGCCTTCTGGCTCCTACACTGTGTTTAACTTTGCAGCTGTAAATATCATCTTTGTATAGTTTTATTCTACATGTAACTTTCTAGGATTTATGAAATAATATATAGCAAAGCGCGGTGTTGCATTAGGCCAAGCCAACAGTCTACATAATAGAAGTGAACATGATATACATAGGACTGATTTTTTGAAGAAGGTAGAAACCCTGCAGGTGGCAGTTTTGGACACAGATTGTGCTACACAGGTCATATTCTGACTCGTAAAACTCTGTGTATAATTTTCTGCAACTCAGACACTTGAAAATTAATCAAACTACTATCTATACTGCATAAAGACAAATAATCATCCAGCTATACTGATGCTAAAGGCCTAGATGTGAAAGGAGTAATTGTCTTTATAGATACAGGCTGGGTTTATTTATTTATTAATTAATTGATTGCATTTTCTGGAGCTAGTTTTACATAAATATTCAGAGCAAATTATGTATTAGTTTGTAATTTAATGACAAAAATATATGCTGTCATGATGGAAATTTGCCCTGAAATTCTGCCAGAGGAGGGGTAGTAAAACACAATGTCAAGTAAATGTTTTTCTGATTTGATTTCTAGACCATTCAAAGAAAGTTTGTATCTATAACAAATGATTCAGTCAGCTTTCTTGGTGAAAGTCTACAGCGCATTGGAACAAAATTTAAAAGTTCTCTGGAAGTGATGATGTTATGTTCAGAATGTCCGACAGTCTTTGTGGATGCAGAAACGGTAAAAATCTCATAAACTTACATGTTGAAATATCTGTCTGCTTAAACATTTTTATGTAACATACAAAATGATGTTTTAACATTTGGAAAATAGCAATGCTCAGGAAGATTTTCAAAGGTTTGAATAAAATACGCTTATTATATTTCTGCTTTTCAAAAGGTTGCTGTCTAACATCACTGGATAATTTTGGGATGTTAAAAAAAAAAAAGATGCTTTTTATAATTGAAATCAGAAAGGAATTAAAATGTTAGGTGGCCACTATATATCATAAACATTTGAAAACACAAGTGCATTTTCTCCAAAAATAACCTCCAGCTGTAACAATGAACAGTGAGGGAACTTACTGATACGAGACATCACTTAAATTCCCTTGCTGTTCTTTACCTTCCCTGCTTGTTCATATTTATTCTATATTCTTTGCACAGAGAAGAAAAAGGAAGACTACTTATCTAGCAGCAACTTTGCCTTTTTAAATTGTATTGTTTATGTATATATTCAATGATGCATGAGAAAAACATTCTAGCTACAAATACACAATGAAGGCTTTGAATTGTTTGTTGTTATGCAAATTGAAATATTGGGTTATAATAAATATTAACGGAAGAAGTCAGCTCAATGTTCAGCAGCAGCCAAAAAAAGCTATGCTAGAACAATCAAGAAAAGAGACAGCAAAACAGAAAACATCATTGAGCTAATGTACATATCCCCGACATACCTACATCCTGAATTCTGGGGGCAGTTCTGGTCCCCTGCTCTCAAAGAAAATGCAGTTAAACTGGAAAAGGTTCCAAGAAAGATCACAAGGATTATGAGTATGTGGAATAGCTTCCATATAAGATACGAGTATGCAGGCTAGGATTTTTCAGCCCTTCAGGAGAGAAATCTGTCTATAGATGTCTTGATTATCATGGAAAAGTGACAAATTATTGTATTGTGGTCTTATTTGATGTTAAGGGTGATCAAATTAAGCTAATTCTGTATGTATCAAAAACATACAGAACCAAAGATAGGTGATCCTTCATGTGATACATAATCAAACTGTGAAACCCTGTCCTTTTTTACAGTGTCTGTTCATGTTTTCAAAAAGCAACTAAAGAGATTCATGAAAGAAATAGCCCTGCATAGATTTTTGAATACGCAGAACACCACATTGACAGAGGCTAAGAAAGCATTCTGGAGCAAGTGGATCACGACCACATGCTTGCCCCGCTTTGGCCTTCCTTAAGCAACTGCTATTAGGCATTGTCAGATGGGGGACTGAGACAGATGGATGGATCTTTGGCCTTGACCCAGTGTGAGACTCTTCTCCTGACCTGTTTTTTTCCCTTGGTGCTAAGGGGCAACTCTGCTCTTACACTCTCACTTTAGAATATGGGGACTTAAAAAAGCATGATACGGATAGTGCATTTCAAGGGAACCATGTGTAATGTTTTTTGTTTAACTTATGCTACTTTAAAAGCAGTAGAAATTAACAAAAAGAAGAAATTTGTTTGGGATAAGAAGCCACAAGAAGAGTTACACAAGTGTCTAGCTAGAACAGCATGTATGTTTTAAAAAATAAATAAGTAAATATATATCTATAAAAAATACAAATATAAAAAGGAATAAAAATATATATGCACACAAGTATACAGACTTGTGTGTATGTTTACATGCATATGTTTACACATCCACACATTCGTGTTGTTACATTAGCAAATACTGTGTAGATAAATCTTTCCAAGTGATTTAATTGAAATGAACCTACTTGTTTATCAGATTACGTCTCACTAAGAAGGAACAGCTGATCCAAAATAACGTTCATGCACAAATCTTTGGTTTCGTGATGTGTACTCGTGTCCAAGATTGGCATTTGATTCAAATTTGGCCTTTGATTCATTCAGAAAGTCGTTTTCAGCAGAAAGATGCCCCCTTACATCAAAGCATGGGTTCACGAGCGATTTGGGAGTAGCTCATGGCCTACTGCTGATACAAGATACCCGCTGACTTCTTTGCACTTTGATGTTATTGCACACATTGAGTGCAGAGTGGCATCGTGCCACAGAGCCGTAACTTGCTTCTTGGTTGATGTGGACATAGTTGGGAGTAGCAGTGTCTTAATATGGTGATAGAATAATAATCTTGATGCACTTGGAAAAACATGTAAGCATCATTCCCACCCCCGCCTGAATTAATGTGGGATACTGTGACTCTCCGTGCCACAATTTTGTGATCACGGTCTTGGGCTTGCACTTTCAAGCTGACCAAGAGGTACCAGGTAACAGGGATTGGAGAAAAGTACGGAGCTCTTAATGTGTGCAAGGGGTGACCAGTGTGAGGGAGGAAGCATCATGTTAGAGCATGATTATTACAGGAGGTGACAGGAGAAGAATTAATAGGAAGAACCTAAGTGGAAATAAAACTGCAGGGAGAAATGGTGTAGAGCAAAGCTGAGGTAGCAGCCCCTGAGGAAAAAAGATATTTTTGACACTATGTTGAAAAAGGCGAAGTCGCTAATGGTACAAAATTTTTCAAATATCCAACAGTTCCTGCTCTGACAGTTCTTGGTTCCTACAGACTGAAGCCTTTGCTGGTGGTATAGTTTGAGAAGGGCAAGTAACCCTCACTGGACACTCCTTAGGTTGCTACAGGAGCAATCCAGCAGTACCTTTTTTCCTGCTGCAGGCTATTCTATTTACTGTATAGCTGTGTATATATCAAATATTATTCTTCTTTTTGAAAGATCTAAAAATCCCTTTGAAATCTCTCTTCCAGATGTTAACTAGGTACTGCCCTTCCTTCCTATTTTGGAATCAAAACTGTTGTTCACTGATTTAACTGATACAGCTACATGTGTTAGTTTACCAACTCAAAGGTGTCACGAATGATCTACACCCAATTAACTCTAATTTGATTGTTTTTCCAAATGTGGACTTGGAATTTCATATTACATAATTTAGATATTAGACTATATGGATTATAGTCAGATGTTACATGACTACCGAGGTGATTGCTTTTATCTTCCAGCTGATGTCTTGTGGCCTGCTAGAAACATTGAAGTTCAGTGTTCTAGAGCTCCAAGAACACCTGGATACCTATAATGTCAAAAGAGAGGCAGCAGAACAGGTGAGTCTTTTATATTTCAAAACACAAAATATTAGAACCTACTCATCAAGAAAATGTTGCAGGCCTTTATCTCTCAACACGTGAGTATCTAAAAGTAGACTGTGGGGAAAAAATTTCCGAAATGAAATAAAATCCCGTTTCCTTTTCTTACTACTATTCTATGTGTATAATCTGAACTTGAGGTTTTTCTTATGTGCAATTCATTTTTGTTGCACATATTTCTGAAATTGATTTTGAATATATAACATTGCACAAATGCACTAGCATTGGGAAAAGTGCATTCCTAATTTAAAAATCCTCTTTTAAAAATATTCAAATATTTTTAACATGAGTATCAATAAATCATGGTAGGTTTTTTTCTTTATGAATGTTCTGGCTTATTTTATTAGGCTAGAAGGGTAGGATTCACCTTCAGATTAAGACATTTACAGGTAGCTATCTATATGTGAATTAAGTGCCTGAACACTCATAGTATTCAAGGATCACGTCGATACAATAAAAGAAATCAAGAAAGCAATGCATTTTATCCTAATATAGATACTGACTTGTTACTCAGCTGAATAGGTCTTTAGAATCCTTTTTGTTGACTGCATCTCCACTGACTGTAATGGGGGCTTAAACAGCTGTGTCACACATAGACACATAACTTTAGGTGTCTCATCCTGCAACAGGATCCAACTGAGGCTGACGTTTATGTCAGTTATTTAGAATAATACAGTTTAGTTTTCAAGGAATATGTTAGTGGTTATATCCTTTTTGCAAAGAAACACAAAGTTTAAAAGTTGAAAATTTCTGTAGCAAGGGTCTGTACATTTGTTTTTGTGAACCTTTGTGTGAAGTTCAGGAAGATACTAACTTAAGAGAAGTGAAACAGGTCAGATTTCTATTTCAAGAGCCAAAAGAAAACATGGATCTACAATCAGTTTTGCAGGTACAGGGAGAGAGAGAATGTATGGGGCTTTTGTTGTAGAGAGAAAATGATTCCTAGGAAAAGTAAACATGCATTTGAAGGAACTTTTTACTGATCTCAGCAGCCTGTGAGGCCATGACAGTGGCCATATAGGCAAGTTTAAATGATGCGAAACAGAACCAGAATTCAAGCCATGATGTCTTGGCAGAGCTGTATTCTGCAGCACAAGTGGTTCCATGTTTCTTGATCATGCTGAGTTTATTAGGAAATGAAGGCCTCTGCCTTGCAAAGATTGCTGACAGCTCATCTGTTCAATAGAATAGACATCCACTTTTTTGTGGAAAGGATCTCAAAAGAAACGCGGTTTCCTCAGAACCAATGCTATATACCACACAGCACTGTTAATGTAGGTAAGCTGTTTCTAGGATCCAAGCCAGCATTTCTGCTGAAGAGTTGCTACATTATTTGCCCTGCTCTGTGGCAATAACAATTTATTTGTAAACTTAACTCATGCGGTCTAATACAATGAGCTACATTTTGCCATTTAGGCTTAATCAGAAACAAATGGCTAAGATTACCTTACTTGATGTAATATTTAATGTCTGACAATCTCCAATGCATAATGCTGTCATCACTTCTATGAGAAAATAATGTGTTTTATTCCTCATATTAGAGAGCAACACTGAGGCACAGAGAGATGAAGGATTTGCCCCAGGGTCAGACAGGAAGGGTGACTATCCAAACATCGACGAATTTTCCTTATATAAACTCCTCATTTAGCCTATAGTTTATCATAGCAATAACAAATGGTATTGTTTTGTTCATTTGTCAAAGTATGACGAGTTAAAATTGTGTCCCTTTCAGATGGCCGTGAATTCACTTACTGTATTTTTAGCTAATTTTGCACTGCCACGTATCATATCAACAGAAATCCATGCTGGATATTAAGAGCTTGTTTGTATTTTATTTTACTTGATAAAGGAATATACGTATCAGTTTGATGGCCTCTGTCATTATATCATAGTGAAAGAGTTGTTTTTGTGTAGTGCAGCTGTCAAAAGGGCGTCCAGTAACATGTTTCTGTGGTCAGCCTGTCTTCTGCCACAGGATTTGTGAGTGACTGGAGCAGGAAGAAGGTTCACAGGCTGAAAGGAATTGTTCTGAAATAACTGAGAGCATTTTGCCAGGGTTTTATTTTTATTTAATCATTTATAAATAGAAAGAAGCAGTACTGAGGAGGAAGAAATGTATAGCTTTGACCAATCGTTTCTGACTCTTGATAGCATGTCATTTAGCTAATTTAGCGCATTATTTATTTATTTAGCATGTTAATTTAGAAGTAGTGACTAATTGTCTCAGATAATTTATTTTTCTAAAAATTTTTTTTAAAAGCATTTCTTCAGCTGTTGGTCAATTATTTTTTTTTATGGATTCTATATAGTATATGTAGACTAAGAATCTTCCAAAGCTACTTCTCAGATGTATTTTACTGGTTTTCTTACTCTGTCCTACAAACAGAGTATAGGGAATGATTGAAAGAGACTTCCTCAAGTCAAATCTGAATTTCTGTTATTGCAGGCAATTGTGCTATGTATCCTATTCAGTCTGAAAGTATTAAGGCAAAACACATAATGAGCTTATTGCAGATCCTTGCTTTTTTCATAGAAACATGCAGAAAAATGATCAAACTAAGCTGGTTGGGCTATTGTGTAATAAAGTAAATATAAATTAATGGATATTTAAATAAATATAATTTGCATGTTAATGTGGTATCCTCTACAATCAACCACTGGAAAATTCTGTACATTAACTTCTTTAATGAAAAATTGTTGTTTGAAGTTTACCCTAATAGATGATGTTTGTCACTATCAGTGCTGTGTGTTGTACTGGTATTCACATGAATCAAATTTTAAAAGTAAGAGGCTTGGGCTGCAGTTGCTTGAAACTCTTATCTATGCACTGAGGTAAGAGAGAGAAAGGTACCTATAGTATATATAGTGTGTATATATATATACACACACCTATAGGGGGTGGTTCAGGATGTCTGTTTTGGGGTTAATCTGGCAAACCAACCTGTGCTATGACCAAGACCAACCACAGACTTCCCTATATTACACTTTCAGTAATGCTCTTCACTCTGTATCTTTGTAGGAGATATATGGGGAAAACACAAATTGATGTGAAGCAAACATATAATTTTGTCACACAGTCTGCTGCTGTTCCCAAAGAGAAAATTTAGGTCTTTCTACTGTGCTGAACATATATTCTGTAAAAATTTTTAGCAAATTAATTTTGTCACCTTTTCGGAGCTACTGTTCTATTTCCTTGCAAGGAAACTGCCTTGACTTCATGTGTGTATTAGGGACAAAGATACTGAATCAGATAAATGTAAAAGAAAATATAAGGTTATATGTGTATCATAACATTCCGGGTACACCCTTTATTCAGACTGGTTTTAAGATTTAAAATGATCTTAAAAGGGCAGTGTGTGAAAATAAATACTAGCTTCCCAACTGCTGATGCTGTTTGTTCCAGTGCAAACCTACTCCACTGTTACCGATGGATGCTATCAGATAAAAAGAAAAATGAGATTTGCTGTGTACGTTGGTATCCATGTCACTAATTGAAACTGACACTGCGGTGTTTAGAGAATTCCATTTCTCCTCTTGATAAGCACACAGGCCTAGTTAATTCACTAAGTAACCTTTATTAAATTGAGCAGATGGGAAATCACATTTTTCTTTTTCTTGCATCAGACAAAGGTTAGAAAAAGGTCACTAAGATTTCCTGTGAGACTCAAGATACCAAGAACACAGTATGCTGAATTATTCTTTCTTGGATGTATAGAGCCTGTTCTTCATTTCAGAAGATAATCTGCACTTTATCTCAACATGACGCATTCCCATTTCAGTAATACCCGAATTACTTCATGCTTGCAGTTGTTTGCACTGTACAGAAAAATATGCTGGGCACTGTGTCGATGAGATGATCAGATCGTATTGTCCAATAAGAGCGTATTTGATTCTGCAAATGCTTTATATTAACACATTTAAATTTGCATGGTTGGTTAAAGCTGGAAGAAGAGATTACCCACTGAAATTAATAAACTTGTTGTCTGCTATAGGAACTGGGGTTAAATACAGCCCTGTATTCATGAAAGAGAGTGGAATCTGCATGTTTGCATTGTGTCATGTGAGAATACTTCATCTCCCTGGCTTGTATGAACTGGAGGTGATGCTAAACTCCCATTAAAGAATTTTTTTTCTTTCGATCCAGTAAACCTGCACTTGTATCTCATTATACAGGAGAGCTGTTTCCTTTTGTTTCTAAAGTAGTCCCAAGAAATATAACAGGCTTACTCTTACTCTCTAATTTGAATTAGTGCTGTATTTTAAATGCTGAGAAATCATGTTGGTGTAAACCTTGTGCAGCTAGTAAAGAGAAAACACGATCTCATTTAATGAATGGGATTTTTCTGCCTCCACCCTCCCACACGTCTCACTATAACAGTACCCAAATTCAATCACAGATTAGTATTTATGCTAAAGTGTACTATCCCCATCTGGGGTAATGAAGGCTACAGGAAATTTACAGCGGAAGGGACACAATGAAAACTACAAAGTGATATATCAGAGTGGAAATAATCAGTGGAAACAATATTGGTAAACAACTGATTTTTGTATCACAATTTCTTACGTAATCTGAGAATGCAAGGCTTGATGAAGTGTCTTACGCAGTTTTAGCAGAGTCTTCAGTTTGGTCTGTTTCAGAAGATGTTTAATCTTGTTTATATTTATTTTGCAGTGGCTAGAAGACTGCAAAAGAACATTTGGTACTGATGATGGTATTCATGGCACTAACACAGATGCCCAGGTAGGTGTATGTCATTTGTGAGTCTCTGGATATGAGATTAAAAAACATCTTTGTATCTGTTGCACAAAAACTCCAATATTAACAGAGAGATTAAAAATGTATGAAAAGCTTTTCATTTCAGTTATCATACTATCTTTTGGAAACTCAGATTCTTATGAAGTAGCGGTCTAATAAAAAGGGCTCTTTTTAATAAAAGTTGGCAACCCATCTTGGGTTCTAGACATAATAACACTGAGTAGATAAGCAGACTAGATACCATCTGTGTACCAGCAAGTCTGCTTTTCTGCAGCTGTTTCTAGAAGAAAAAAGATTAGCAGTCTGCTTATATGCTCAGATAAACTGTCTAGCCAAAAATCTCTGCTGAATTTAATATAATTAGTACTATATAAATACATATGACCTTTCAGGAGCCATTATTTGGGTGGGAAGGAACAGGAAGTAAAGTAGCAGTATGGCAAAAACCTCATGAAACACTTCTGTCAAAATATCATCTAACAACAATAGGTGACATAACCTATTAATATTAGTTCAATATTTTGTATGTATTTGCATGGCAGTCATCCATATTTAATATTACTAATTGCTATAGTAAGCGATAGCTTTTCCCCAGTAGACTAGGACTTTTTTTTTTAACCAATAGCTGCATAATATTGACACTGTAGATAAAAAAGCAAATCAAAAAACTATCATTAGTACATACAAGGAATCTGCCATCTAGAGTCCTGTAATAAGAACAGTGAAAGATGTAACAAAGTAGAATTGCAGATAGCAGATGAACTTACCTTTTCACAATGATGTTTTGACAAAAATCCCAAATCAAAGCTGAGGAAGGAGGAATTTTATTCCTTTTATTCAGTCAAACTCTATTCATTGATGCAGTTGGTCATGTTTCTGCTGCTGAAAATGTAGTGTTCAGCAACAGAAATGTCTATTGTGTGCATGGACTATTTCTTCTTTTATACAGTTTTCATTTGCTCTCATATATATATGTATATTTTTTTAATTCAATCACAAAATGCACCTGAACTTTTAGAGTAGTGAAATATGTGATAATGTACTGTTGATTTTTATATTGCATCAAAGTTGCACATTTTAAAAAAATATTTCATGTGGATAAGCATAGGTAATACAGCAAAATAATTTGCTACCGTGTGCAAGGATTTCTGCTTTGCCTATGAACACAACATTTAGTGTATTTTACACTTGGTTTACATCTTCGTATACTGACTGGTATGTGTTTAGAAATATGTAACAACATTCACTATTACAATACAGTAAGTGTTCCATATATTAATAATGTGGACTGAAATACATAAATGATGCTTTTTTTAGAATGTTGTTTATATACACCAAGAAACTGTTCTAACATTTAACTGTTAGAACATAACCGTTCTTACCATGAAGGTAAATGTTACTGTTCCCACTGTATAGCTAGGGAAACTAAGAAATGGAAACTAAGAAAGCCACGTGCAGGCTTTCATTTAGGTTGTATGGAGAGAATGCAGGATTCCAAGTGATGCAGTTTTGTCTGTTCTTCCCTGTTTCTGCAGGGTTTGAAGATAGCCTCTGAAAAGGAGTTATGTGTCCATTCACATTGATTATTTGTGGGGACCTTTTTTGATTTAGGTTTTCAATCCTAGCCTGCAAGGCATGCTGGCAATTTTTTCTTTATGTGCTCCTTGCACTTGCAGGTTCAGTTAAAATCATTTTAATATATAGTATCCATTGAGAAAGCGGAGTCCTGTTATCCTGCTTCATAAATATACACAATTTACAGAAGTTCTAAATTTATTCACAGAAGCTTATAGTGACTTGAAGGAGATTGAGAAGTTACCAAGTGTAAGATCATTGTTTCTAAAGTCCTTGTAAATGGAGTGTGGGGCTGATAAGTCTATCTAGCCAACCAGTTAATGCTAAAAATATATAAGTGTTGGTCTTGCTCAGGAAAACAGAACAGCTTCATTCACCAGATATTTTTCATTCACTAACACAAATAACATTTTCTTACTAATTTTTAGCACTGTGGTCAATACAGCTAAGGAATAGTGAGATGAATTCTGTTCTGGCTTGCGCATTGCCAGCAGACTTGCAAGTAAATCTAATTATTGGATTTTTGCTATTAGTACTTACACGCAAGCCTGAAAGAATGCATCTGGACTCTGGCTACACTGTTTGTACAGGACTGGCAGGTAGAAAAATCAGATTATTTCTCAAGTGAGCAAGTATGTGAAAGACACTGAAGCAGTACCAAGCCATTTTTAAAGGAAAACCTCTCTTGAATTTTTAGAATAGCTATCAAGGTGTGATTTTGGGGAGAGGGATTATTTATGGCTTACAGTAATAACGAGACTTGGCTTAAAGAACACCAGAACTTAATGACTAAAAATATTAAATAATTGACCCTGCCGTTCCTCAAAGTCCGATTCATTAAAGCGAGTCATAGAATTCTTGTCAACTTTGGCAGTTCAAGATCTTATCTCTTCGCAGTGTTCTGTGCATCAGAAGTTTTTGCTTATATAATAATTGTGCTATGTATATGATAGCACAGAGTACAGAACAAAAGCATGCAATGTTTATAGTCTGTTAAGCACATCAGGTATAACTTACACACATCGTGTATAACTATGTGCTTAGTAAAGCTCAACTGCTTCTGCCTGTTGGAATCGGACATCAGTTGCATCTTCGTATGTTTACTATGACCATTGTACTTGCTTAAATGCTATCAATACGCTTAGTGCTGTACAAAGCACAGAAGTGAAGTTCCTGGCCCTAGTCTGACAAATATATTTTCTGACAATTTCTTTCCCTGTCCCTCCTGCCCAAACATTTTTCTGAAGTAGCTTGTAAAAACCAAGTACAATTAAATTACAGAAATCTCACAATGAGGTGTTGAGAATTTAGTTTAGCAAAACCAAGAATTTTCTAAACTGATTCAGAATCCAAGTTAGCATTACATCTCAAATTTTAAAAGGCATTATTTTTGCTTAAACTATAGTGGTACAGAAAAGTAAGCAGCATTGTACAGCTGTTCAGACCTAAGTGTCCTTGGTTTTGATTTCCTTAAATTTGCATACCTTTAAGACTACACAATGTAGCGTAGTCACACAAAGGCCAGACAGGGTTGTAAGTGAAGTATGTTACTCATGTTGTGGGACAACAAAGCCGATGCTATCTATTGTTAGGTATAGCAGCAAATAATTTCACTTCAAATTCAGTCTGTTAATTTTTTACCATTCAGGGTATATTTGGAGCATGTTACTTGTATATCTTCCTCCATTTTACCTGGGACATCTTCTACCCTAATTAAAATTATTTCCTACACTAATTCTTGATCTTTTTTTCTTTCTTTGTATTTTTGTGACCTGCTCATCTTCTTGCTTAGCAAATGGAAATTCTAGCAGTAAGTGACGGTTCTTGATTTATCAAATACTTAACCATGCCAGTCACCAAACTGGTCTCCATCTGTCTCGTCCATTTGTGACATAGTGGTGTCTTGTCATAGACTATTACAAAAATGCTGTGTGCTTCAATTTTGCATCATCTAACCCATTGACTGTTGGTCCTTTGTAGATAATAGGAACCTGTAGTTAGTAGAATGTTATAGAAGATTATTCCATTAGCACTAGCTTTTATGTCTGTATGTAAAGCAGCGTTAACACTGCTGCACTTTGACTGGTGTTTTAGACGCATAAAAATGGAAGCAAGACAGTGCATAAATTAATGCTGCTGTACCATTTCCTTAAGCATATATCATGTGGTATTTTCTAAAACAGAATCAGAGCTACCTTTTATAAAGGAAACATTATTCTAGCCTCCAAGAATGGAATTACTCTCCTCTTATTCCATCAGGCAGTTGTAAGCTAAGGGCCAGGTTATATACTGTGCTTACATATTTATATTAATGGTTATGACACAACTGCTTCTTTTGGATATTAGATCTTGAATTTAAAACAGTAAAATATCAAGGATAAAAGTAAGTGATCTATGAAACTCTGCCTTGGAACATGACATTTCAAAATGCCTTTTGAATCACTTTACATCACATCCCACCCCCCTTCTTGGAAATGTAACCTATTAAAAAGTAAACTTTAAACCTATGCGAGAGAGGCTACGTGTAAATCTAGAACTGAATGATGCTTTCATCTGCTTTTCATTAGCTTCCTGCTACGTTAGCTTCTAAATTTTTTCGGCATTTTCTTCAGTAACCAAATAACTACTTTTAATTTTGCCCATTCTATACTGAAGAAGTTGTCGTTTATTGTCTCTTGTATTGGACAGTAGATGTTTTGCACTTCCTGAATATAATAATGTTGTTTACATTTGTAGGAGCTGGAGTTGTGTCGGAGGCTATACAAGTTGCATTTCCAGTTGCTGCTTCTGTTCCAAGCCTATTGCAAACTTATCAGCCAAGTAAAAACAATCAAGAAGGAAGCAGAGGTAATGAAAACCATGCCATTTAGCTACTAATTGTTGACATCTTAAAGCCAAACCATTTAAAATACATTTTGATAACATTTTCATCAGTGGGACATCTTTTTAGAAACTGAAGGAGGGTACCAGCTGTTTTATAGCCAATCAATAAAAGATTTAAGTAGAGCTCGCAAGAATTTTCTGAGATGTTCAATTATGTGTGTTGATTTTTGTATGGCTTGAAAGCTCTTAAACAGACAGGAATGCAGGGAGTCCAGTGATGAGGATTTTAAATATTTCAGTAGCGCTCCTGGTGTATTCTAATCAAGCTACAATCAAGGCACATCAACTCCAATCAACAGAATTCTGTGATAAAGCCCCTTTCCATCACCCCAGCGTTTCCTGTTGTGAACAATGTCACTTGCTACCAGCTGACTTACAGAACTGTGTCACATTCAATTACTCTGCAACCTTAGTCCCCATCCTGAATGCAGTTAGTAATGCGTTCTAGACATCTTCTGCCTGATTTTTAGTTGTACTAACTTTAGAAGTAGAATGTGTCCTTGAGCTGTGCACTTGTGGTACATATGTGATGTTAATTGAGTTAATCTGAATGCGTTATGCTATTAAGAATGCCTTCTGAAAGTTCTCCCCTGGGTCTGTAATGCAATAAATAGAGGTAGCAGGAAAAAAATAGGCCTGGTCCTGCTTGATATAGTAGGGAGGAAAATGAAAAAGCGGGGTGAAAGTCTTTTGGTTTTTGAGTAGCTTAGGCAAAAATGATGCATGTTCCTAAGTTCTATTTTCAGATTTTTGTAGAGGCTGCAAATAAGTGAGTTCATTTCCGTCTGGAGAATGTTGTAGAAGGTCGGCATCACACCAGTCCCACTTCTTGCCTAAGTTAGTTAGATGTAGAATCGTATTCTGAGCGATGGCCTTGTCTTTTACGCATGCATTGGAGCTAAAGCCAAAGATAGTATTATATACACTGGCTTCGCTACCGTTATTCTGCTGAGTTACCAGCGTTCCAGATTTTTTCTTCATGTTCAAGTTGTCCTTGTAATAACACAGTTGCTGCTGTACTTTTCCAAAGTGTTTAATTCTTCTTGTCAGTTTAATTGTTATTAAGTCATGTGGGGAGAAAAATGTATTTTTTTGAAACAAATTTTAAAAGAACTAAGATGAAAACTTCATCAGGGGAAAGCCCAAATACCTGACACGCACACTTGGGCCATTAAAATAGCTGTATAGTTAGCAGCTGCGGCAAATATTTGGATGTACTTTTTCTGCCTCTCATTTAGGATTGCGAAGAGGAGGAAAAATGTAAGTCTGATTTGCTGAAAGTTAATTTGGCTGAAAATACATTCAAACTAGAAGAGCTCACTCATATTTGTTTTAGGTCATAAACATGTCTGAAGAACTTGCTCTTTTGGAGAGCTGTCTGAAAGAGGCTGAGGCTGCGTCTGACAGTGGTATCGAAGAAATTGAAATTGCAGAGTCTTCCCAAGCTAGCACAGAAACGGCTATTCACTCTCTCATTGAAACCCTGAGAAGCAAGGAGTTTGTGTCAGCTGTAGCACAGGTCAAGGCTTTCAGGTAAGTGCTTAAGGATTGCTTTCAGACCTGAGTTTGCTAATGGGCCTTTTTAATTTAAAGATGGGGATAGGCACTGTTCCAGGTTTTTTTCAGCTCTTGCTAGATGTCCGTATTGAAAAGGACAAGCACTGTTGCTTCATTACAGCTTGTTCATATGCATTTTGCAATTTTAAAAAAAGCAATTCTAATAGTACTTGTTCTCTAGAATTTATCTCTGAGAAAATGATACTTTTAACTATCAGGACTCTATGGAAGAAACATTTCTCTTGCGTTTTCCTCTGTCTTGTGTTCAAATGTCTGCTTAAAGAACATTTAAATTTTTTTTTCTTAATGTTTAAATTCAAATTGTGTGTTTACAGATCTATTTGGCCCCACGACATCTTTGGCAGTTCTGAAGATGACCCAGTTCAAACATTGCTGCACATATATTTCCGTCATCAGACGCTTGGTCAAACTGGTAGCTTCGCAGTAGTAGGCTCCAACCAAGATATGTCTGAGGCCAGCTCAAAGCTGATGGAACTTAATCTAGAAATTCGGGAGTCTCTACGCATGGTGCAATCGTATCAGCTTCTAGGGAAAATCAAACCAGGATTAAATCTTGTGAGCACTGGATTCTGAACAGCTGTCATTTAGAAAAGAACTGGTGATGAAGACGCTTCAGACTATTATTGAGCACCTTTCATAAAAAGAAAGAAAAGAAAACCTCCAGCAATCCTGACAACCAACATAGTTTCATCACAGCAAGAAATTGCTTCATCAAAAGTAAAAATCTGAAAATCGAAGTGAACATCTTTCTTGACTGCTCTTTCTACACAGTAGCTGTGTGGCAGTAGTATTTTTTTAATAAATATATGTATAAAAACTACATGAAAGGAAAAGGGCTTAAATGTAATGCATATATATGCATTATTTTCTGTTTTAACAGAACTATAAGTGGTGTTTGCAGTAACAGCCTCTAAAGGTTGAATCACTATCGCAGGTGGGATGAGGCTAAAATCAAGGCTGGTTTATTTTGGCTGAAGACCTGCAAGGCTTTCTGGCTTTCCAGCAGTAGTAGATATAATCATCAACTAATACCTAATGAGACACTTTGCAATGTCATGAAGAATGCGCGGTCAAACATGAGTAGAGTGACTTAAGGCTGCAAAAACCGTTGACTTCTCAATGTTTTATTTGCTTTTGTTGTCTGTAACAAGGAAATTATGTGTGTGAGAATGTATGGCTATGTGACAGTTGTTTTTTGAAGGTATGGATGATTGTTAAATAACGTCTCAGAGCATGCTTAAAAGAGCTGCAAGATTATTTTTGAAGAAATTTTATTTTATTAGATCTAATCCTCATAGTGTGTAAATGTTAGGACATTTAATAATATTTTAAACTGGGATTTCCCAGTGTTTCTAAAAGAAATAATATATCTGTTAACTTTATTGGAATGCTGCTCAGTTCTCTGATCAGTGCTTATGTTACAAATATTGATAACAACTAACCAAAAAGTAGCTGCCTGCAGAGACTTTAAAATGTATATTAAAGATATATGCTGCCCATCAGCAATTCTCATTAGAAGTTAACTTATTTTATTCTGTATATATTCTAGAAACTGTATAGTGCAAAACCAGTATTTTTCTTGTAAATTTGTGCAATGCACTGTTAAGACAGTAGGTGTATAAAGCTCGAGGGGAAGGGGGGGGGGGTCTCCCTATCGGTAGTCACATACATTACTTGCAGTCTGAGTAGTCTGCAGGGTTCAAAGAGTTTGAATGCACGTACATGCATCTTCATGACTCAACTTAAGCCTAAGGAGTTGGGACTATATAGAAAAAAAAAAAAGACTGACTACCAAAACATGCAAACAGGCAATATACTCATAGTTCAGTGTCAAAGTCTGTAGCATAAAACAAACTGGATTCTGTTGAAACCAATAGCATTTTGTAAAAAAAAAAGAAAAAGAAAAAAACAGAAAAAAGAATGTAGTCCCATGATTCCTGTGATTTGAAAGGAACACCCAGTATTTTTATATACATCTCTTACCCACTGTGATTTTTTTTAATGGGCTCTAATTCCAGAGTTTAGAATGTAGAATTGAAATTCTTAGCTCTGCCTTTCTGGGGGAATTGGACCCCACTAGAAATGTAATTATGCTGAAATGCATTAATTGAAGGCACTGTGCACGCTGTTGGACTGCTGACAGTAGTTATGTTATCCTAACAAGCTCTGTAACTGGTCAAGGCACATCCATAATCACTGTATTTTTTTCCCTGTCCCTGATAAAATTGAATTATTTTGATGGTTTTGTGGTACTGTAGATGGTGTTCTTAATTATTTAATAAGTATTTACGGGGGATAAGTAGTTTTACTTAGTGGTGCATTACACTTTTATTTACATCATCTTTTACCAGCTTTTTTTGTAAAAATAAAAGACATTGTATCTGTCATTTTGTGTATTTTTACAAGCTAGAGTTTAAATACTTTAGCTAAACAGACTAAACACTGACAATAGAGGCCTGGGTGCCCTGAAATCATGTTTTTTGCCTTTTATGTCCTGTCAATGCAACAGCATTTTCCTAGGCATCTTCTGAAGCTGTTAAAAGATTTCTTATGCAACTCAAGAAATGATATATATCAACTCAGGTTTATGTTACACATCTTCCACCATTTACAATGACTAGTGGAATTTGGGACCTGCCCTATGGAGCAGAATCATGCTCCAGAGAAAGTCTTGGTATTTCTTTAACTTCATGAAAGAACTATTTCCAAACTTCCACTGTGCAGAATTTAGAATCCTTCCCTTTGCCACTAGCAAGTCCCTTCACCAAGAAAGCATTACACCAATTTGAGTGCGGTTCTTTTTGCTGGTTGCTCCTGTATCTGCTTCTCCAGAAGTACACGCTCTTAATTACTGCATAAGCTGTCACCCTACGCTACCTGGTAAAGCTGTCTAAAAACAAGCGTAACACCAGACATCTTCTGTAAGAAAGATGCAAAGAATACAGCATTGAGCTAACACATGCAAAAGAATCTCTTAATGAAAAAGCTGTACAGGGCAAGTTCAAGGCATCTTTGAAGAACTGACAGCATGAAGGCTGTTCCTTTCTGCTTTGCATAATCACATGGGTCATGAGTAGCTTTCCTTCTTTCTGCTGAGTCTAGGAACTGGTGCCCGTGATAGGCAGTGTATGCTGTCAAGGACATGACAGGGCAGTAAAGTGGAAAAGGATACAGAACCGTGCTTTGGCATCAAGCAGTAAAAGCGTTGAATTTATTTATGTAAGAGGAATGACATGCAGAGCTACTGCAGAACCGAGGAATAAAGGAAGGCTCATTTAGTATCGCTGCCCACTGCACTCCTGCTCCTCCAAGCCTTAAAACCTTGCAGTAGCTGATGAAAGGAGGGCCAGTTCTTTGCTGCTACCTGCCGCTTGGAGCCTTCAGTAACTGCTTGTTTGGACCAGTTGCTGTTGAAGCACTCCATACAGTTCAGATCAGATCAGCTAGGCCTGTTCTACAACTTATCAAACAGAAGCAGCTGCAGCTTTGACTGTAGTTAGTGGGGGTGACAACTCCCAAGAGGTACTAAATTTCACTTTAGGCTATTACTGATAATAATTGCATAAGAGTCACCATACTCACAGCAAATAATCCCCAAAGCAATGCTTTTGAGGACATCTGTATAAATAGGAAGCGCTTTACTGCTCATATTGCTATGAATTGCCATACGACTTCATACTGACGTGGCACAGAGCGTAAGTAAGTTCTCAAACTCATTACCAAGGTGCACAGACTCATCACAGTCAGCCTGTCACACTGCATCCATCGGGAACAGACTACAGCCATTAGAATGGGAAACGCAAACAGGAAAACACAGTGAAGAACATCCTTAGAGGGAAACGTGCTCAGAAATAAAGACATCCCAGATCGCAGTTGCAACCGCAAGCTGAGCCAGACTACGGGTAGACGGCTGCAGAGGCGGCCTCAACTGTGTTCCTCCTCAAGCTGGAGACTTGCCACTGCTCGTTACTGTAACTACAGGTGAGTGCAAGGCACACGCATCTACAACAGAATACTGCCCAGCTGCAGTTGTACTTTTCAAGTTGAACAGGGCAAGGATGGAACTCATTGTGAAAGTCTTGGAGTGAGCTGGTAAAGCAAGGGACGTTTCCTTTTACTGTGATACAGGGGAAGATGCTTCAGGTAGAAGCACAAAATAAAATGGTACCCCATTCTGGGGGTGGTAGGTCCACTTATTCCCAGAATGCCTCATGCTGCTATAATAATGAATGGAGCAAGAATAAATAAAATTACTTGGCAATCAATTGGTGCTGAGGCATTAAGCCTTAGTTACTGCAGCAAGTTCAAGGGGCCTGTTAAAATAAAGCAGGAATCTACAGCAAGATGAGTTAAGCCTACAGAATTAACACTCGCTGCCCCTCTAAATGGACATTTGTTGGTACAATGTTTACCTACCCTGCCATACACCAGCTTCCATTTAGAGATGCAGGACCACCTGGCACTGAAGCCGTTACACAGCATGGCCTCAGACTGGTTCCCTCTTTAGTCTTTAATAGAGTGGTCTCAAGGAAGCTGTGTACAGGTGTATGTAAGTTTCTTATAGCCAAGATAAATCAGTCTTTCCAAATAGAAGCTACCTCAAGAGTTCTGCAAAAGGCTTTGTGTGCTGTTATGCTCAATTCCAAAATTAACTGCTTTATTAGCTTTCTCAGAAATGTATGTTTTCCTTTAAGTTTACCCAACTCCTTGGCTACAGGGTAGACTAGTGGGTTGTAGGTTTTACTAGCTTATGAATCTGCTCAGATGGTGATGCTGTAGTCCCAGAGTCAGCTTGTAACACTTTTGCTGAAGTGTTGTGTCCCTACAGGGGCCATCACCACTGACAGCACCAATAGGCCTTGGAGAGCATCATCTGGGAGCAACCATGCTGGTTCTGCCATTGCAACCGACCACTAGAAGTACAATTCCTAGTTGCAAACCCAGTCCCAGAAGGGTGTGAGAGTTTGATCCTTCCCAGTGGCAGACAGCTGGACCATAACTAGATGAAACTCTTCAAGTGTAAGCCACTAAGCGCACAGCTCTTGGTGCACCACCTGCAGGTACAAGAGGAAGCCAGGCAGATGCAGTATCATACTTTGAGCCTTTGAAGTATCGCTTCTCTCGATAACCTTGTGGAAGTAACAATGGGCAACTCATTTACCAAGAGACCATAACATCAGTGACTCCCTTTCCCAGCAGTTTGAGAGAGCTATCCCTGAAGAGGCATTAACCACAAGCTTTCTTTGGCTTTAGTCTACAAGACAAGAACACCAGCTTAGCTAAGCGCAGACCAGCTGTACCAGTAGAAGTGACCTAGTTTTTACATAGCATTTCTCAATCACTTTCTAATGATGAACAGGTGCAGGAGACTTTCTACATGGAATAGAAAAGTGCACAGTTAGCAGATACTATTAGGTGTTTTGTTCATGAATGATGCTCTACTACCTACTGTAGATGTCAATTTGATGTTAACTTCGTTTGATTAGTTCAAGGGTAGGGGCAGTAACAGACATCCTTTCCCACCTGATACTCTACAAGGTCCTGAGTCAGTTGCTGCCAAGACCATCACCGATTTACAAAACATTATTTGTAGGCTCTTCCCCTATGCAAGTTACAGAAGTTGCAACATGCACCCTCTGAGCTGGGCACAAACCCACCTGATCATTTGAGTGTGCTTTGCAATACTTTTATTTGCATGCTTTCCTAACTACACCTCACTAAGTATTTCAAACAAGAACAAAAAAAAAAAGTCTGCTTTACTTGCAGTTTTCTAGAAGAGCCCTGAACAAAAACGAAAGAACCCCATCCCACTCAGATGATGTATTTGAAACTAAATGTGCTATCGCAGGAGAGGCGTTTCCCTTTGCACCTCCCACAGAGGTCCTGGCGGTGGGGCCTCTTGGGATCCACGTGGCGCATCTTCACGGGGCAGGTGCACCTCGTCTGCTTGC
>NW_008824243.1:5570432-5570733 GCF_000699105.1 Pygoscelis adeliae
CCTGGGTCGGAGCCTCGGGCAGGGCATCCCTCCCCCGCCCCCCTACTCCCAGCACAGCTCCCCTGGTCAACCGGACAGCGCAGCCTTTCATTGCCCCCGCGGCATTAATCAGCGGGGAACACGGGTTTGGTTCAGGTTTGCCATGTATTTGTGGTGAGAACAACGAGCACAATGCTTTTACAGCGGGTGGGGAGCCACGGAGGTACACACGCGCAAGGTGGTTTGCCCGTTCGTCTGCACTGGCACCGCGCCGCGTCAGCTTCGCCTCTGCAAAACGCTGGTCTCCTTCCTCGTACCCATT
>NW_008824243.1:5570781-5572259 GCF_000699105.1 Pygoscelis adeliae
TCCTGCTGCACTCAGGTGGGCAGGAGCCTCCTTGCCTGAAGACGTACGGTTATTTGCATTGCAGTGATACTTTTTCCTTTGCTTTTACATTTTTTTCATAAGTATTTTTGAGGAAACACAACTGTCACGGTAATAAACACACATCACCTTGTACAATGGGAGCGGCTGGAGAAACGATGGAGGCTGGGCAGCTCCGCTTGCGCAGCGGCGAGCGCGGCCCCAGCTTGGTTGCAAGAACAACACACATCACACGTCCCCGGGTGTTGCCTCCTTATCTCCCCTAAAGCGCCGTCTGCGTCGGCTCCATCTGAATGGAGTTGTGGTCCTCTGTGGTCACTGTGCCATATGAAGTTTCAGCCACCTCCTCTTCCTTCAGTTTCTTGTAGGAAATGTCTGTGTCTTCCTCTTCACCGAGTGTATCTTGTTTGTAGCTGTCTCTCCCATACATCTTGTACACCAGCACAAAGAGTCCTGCTTCTGCCGACTGAAAAAGCGCGTAAAGCAAGGGAAACATGTACATGCTCCCTATGAGCTCCGGGGGAAAGGTGAGTTTTAGGATGGCGGTGCAGAGCTGGACATTTTGGCACCCTGTTTCCAAAGATACTGTTCTCCTGCAGTGTGGGGGCATTTTAAAGACCGTGGCTAAGCCATATCCCAAGGCATACCCCGCTAGGGGCATCAGCACCGCAATGGTGTAGACAGATGCAGGAATATGTGCCATTAGATCTGGGCCCAGCATGGTGCCAGTCAGGATGAACAGGATCACCAGAGTCACCAAGAGGGACCACAGGGAAATCTGGCAACAGATACAGACATTGATAAACAACACGGGAGTTATTAGTTTAAAAGGATAATCATAGCAAGTAGAGGCTTGATAGAGTCTAAATTGCAAACCGTGGTTGCGCTGCCCTTCCTGGGTTTGCTCCTGGCTCAGGACTTTGGTGGTGGTTGATCATATCCCGGGAAAGGAAGGGGCTGAGATCGCCCTCCATCATTTTCCTTTGGGGCAACTTGCTGGGAAACTAGAGAGCCAGGGCTTGTGCCTCGGTCGTCCTTTCGTAATTAAGCTCATTTGTTTGCATGTTTTAAGGAGGTGTCGCCGTGCCTGCGGGTTGGTTTTGCTAGCCCTGGGTGTAGCGGGAGCGAGCAGGATGCTGGGGAATGCCTCTGCTCCAGGGCCCGGGCTGCCTCCCGGGGTGCAGCGCCACGCTGCCCTCCTTCCCGTGTGCTGCGGGGGCAACCTGCCCTTTCCCTCTCTTTCTGTCTCTGTTCCACCGTTTTATTTCAAGACTGTAAGTCCTTATATTCCACCTAAGTAGTGGAATATGCCTGTGTGAAGCTACCATCGGTTCTGAGGGACCAGAAAGGTTACTGCCGTCGGACCCCCGCCCCGGTGCCGTCCCCGGGCATCCCCCGCAGCGCGGCCGCCCCCCCCGCCTCCCCGGGGCCGTGCCTACCTTAACCAGGAGGGCGGCGGC
>NW_008824243.1:5573515-5576684 GCF_000699105.1 Pygoscelis adeliae
ATCCTCCCGAGGGCCGGGGCGGGGCCCGGCTTTGCCAGCAGAGGAACTGTGGTATCGGGGGATTTACTTTGGCATCGGCACCAAAAAGGCAATCGGCGTCGCAATGTCACCCGATGTGGGTGGGAAGCATCAGTCTCCCTCTGCTGAAGGATATCCAAGCTCGTTCCCCCTCCAGGCAAATTGCCGGCTGCTGTGAAGGCTGCAGGAACGGGCGAGGAAGGATGAAAAGCTCTTTTAGGAGTTCAGGGAGGCACCACTTTCTGCTGGTGGGCTCCCAGAAGCTTGTAAGGAGAGGCAGTACCTTTATAGGGCAGTCCATGCAGGTGGAGGAAGCAGACAAGCTCACAGGTACACAACTATTCAAACCAGCATAAGAAATGTTGTCCATCACCCAAAAATCACATCTGAGAGTGATTATAGTGTTGTCAGTCATAAAACTGTGCTTAAAACATTCACATTTCCCCTATTTCATACTTTTCATTTAATAATGGTGTGTCGCCCTGTTCCTTCAAAAGGGAAATGCTGTGTGGGCTGCCAGGCTGGGCTCACAAGGGCAGGAGCTCCCGAGAGAGGAGGGCAGCCTCCAAGAGCAGGACGGACGTCGGTGACTCTTACTCTCTGCATTTGGCACCACTACTGGCCGTGTCTCGGAAGCGTAACCATCTTTTCTTCTTTAACCCAGAGGATTTAGAGGGTTTGCAGCCACTGCTTCACAGCACCGCTCTTGGCTGGGAGTAGCTGGCTCAGCACGTAGCAACCCCAGGGGCTGCCCCTTGGCTTCCACCCTGAGCCTGCTGCTCTGCTCCATGTGGAGCATCTCAGGTCGCAGCTCAAGGAGGACGCACTGAATTTAAGAAGAGAGCCTACGGGAGCCGCCCTGACCGGCTGCTTGCCTTAAGCTCCATCGGACAGCAAGTTTCTCAAAAATTTATTTGGGTAAAATTTTAGGCTGTCCCAGGATTCGAGTAGAAATTATTGGTGACTCAAGAGAAAAACAGACTATTTGCTTATTAAACCTTTAATTCTTCCTTGAGGCACAGGTGACACAAGAAGTGGAAGTAGTACCTAGCGACAAAATCCCAGGTACTTTGCCAAAATGACACCAAGTTTAATATTGTTCCGCCTGCGTTTGTTTCCTTGTCATTAGCTTGAGGAGAGCACAGGGAAGATGAGTCATCAGAGCTGATCAACCAAACAGGATCCAGATTGCTTTAGTTCATTCATATTTTTGGGCTCTGTGTGCTGCTAGGCTAGGGGACCGTGGGGTCTCATTGGCTTTCTGAGCCAACAGCGTCCTCTGGACTTAATTTTCAGGTCTGCATATGCAGAAAAGTGCTTGCAGTGTATTCATTGTGCTTCTTAAAGTCTTAGCATTGCTGTATCGTATCCCATCCTTCATGTAGCCAATATTTGGCTTCCCAACATGCAGGTCATTTGCTTCTCGTACCCTCCCTGGTTTGCAAGTAATGCCCATGTGGTTTCCCTGCGGCGGGACCAAGAAGGGATCACTGTGGGCAAGCCCAGGTTGGGTCAGTTGCGCAGAGCGCAAGGCGGCTGCTTATCGAGCAGGTGTGAAGGGCGGAGGCCAGGCCTCCTGTTTTATCTCTGAGTGTCACTCCCCAAACTCCCCACTGGAACAGGGCTGGTCATGGGAAGATATTTTTGTGTCATAACGTATAACATATCATATAGGCAGCCATAGGAGGAGTTCAGTAAACCTAGATACAGTGAAGCAGATGTGTCCTGTTTCAGAGCCCACCCAGTCATCGTAAACTTCAGTTTCAAGGGACACTGAAATACAGCGTTTCTAACTGGTAAGCGTGGTGAATGCATTGTAACAAATCAAGACCTCTTGAGACTTTTCTTAAAATTTATCAGCTGAAATTCAAACTTAACTCTTGGTTTAAACATGAGCAGTACCACTGACTTCAGGGAAAGCCAAGTCTCTGAACCCAGCTGATGTCCTTCGCTAATTGTCCATCCAGTGGGTACCGTCACTGCGGGCAGCACCAGGCATATTTTCACATCCAGCGTGTGGAGTGAAAAAATGTGTCTGCCGCTGAGCATGGTTCTTGTCTCTTTAACTTGCTGCAGGCTCTCCCGATATGTCATCGTTAAAATACAGTCTGGAGTCTGGAGTGATGCTAAGTAGTTCTGCAGCATCTGACTGCGAGGCAGCCGGCTCACACGTAGTGCACACCATGATGTATCTAAATCAATGGCTAATTCGTTCTCTGTTTTCTTTTGCGGAGTGCGGGAGAACGCATACTGCCTGCCCTGCCATTACTGGAAGCAACAGATTGACTATTCAAGTATAAAAAGACTTGGCAAATAAAACCGATCGTATATCATTCTCAAATTATTCCTTGTTAGTCCTTCTGTTGAAAAATGGGTGAGAGGGTAAGAGATAGCGAGAGCAGGAAGAAGGAGGGAAAGGACTCATTGAAATACGAGCTTATTGTAATTTGTAACTTATAAATAATATTGCCTTACATTATTCTTGGGAGGTGTTTGATTTCCATAGGAAAGCACCTGTGCTATAAACTGGTCTGGAGTAGCAGAAGTTCTTCAAACAGTAGGAATTTTGTTTGCTCTTTCCTAACAAATTTTTGTGCCTTCCCTTTATTTAACTGGAAACAAAGGTGAAAAATAGAGGATAGGCTTGTAAGGAATTTTGATAGTGCTGTAACAAATGAGCAAAGCGACCTTGCTGTTCACGCACCTGGTGACTGCTCCAGCACGTTGTGCGGAGATGTTGTTTGAATCACTTGCTTCTCCTGCCAGAGGCTAAAAGCATCTGGCATAGTCCAGCATTATTACAAAATTGCAATCATTGCATACATGCAATGAGGTCCCTTCAGCGTCCCTGACGGGAAGTCACCGTGGGTGTCGTGCGCTGTGCTGAATTCGGGGCAACAAGAGGAGGTTCGGTGTGCGCAGCTGTTATGCCTGTCGCTCCGCAGGCTTAGGAGCCTCAGGCAAGAAGGGTTGGTTTGCAAATACCAAGCAGGTTATGGATGAGGCAGGCACAGGTAAATCGTAGTCTTGGACTTGGAAGCCTAAATCCCGCCTGCGTTGCACTTCAGGTGCACGCATGCTGTGTTTATGAGCACTACATAAAAGCAGGATGATGGGGCGGGGTGAGAAAGCAAAGGGCGGGCACCCCCTC
>NW_008824243.1:5576723-5599066 GCF_000699105.1 Pygoscelis adeliae
CTCCCTGCTCCTCCCGCCCCGCCTCGTTACGTGCTGTGCCCGGCTCTGCGGGAAGCGGCAGAGCTCTGCTGCTGCGGGTTGGCGTCATCCGCCCATAAGTCATGCTTCGCCTCTCTGCGTGTCCGTGCAGGCTGATTTGTGGAGCTGTGCCAGGCGCTTGCAGAGGAAGAGAGGCCTCCAGAGGATAGTCCTGGAGGGGGGAAAGCTTTCGGTCAGCACCTTCAAGCGGTGGTGCTACTAAAGAGGCTGGGACAAAATACTGCTGTGAAAGTGATGTTCAGGTGAGACCTAGCAGGAGTAGTTTCTGATTTTCATGGGACATATAATCCCTTTGTTTCTACTTTACTTGCTATGCACCTAGGTTATGGATAGAAATAAAAATGAAAATTAAGACTTAATAGGACAGTAATCATTTTCCATGGGAAAAAAACAGTCTTTGCTGTCATCTTGGATTAAAATGATCCTTAAGGTATATCGCGTGATCCCTACTCGCAGTTTAGGGTAAACTTGTGGTAAAATCCATGAAATATATATATGCCCGTTCTTATTTATAACTTAGATCCAGGGTGGTTATTTTTGTGGCTTAGGAGAGTTAAGAATTGGAACATAATTGTGCAGAGATACTGGTGATTTTGCTTGTTTTTCCACGTTTGCCTCTGTGCTAGGAAGGACGCATCAGCCGGTCCTTTGCTGAACCAGGTCCCTCTCCGATACCTGGCTCCTGCTCCCTCTCTCAAGAGCAGCAGCACAGAGGGGACTTTGCACCTTTTGCCACCCCCGGCCCGTAGCCCACCTTCACTGAGCCAGCGACCAGCGACTATAAGATCTTAGCAGTCATGGCTTTTTTTTTTAATTTTATATTGTTTGGGAGCTGGTTCACTAGAATCAGTTTTTAAGTAAGATGAAGCATTGAGATCTGTGCCATTATGTTGTTCCTAAGAAACCTTCCCAGCCAGACACAGGCAGAAACTGCCTTGGTGAGAATGTGCTGATGGATTGACATTGCTCCTGCCCTAAACTGCTTGTGTTTCACACAGACTGCAGTTGGACCGTGTAGGTGGAGAACATGCAAGAGCTGTGGGTTTCCCATTAGTTCCTTGCTCCTGCAGCTGTCTGTAGTGCAGAAGGGCTAGGACAGACCTGCCTTCCCTGCCTCCCGGGCTTCTCTGCTGCTCTTCAACGCGACACCTGGCCCCATCGCAGCCCTGTCATGCCTCGCCCCAAGCTTGCTTTTCTTAAACTCCCCTCTGTCCTGTCCTTAGCACGGCGCCGCAGCTCGATCCTGCTCAATAGATCTCCACAATAATCAGCATCTTTTATCCCATGGCCAGCGTCCTCGACCAGACCCAGAGTTTGAATTTCAGGGTGGGGAAAATTAGGTATGTGTCTCTTCCTCCCCTCCTTGGCAGGAGTCCCTGTTGTCTCCTCTACAGGCGGGATCCCACCAAATCATCCTTCCCTTCCCCTCGGCCCAGGTGGCACAGGCGGATATCCTCCTCCTCCCTCATCTGCTGCGCTGCATCTGCCTCTCCTCTTCCCTGCTGCCTTTGTGATTTCTCCGTCCATGGGAGTCCTGTCTCCTTCTCCTTCCGATTCCTTTTCCAAATGATGCCTGTTTCAGTCGCGCTCTACTCTGTATTTATGCCTCCCTTGGGAGAAGTGCTCTGCAACTCTGAGATCTTTATTAAATTGAAGTGGTGTGCAAGGGAAACAGCACAAGCCTCATTACTCGGCTGCGTTATCTCCTTTGTGTCCCTGCTATCTGTTCAGTCTCTCTGAGCAGATGCGGATGGATCCTTTCACTGAAGCTCTGGGTTAGCAGTCAAGGGCAGAAATTATTATAATAAAACCCTCCCGTTATACTTGGTGTTCCCCCATGTTTATTTTTAAGATGTCTGAAGACCATTAATCAACAAGTAAATGCATCACGGCTCGGGTCGCAATGTTCCAATAATTCATAATTAAAACAAAGTGTTTAAGGCTGCGTGATCCGCCTTTCAAGATCAAGATGCAGAGATCTTTTGCCAACCATCCCATTAGAAAAAGGCTTCTGGTCCGTGAGAGGAGGAGAAGTCAGGGGGTCATTGAAGAATAATCTTGTAAATTGATTGCTGACGGTCATTTGTTGAGGCAGTTGTACCCCTACAACTGTAAAACTAGTAGCATTTTTTTCTTTAAGCAATTAAATGCCTTTATGTGAGATACCTTCACCCAAATTCAAATAGGAAATAATTCTGCCTCAGACACTGTTCCGTTTTGTTGCCATTTGATCTTTTTCTGGAGTTGGAGTGTTATCAGAATTAAGATGAAAAGTCGTAATAAAATAAATGACCTGATGACTAATGCATGCCTCGGTCCAGAAGAGCCAAAATCAGCATCCTGTCCAGCCAGGCAGGGACAGGAGGTAAGATGAGGCTGCCTCAAGGCATTGCATTCAGTTTTAAAAGTCAGATGGTATTCTGGAACGGAGGCACAGGTCTCGCTTCGCACGGGCTCTCGCAGGCAGTTGGTCTTAGTTGTACTTTAGAGACAGGCACGTCCTGGATGTTGCGGCCCTGATTTACCTCCCTGCAAGTGCCGCAAACAGCCGTTCAGCATCTGCAGGAGCAGGGGGAAAGTGTGGGGGGACCCTGATGGCTGTGAGGGGACAGCAGTGTCATCGAGGCCAGAGAGCACACTAAAAATGGGATGTGCACAATCTGCTAAACGGTGGGGCTTTAGGGTACATGTGCAGTTGCAGGCCCAGATCCAGCTGGGTTTATAGGTTTCTGTTGCCCACTGAGGCTCCCAGCCCCCTCTTAATTTCCTATGCAGGAACCTGGTCAGGGTTAGGGACATAAATCAAGGGAGGTAATATGGAGGCAGAGCACACAAATGTGGTTGTATGCCTATAAAATCTATATTTTGGGTTTTGCCAAAAAATGCCAGATCAGAGTAAATGGCACTGAGACTGTGTTGTCCCACAGAATAGTTTAAATGTCAAAAAAATGCAGAAATAAATTTAATAATACCTACAACAGCATTTGCTTTATAGAGTATTCATTTAATTGGAACAAAGACACCCCAAAGACAAATTACATCCCCCTCCCGCCAAAGCTTTCTCCATATGAAAAGGGATGTTAATGGTGAGCCCCACGGGAAAGATAAGAGCATCGATACTCTATCTCAGGTTATGCAAAAGAAATCTTTGCACTCAGTTCAGTTGTCATTTGTATTGCTGCATCTAAGGTGCCTAGATGTGGACTAAGACTGTTTTGTGTTAGAAACTGTACAAACATAGAATAAAAATGTTTCTTGTCCTGCTGCCAAATTTTTGCAGAATAATAAAAATGAATATCGGTAATGCTGATCAACAAATAAGCAAGCCCTCTGAAAGAGGTGCGCTATTACCTAAATTAAATCTCAAGCTGTCTACAAGGAAATCTCAAATGGGAAGAAATAAATCTCAAACATAACAGGAATCTCTTAATACTTGTCTTAGACTATGTTTTATATTAATCCCATGAAAATAGCCTTGACACACTGTGTTATGGCACTTTTAAAACCGTCATAAAGTAGGACATTTTTTAATAAC
The DNA here is from genome assembly GCF_000699105.1 of Pygoscelis adeliae. Classification (NCBI taxonomy): domain Eukaryota; kingdom Metazoa; phylum Chordata; class Aves; order Sphenisciformes; family Spheniscidae; genus Pygoscelis; species Pygoscelis adeliae. The sequence continues at coordinate 5,580,298 of NW_008824243.1, forward strand.
CTAAAGAATCTTCTGAATTTTGAACCTATGGTATCAGTAGAACTTGCATGTTGCTGCAGCTGAGGAAGATGTGCCCTGGGTTTTGTATACGTGTTGATTTGCCAGGAAGATGAAAGCATGAATGTCTTAGTCAACAAGGTCTTTTATTTCCTTTTTGGGGTGTGTAAGCAGAAATGCCGGGTGTGAAGCCAGGAGGATATTTCTTCCTGCCTGAAGTGTCCACTCTACCACTAGTTGAAAGTAGCATCTTTATAATAATCCAACAAGTCCACAGAGATACAATGGGTTTGAGCTGCTGTCAGAGAGATTCAGGTTAGATACTGATGGGGCAAATAAAAATAATGGTGGTGAAGCCTGGATAGCCTGGGAGGCAGCAGCGGTCTCCCGGGAAAGGTCAGGCAGACATCTCTGTGGCAAGGTGAGCTGCAACTGCTGACTTCACTTTGGGGCGGCGCGGCGGGACCTGGTGACCCCGCAAAGCTCCTCCTGGCCTCTGGGTACCCGGTTCTCTGGTACCTTGTGCAAATGCTGTTTGTCCTCCACTGTGGCAGCCGCCAGTATCGATAAAACTTCGCGTCTCTTTGTGGCGGAACTGCGCTTGCAGTCGAGCTGCTGGCAGCACGCTGGGGATCAGGGGGATCTGGCCAAGCTGGAAACGTCAGGAGGGGTTCACAGCCCAGAACTGAAGTCTGCGGCCTGAGCTGCTTGCGAGTGTTATTAAACTGGCAGCATCTTATCTGTTTGCCAGATAACGGGCTTTGGACAGAGCTGTTTAAAATTGGGTAGTCGGAGGAAGGAATAAAAAGCCCTCGGCCCTTTATTTCAGGTTGAAAGAATTCAAGGAAAACAAGAGATTGGAATGAACGTACAAAATGGCTACCTTAAGTGCTCCTTACCTTTGCTCAGTCCATGATAATATCAGAAAGCAAAAGATTAGAAATATTAATTTTAATGTATTAACTATATAACATGTATTACATATACACTTTTTTATATATAATTTCTAAATAAAATATGTGGAACATATATTTTACCCATATATACATGGGTAGGCTAAATGCTGAGTGATTATCAGTAGGACAGTCTTGCCGCTCAAGCCGATTCAAAGCGGGACCTTAAGAGTGGCTGCCCAAAGAGGTACCAATGCTCAGCGTTTCCACCCAGGTGTGAGCGGTACTGTGCAGTAATCCCAGGCCCAGAAGGGAAGTCCACCCAAACAAACCCTGCCCAAACCCCTGCAGGCAAGGAAGCCCTGCACAGGACAGGAGCCAGGGACGGACAGGGGGAGAACGGAGTCGCCACTTCCCGTGGAAATACAGAAACGCCTTCTCGCAAAGCAAATTGCTTCAAACTGACACCAAGAAGCCCAAACAAAACCAGGTCCCAAAATGCTAGGTGCTAGGCAAAATCAGCTAGGGAGGGATTTCTGTCCTTCCCCATTCCCCAAAGAGTTTATTATCAAGTGCAAAGGTACAGGATCATTACATTATCATGCTCACGTATAACCGGAGAAGTAATACATTGAGATTAATTCATTTGCTTGAGATCCCACTGGAAATAGTGGCAAAGCTGCACACTGGAGACAAGTGCACTGAGCTCCAGCAGGTACCTTACTCCCAAGGCGTAAGCATGTACAGTGTGATCCCTTCATCACTAAAAAAACCCTCTGTGTCTCTACAACTGCTAAACATCCACAGAATCAATTTTCACTTGTAGTTTCTGGACGTATTTGAGCGGTATTGCTGAAACCCTCCGTAGGACATGCCGTAAGCCATGAGCGATCACCTTCAGTCTCTACAGACACGTAGGAATTCTGCTCCCAGAGAGGCTCCACAGTGAGGACGACTTGCTGCTCTCCTCCAGCAAGCAGCAATAACCAAGCATGGGGATTTCATTGCAAGGACTTCTTTAAACCCTTTGATTCAGCGGCACGGCAAAGACGTCCAAGCACTTTTGTCCCTCCAGGTGGAGAGGCTGCCTCACAGCTCACGTCTGCTCCCTGTCCCCGCAGCATGCCGGCACTCACCGTTAGCATCCCGGTCCTTTTCTTTTCAAATTCAAGAGATTTTTTGGCAGTGATCTCGACCTTTACTAGATAATGAAAGATATTATCTGAGAACTAAGGGGCAGATTTTAGAAATAACCAAAAACTCCATTTTAAGGGCATAACGAACAGTAAGAGCAGTTGGGCAACCAACATCCTGAGCACTAATACACCAAATGCAAATTCCACTGTCGCTTGTGCAAAAAAGCAGGTCGCAGCTGAGCTCTTCCCAGTGGATTTCTTGGATCAGATGCTCAAACCTGGAAGCCCTCAGAAGCCAGGCTCTGCAGAAAAGGAGACTGGCCATCCTCCCCATTGCAGAGTAGTTAACAGCATCAGTTTGCAGGCGCTGTTGTTGCCCCAGAGCTGAAGCAGTCTCTGTGCAACCCAGGCTCCTACCCCTGTAATTTCACAGCCATGATGGTGGCGGTGGGAGTTGGTGGCTCATTGCTACACTGAGGTTGTTCAGAGGAGCTGCTCTGGAGGTAGGCTGTACCTGCTCTGGAGGTAGGCTGTACTCAAGTGCTGTGTTAACTGCAGGAGAAGAGAGAGGGGGTTATTTCTTGGTTAATCCATGCCAGCTGTGAATAGCTCAATACAAGCCTTTTTACATCCCGCAGTCCTGCGATGATGCTGTGTGATGCTACATGTTTGGTGGGAAAAACCCAGACCAGTGGGAAAATATTTCTCAAACCTTAAATATTTCAGGAGGTTTAAGTGCACCTGACACTGAGTAAAAAGTCTAACAGGTATATTTCAGACTCTGTGATATGTATGAAAAATAAAAAGTCCTAGATCATAAAATCTAGACAACAAGATTAAAATAGCAAAACTGGCTTTGGAGCAGTCATTGATAAGCTGGGGTGTAGCCTGACATCTTTAAGAATGAAAGGTGACCTGCAGGAAAGATACGCTGCTTTTTATCTCTTCTCTTTTAGATAAAGTCACATATCTGTATGAGAGGTGGTTTTTATGGCCGGCTGTGCACGGCTTGGTCTTCCCTCAGAGTGGGGCTTTTCTGGCATAAATGCAGCTGTTAAATTCATTCAGGACCTTATGGACAAGGTTGTGTAAGTTCAGGACGATGTGGTGAATTGAAGCTGAACCAGACCAAGCTTTGGAGTGAAAAGCACAGAGAAAGCAAGACCTCCCTCTAGTGTCTGGAGAGTCCTGGGAGGGAAGCGAAGAGGGCAAAAAAAGAAAACCCAGCGATATTTATGGGTAAAAAAAGCACAAAAGGCAGACAGTAAAATAGAATGGCTAAAAACAGAGTGTGTAAATGGGCTATAAATGTCATCTACCTGCTTGTCTGACTTTTGAAATGAGGTTACTTGTAGACAGTTTTCAGTGATTTGCTGTGGTAATTAATGTTATTTAATTATCTTCATAATAAGGAGGATGCAGTGAGTGGGAACATGCTGATGGAAAGACTCTGCTAATGAAAAAAACTTGAGAGACTTTGGGGGGAGGGCAGCACAGAAAAATGGCCTGGGCAAGGAGTGGAGGAGATGGGCTGAGCCAAAGCCCTGCAGAGGGTACGTGGTTTGAGCCCTGTAACAAGACCCACTTATTTTTCGTACTGCAGTTCTACTGTTGAGGCACTCAGCCCACAGGAAGGAGCCCTAAGCTGACATGGCACCTCTGTCAAGGTGGGAGAATAAGGGTTAGAAATCAGTAGATCCTAGTAGGCAGTAGCAAGCCTTGAGCAGTAGGTTGCAAGGTGTTTTTGGAAAAGGAGTTTTCCATTTCTTCTGCTGACAGTGGGCCATTGGGCAGGAAGGCTGGCACTGATGGCTGGAGGGGTGCAAGTGCCTGCAGAGGGCTGTATTTCTCTGCCCCGGGCAAATTTTCATGTGGAGCTAAATGGTAAAGGTGTGATGCCCACCACATATTGATTAAAGCCCTGTGTTCTGCTTGGAAGAAAGTAGCCTGAATTTGCCAGCCCTTAGCAGAGCCTTGTGTTACCAAAAGCTGCTTTGCTGCTGAAGGAGAGGGCTGAGCTGGGCTTGGGTTCTTTACCAGACCCACGCCTTTAAACAAGGCCCTTTTAATATTCCCACAGTATGGCTGTGTACCCAGGCAATACCATTCACGCTGAGTGGAGCTGAGCCTGTGTGAATGGCAGCACAAATACAGTAAATAAATCTTTCTTGATTTTTTTCAAAGGGAAAAGAAAAATCCCTCGACGCTGACATTTGCAATAGACATTATCTGCTCTCTGACATTTGGGCTCACAACCGAGGTCGACCAAATTTCTGTTCTTAACTCATCCCACTGTCACAGACAAGATATGAACTGACTGGCCGACCCTTTCTCTAAATAGCAGCGCACCTGCTCCTCGCTCCCAGCACGCAGGTTATGAAGACTGGTACTTATTTCAGTGATGACAAACTGAGCCGCAAGAAAATAAATGAGGCATCCTCGAAAGCGTCTGGCGGAGCAGGGAACTGACTGAGGGTCTCCTATAGCCCAGTCTTGAACCATAATGAATTTTTTTTGTTGTTGATCCCACAGGTATTCAGGAGGGCTGCATGCACTGGATCAACAGCGCTAGCTCTGCACCAGCAACCTGGGAGGAGCAGTGCATCATGTTAGCAATGGCTGCTATGCAGCTGCACCCTCAGCAAGGAGGTTCGGGACAGCAGCCGTGACCATGCTGCCTGTGCTGCGTGTGTGGGCAGGGGCGTCTTGTGGCTCAGGAGCTGCCGGTTCCTGCCAGCAAGGCTGCTTTCCTCAGGCTGAGTGACAGTGGTGACGCCACATTGCTGTCACTGACATCCAGGCACAGCTTTAAAAGGACAAAGAATCAGGACAAGGTTTTCATAACTCCTTTGCAGACAGGTCAGTTGAAGCAGCATTAACAGCGGTTTTATGTGTCTGCATTAGCCCAGTGGGGAATGGATGAACAGAAACAATACAACCTTGCTCTAGGCTCAGCAGTTGGGTGCGTAAATGTAAAGGTAAATGGACAACCATAGAGCTGAGAAATTCGAGGTTAAGACAGGAGCTGAGGCAGAGCACAAAGAGCAGAGGGTTTGCCTGATCTCCCCCCACTCCCCTTTTCTTTGAGAGGGGACTCAAAATGGCAGCGTGTGCTTCAATAAAATTTCATTTCTAAAGGAAGAGAGTGACAAAGATATATTTGACACACGATACTCCTGTCCTGCTGATCTTCATTAAGACAAACAGCTCTGCGTGAAGAAGAAAGATTATGCAGTGCTCCTTTAACTCAGCATGTACCAGGTTCAGTCAGCCAACAGCACAGCTGGCCTTAACCTCAGCCCTGAACAGGATGCAAACCAAACTCCTTGTAATCCAGAGCCTGGTCCAGCATCGCTTTCTCCTGTCAGCATTTTGGTACCCATGTGAAGCACAGAGAGAGCAGTAGCAGCTGTGAAATGGTATGGTAGTATTAACCCTGCTGAGCAAAAGGGCGGTGAATAAGGATCAGTCAGTTAACTAAGCTGTTGTAATGGGATCTACAGATTTGTTTGCTGAACATCTGAAGGGGAACAAAGAGGGCCTTGAGACAAATGTGGGAGACCGCTAGGAGTGAGTGCAAGTGCACTGATGCTGGGGTTAGAGCAGGGGGCACCTAGTCCAGCCCAGCAGCCTGTCTGTCCATGGCCAAGGCAGGATGCCTGGAAAGAACACGAGACTGGGGAAAGCCCAGCATGCCCGTCCCCTGACCACATTCCCACCACCAGCATGTCACAACCCAGACATGCCTTGTTCACCTATGTGGCTTTAAGCAGCTCAAGGCCACGCGGTGTCCCAAGTTAAGCCATTGCTGACCTGCTCCCATATTAATAGGTGCTTTTTTTTCCTCGGGCAGGACAGAGGCAGGGAACAACACAGAACATGAGTGTCCTTATTCATCTTCCTGTTACTATATACTGAGTTTTACATGCAAAGAAAACCCAAACCCTAACATGGACCACTTTACCATTTTTGAAGACATTAGCTGCCCTTCTTACAGAAAGAAACTAATTGAATTGCTCTATGAATGCTCCTTCCTTGAAGGCAGAAAAGCAAACTTATGTAGAAACCAACAGAAAACCAACAAAAAACCCCCAACTTGACTAATTTCACCAAATACTTTTATCAAGAAAATAGCTATGTCAGACCAAGAAATGCTGGTGTCTTCAGAAATGAGCTATTGTTCATATGAGAATTGATTTCATTCATTTCCATTTTATCAATGGACGTAGCTGTAAGAAAGCTTGAAAAATATATGACGCTAAGTATCTCCCAAATTGACTTCGAAGTTGAGCTGGCCAGGGTGGCAGGTGTTGACCCGGTTCTTCTCACAACCTTGTTGCTGGAGGAACGTGGAGGTAGCTGGTGTCAGGCTTCTTGAGACCATGTGCTGGGTGAGGGGAGGAGCTTGTCTGACATCACACCAAGTTGTTAGTACCAGCAAGGTTTTTAAACAGCAGGTTTGTGAAAATTTGCAATTTTTGCTACAGTCTCAAGAAAATCATGGCAAAGAAAATGGAAGAGAACAGAACAGAATTCATGGTTTGTATTCTGCGTGTTGTGCAGGATGACCAAAAGTTGAATGCCACTGGAGATGGACCACACAGTCACCTTCTCAGTAAGACATGTACTACTCATCCCTAACATGCTTATTTTTTGACTCTCACTTGCTGTAGCTGACAACAGAAGTAAGCTTTTGGGGATAGTTTAAAAGCAGCAAGGAGGGCTGAACACACTGGGAGAGAAGGCATCACAAGCCATTCTCTTTTAAGCTTTATCTTTGTAAGATATTAAAAGCATTTTCCAAAAGAAAATGGAGTTACATATGATTACCTATGTTTATGTTGATGACAGACTCAGCTTACAACAGCAGAAATATCTTTTGTTTAGTCTTAGTCTTCTGAAAGATGCAGTCCAGTTTCGTGAGAGTGCCGCACTACATAGAGAATCTGTCTTTCCAGCCTCCAAAGCTAATTTTTTTTTTTTTCTGTAATTCCCTGTTTGTAACAGGTGTGGATGATGCACCAAGTTGAAAAATCACTTTGCTGGTAAGGAATCATTTTAGCTACCTGTTCCTTTAAATCCTGCTACAGATCTGCAAGTCAGCTTAATCACTACAGTTACGTTTCGTGTCCTGTAAGTGCTTAATGTAGTTGCAACAGAGTTTATCATTTAGTGTAAAGAGGGCAGTGACGCACAGTACAACTTTCAGCCCTGAGATACCAGGGCTGAAAATACCATTATAAAACAATCCTGTGGAAAGCGAGTCTGATGGAATCTGCTCCTTTCAGTTCTTCACCTCTGGGAGCAGAGAGCACCTTATTTACTGCAAAGTTGTGTGTGAAACATGGATACTCCAGAGAGCGCCCGAAACCCAGCCTCATCTTCCTGAAACGACTACTACAGATAGGCTGCCTGTAGGTGTCAGCCTCCTACTACAGAATGGCCAATATGCAAGTCAAGAGCAGGTGGGCTTTGTTTTGTTTTTTAAATCAAAGCAAACTCACATCACACCCGTTTTCCTTAAAAAGAAAAGAATAAAAAAAAAATCTCCAGTTTACTCCTGTTGTTACAGCTGAAGAGAGGGAGAACTAAAGACATTGCTCTCATGTTTAAGTTTCCCACATCTGTTTTTCTCAGAAATATCTCCATTAAAAAGATTAGCTTTAAATGATCACAACTGCATGCTCTGCAGCCACCCCAAGACTTCAGCAGCATAAGCAGCTTCAACCTTCTGCCTCCTTACATGTTCATCGCTTGTTTTTCTTCACCATTGCAATCAGACTCCTAGAGGGTAACACACCATCGAATACAACATGACCTAGCGCTTCTATACCAAAAACCAAAGGAGTTGTCATACCCTCGCTTGAAGAGAACTGTGGAAACAATATTTTCTATCCGAGTCTTGCAATATGACGATGCTAAATATAAACAATAGTTTAATGTAGAAGAGTTTGTTACCAAAACCTACTAAAAGAGAAGCAGGAAAGGCTATTAATTGCCTGTGATTCTGACAGTGCTCTATTTTCCTGAAGGGGTGCGAGGCAAACGGTGCCCGACTGCTGATCTAAAAAGCGATGAGGGAAGCGGTAGGTGTGAAGTCAGCTCTACATAAGTAGATCAGCTAACTAGGAGGAAACATTTTAATCTACCAGCTTAATTACAAGATAGGGGACTACACTGGGATAAACAATTAATAGCGAGCCTCATGGGTTAAATTTCGTTAAACAGATTTAATATTAAGTGGCCACCAAATAGAAGTAAACCTAGCTTAACTTTAAGAAAAAGATGGCATTCACATTACTATTGGATATGTGGCTTTGTAGCAAAATGCAGATTATTTAACTAGGTACACCTTTACCTTGCTCAGTTTTCTGCATAAATTCCACAATTTTCAAAATGAAGAATTTGTTTCATGTGGTGAAGTGAGCACGAATCCTGTAAAAAATAGAAAGGCAGCTTGTGTACTTAGAATTGCACAAACAAATCACTCTGGATGAAAATTCAGAATACAGTTTTTCATGTAACTCTGAATTAGACATCGTCCTTCCAGAGCAGGGCACAACGCAAGCCTACCTCCATCTGTCAATGAAATCTCAGATCTCACCCAAATACAGTGTTGTACACAGTTCATGAATTACAGGGCACAGAAGCTGATGTTGGTAACTTCTGGAAAAGTGAATATGGCTCTCGAAAAACAACCCAACCAACCAAAAAAGCCATAAGCCCCTCTAAATTTCTAAAGGCTTTTAAAACCAATTTGTTATAAAAATAATAATCCAGGAAGTATTTTGTGGTAAGAATATTTTATATATTTTTTTTTACACTTTTAACACTTACAAAAACATTCAAACAAAAAAATTAAATAACTTTGGAAGCAGAACAAGTCCTTCTGCCTACACACATACAACAATTCCGAGCTGTTGGCACAAAAAGTAATCCACATTCATAAAACCCTTACTACTATATCAAACATAAGTTAAGTAAATCATAGGCACTAGTTTATCAAATCCGTATTTCCACACTTCTGCAGTAAATCTCTAAACACAGAGCCCCATGATTTCCTGATATCAATAAACTGGTAACGCACAAAACAGTCTATCTTCGCAGGAAGTCGTTCACTGTATTTCAGGGGGAGAACAGCAGAGAAAAGAATCCTTATAAAACTTAAGCTGAACTTACCCAAGTGATGAATTACTTAACTTAAGGAAAGGTACATAACAGTTTGATGCAGCCATGGTAAAACCCCCAATATCGTCATCTAAACTGACTTTAGAAATTTAAAAGTCAATCAAGCATTTGATAAAATCCACCAATTAAAATTCACCTTTTTTCAATGAAGACTGCAGCATTGCTTTGTAAAACACTGAAAAGTTAAAATTCGAGCTTTAGCGAGAATATGCGCATTTGGTCTAGTCCTCTCTTCTGCTTAATGGTGACATGAGATACTAACTGACAGCCATTATCCGTGCCAGCGAAGGACGCAAGGCTAGATTGGTGGTATGTACTGGTCTACTGGTGCAAGGTAGTTTCTTTACCCGTGCTGAAATCTTACTGAATTACAGTATATTCGAAACCCTGACTTCAAAGTCTCAGCACAGATCTTGGTCTGGAGTGTGAAGTCATTCATCAACCCAAATTTTGCGTGAGTAATCAGAGCTGCAAATTAGTCTCCACTCCTTCCTATTTGGCTTCTTCCAAGTCAAGTAGTATTGCATGGCTTTTCATCCAGGAATATGTTAATGCTGGCCTAAAATTCAAGTGCTAGAATTTCAGGGTTAGTTATCCTCTTAGTGGTGGGAGTCAAAATACACCAGCAGTTCCAAACTCAGATACTAACGGGGTTGAAGGCTACCTACCGTCCAATCCAACTTGTAGTGTTCGCCAGTCATTGCACAAAGGATATACCATTCACATTCTCTTACTTCATCAACTGTACATCCAAAATACTGAAAAAGCTTCAAAGAAAATCCCTTCCATTTAACTAGTCCCACCCAATACAACTGTAGTTACAAATGTTTGCATGATGTCTTCCAAAACAGAAAACAATGGTTCAAATGCTAATCGTATGAATGAGTTGTTCTGAGCAAAATGCATTAGAATAAGTCAGAGCCACCAGAGGAATTTAACAGCTTGTAAACAGACATAGCAGGTTTCATACTCTGTTACCAGTAATGTAAGATACACGTATGTAAGGCAAAGTACATATTTAAACACACTTACATGGGCAATATCTTCTGTAAAAATATTTACAATTTAAAATAAACCAATTTAAGAAATGGATGAAAGTAAAAAAATAGGATACAGAAAACTCCCTCATACCATGGAACATCACCTAAATGAATATCATTTGGCATCAAGAGTCAACTCATTACCTTAAAATTTGTATGTTACAAGTGCATAGTTGTGTTTCCTTCTCCTTAACTATCAGCATTTACAGTTGCTCCAGGCTGCAAGCATAGTGGTATTGTATTAGAACAAATTAACATTACAACTTGCTCTTTCCTTTTTAAGGAAACCTGCTATAAAAAAAGTTTTTCCCAAATAGCGAGCCATGTGATAAAAATGTGGCTACAATAGCAAAGGCCATCTTTCCTGAGCCAGGAACTTCAAGGTTAGAAAGATTGTACAACTGATACTAAGCCCTTTTGGCAATCAAACATATAAGAGCATGTAAAGCTGATCATCAACATAGGAAAGATGCAATCTATACTATTGCATTTGTGTGTCTGCTACATTCAAACCTTTAATGTTAATAAAAGCCATGGCTACTAATTACTGTTCTGCCTAATCCTCCAGAGGAACTTCTGATTCTTTCTGAAGGACGTACGTACCACTTTCCCCAATGAAAATCTCATACAATTGTTAAAAGCAATGTTTCACTAGCACTGTAGCAGTCTGCAATCAGAGTATTAGCTCTGATTAACATAGCCTTGTTTCAATAGTAAATATTCACCAATCTTTCTGCTGAATTAAAACGGGCTGAAAATGAAGTTTTGGACAATGTAAGTTGACTGTTATACTTGCTGTTTTTCAAGATGGGCATTTCTTTGGCATTCGTTAGGTTTTTGCCCAGACATTGGCCACTGTCATAAATGCTCATATTGATACACCTTTAGCAAGCAAGAAAAAAAACCCAGAACTGATAGCAATTTAATGTAGAAGTGATTGTATGATCACCAAACATCTGATGTTAGATGTCATTAAAGTGCTGCTTTATAATCTCTGCCAGTTTGTGCTAATTAGAGACAGAGAGGTCTGGAATTTTTACAAATCCCAAAAGTCACATCTGAACAGTTTGTATAATCAAGCTGTCTTTAGCCTGGTGAGGAAGCATCCATGAGCACTGGAACTTTGCATTAAGCTTTGCAGTTCAGTAGCAGCCATCTTTCCAACTCTCGTCTTTCACGTTGCCATAGGTTTTGGGAGTGGGTAATGATCTAAAATAAAATGAGATATTTTTCAGTTTCATACATAACTGCTGAAATCTCCATCTACAATACATAAGAATTTAAACATTTTATAAATAATTGAAATATACACTTCACTCATTTACTTCTCTGCAATATAGTTTACTTCAGATAAACCCCAAAGTATTTTCAGTTTCACGTTCTGTGTTGCATATCTTGGCAACTACCATGTCAGAAAAACATCTGCATAAACAGAAAACTTTTTGCTATTATACTCTGTGAGAATACAAACTTAATCTGCTGCCATCTAAAAATATGCCTTTTTGTCAGTGATGTATAAACAGTGAAATCCTTGTTTAGAGTATTACATTTTGCTTACATCAAAATCTTGACATTCATAGATGCTTCATTATTGCATTGTGTACAGATACTGCATTATGTACGTAAACTTTCAAGAAAAAATAGCTGTATAAGTTTAATAAGTGAAACACTTTTCTATAAGATAAGTTGTGATTTGGACAACCACACTTCGCTACTATTAAGGACTTCCTGTCAAACACAACTGCTTTTTATTACACGAAGTTTCATACTGCTGAGAGTGCAGACTCGGAGTGCAAAACAGTCAATATGTGACAGTCACTTGTCATTCCCCTGCCAAGCACTCATTGCAGAACAGAACTCCTCCACTTTGCCATTTACTGCTGTTTCATCTTTTCTGCGGTACTGAAGACCAACTGTTTATCCTTTCTGTTTAACGGGATTCTTAATATTCCTCATGGATGACTGCTTCTTTACGTCAGTTGGCTTCCACTTGATACCTTCAGTGAAAATCCACATTAGCATGGCATTAAGAGCACATATTCTAAATTATGCATCGCTTCCTTCTGATTCTCCTGAAGACAAATTGTCCATATGTGTAGCCTTTCCAGTTAATATTTAGTCTCTCTTTTGGTTGTTTTCCAAAGCACTCATACATTAAGCAACTTATACAGCTGAGTGCTAGCACAGAGGTTATATTTGAGCTGAAAATTCTGTTTTGTCCTGTGGGTTAACTGCATTTATTTTTATGTTACATTTAGCAAGTGCTATGGATGCCTCCTCCATCCTGATGTGTCTTCCCTCCTAAAGTTTCTAGCTGCCCAAAGAGAGAAACTGTTCTCACCATGGTACCACTGCTTGACATATGGATTACAAAAGGAACTGCAATAGTTCTGACTTCAGAACGTGTCACTCAGTGGTACAATTTAATTTTCAGTTGCCAGCTATATTTTGATGACTTTTTACCACATGCAGACCAATTTTTATTGCCTTCTCAGCCCAGACTAAGACAACTCTTTTTAGAGTTCAGTATCTTTTGTTATTCACTTCACTTTCACTCCTTCACCTTCACTCTCTAACTCGAGAACCTTTTTCTCTTGGTTTTGCTTTAAACCTATTTTGGAAAAACAGTCAAATTCTTCACGTAGAGGTCTCCATTTCCATTCTAAATACCTTGAGACCAAAATAAGAATTGCAGCACAAATACACAATGTACAAAATTCATTATGAAAACTTCAAACTGAGACTGCCCTGTCACATACTCACCTGCGAACAGGCTGTGCAAGTTTGCTACGAGGCACTGGGATGCCCCCTGAAGAAGGGGCACTGGGTCTGGGCAAACCACTCCTCATCCCTGCTGTCCCTGCCGGTCTGGTAAGAGTAGTACTGTTAATACTGCTGGCAGGGCTTGGCAAGCCTGAACTCTGGCCTGCAAGAGGCCCTGGTGAAGAACTACTGTGTGTCAGCTGCATGGCTTCTGGAGAAGCAACTGAACCGGGTCCATGGTTACTAAATGCTTTCACTGGTTGTCGGAGAGCTAGGGGAGATGGTGCTGCAGGTGAGCGGAATTTACTTGAAGAAGGTACTGGAAAATAAAATACAGAAGTAACTTTCAAGCTTAAGTTACAGTATAACTGAAATTAAAAACAGGAAATTACTTAATGTGAAAATTCAAACAATATGGAATGTATAATGGAATACAGCCAATCGAGCAGCAATGAGAAACAGGAATTCAGATGTCCTCTTTTTCATGTGTTTTTGATATCGTAACTCTAATGCCCCATTTGTTTATTACAAATATTTATTTTTCTGCATTTATAAGTAATACTAGTCAGGCTCTAAGCATTATAACAGTCAAGTCAAAAGAAACAGAGGATAACATATTTGTTAAGAAATTTAGCTGCTTCAGAAACTCGTGAACCTAACTACCATCCCTGAAAAAACACGCTGAATACAGGATTCTAGTGTGATACAGTCTTTAAATAGATTCAAAGTATGTGTCAGCTTTCAGTGATGAAATTCTGAGCGCAGAGCATCTTAATGTTTCTTTTATGCTCTTCTCTTTAACCAAATCCATTGAATTAAACTTCACCTAAAGATATGGTCATGTCCCAGATTTATTGGCTGACGGGGGGAAAAAAGATAAGGTCAGCCGACCCCCAACACCAAAGAGATGAAGGTGCTGCTATGTAACTTCAACCAGACAACTATAACAATTTATAGCCGCCGCCTTCTTACAAACATTATCTAAATTATCAGTATAACTAATATCTGAATTCAAATACTCTGTATCTGAGTTAGTATGTGAAATATAGTTCTCTATCAAGTCCCTTCTGGGAAAGGTTAATAAGCCAGTGAAAATACATTTAGAGGCTTGGACTTACAATACAGCACATTGTCTATGCAACAAGGTGCACATGCAAATGTACCCCACTAACAATTTATTTTTGTACGATATATCTATTTTACTCAATGCTATTAATGCAACAGCAAGAATTCTTATTTATTATATACTCCGGAATTACTTCTGAATTTTAGTAGACAGCTAGCAGTGAATGACAACTGATCCTCGCAGCAAAAATACTGACAAAAAGACTACTCAACAGTTCTTTGATAATGCCAAACCTTAAGCACAATTCTTCATGAGTATGAGAAATATTTTCAAAATATGCATAATGTATCACTAAACAGAATACTTAAATTAATCCATCATCTTAATAATTAAATGGTATTTCATCAGCTTTTCAAACTGATTAGGGTAGGTCAGTAACAGTCAACAATCAGGAAAGTAAAACAAAATCACGTTTACATTTAGTGAATTTGCATGAACTTATTTCCTCCACTAAATAAACTTTTTTACACAGAGACCTAAGTTCAGTCCTCTTTGACAGATGCTTTATATAAAGAAGATGGTCCTTCACATGGCTTTTATTATCATTTTACAAGGTATATCCACTAAGAGCATGAGGAGTGAGAGAAGGGACAAGTAATGACAGGGTACAGAGGAAGTGGTGGTTTTCAGGTTGTATTTTGAAGCCATTCCTTACAGGGCATGTCTAGGAAGATGATTATGTGCCTCACTGAAGATGTGAAGTGGATCTGATTCTTTTCCGGATTACCCAAGAGGGCCTTTCCACTGATAGCGATATCAAACACAGCATGAAGCCGCTCATGGGAAAAGCTGACAAAAAAGCTGGCAGAGATGTCAACGATACATGACAGTTGGTAAGTATCGAGGAGAATAAATAAAAACCCTTAAAATAAAAACCTTGGCGTCAAGCCAGAGAACGGATTAAGGAAAGCATTAACAGCAGAATGACTGGACAAGAAGAGCAGTGAAGTGCTCCTAGAACTAAGATAGAATACATATTAGAAGTTTTTAAAATGTGACATTGCCTGTAACGTTGGTGCAATCGAATCTGCAGAATTTCGAAGTGATTCTACACTGTAAACATAGGGAGCTTTTATCACTGAACTTCTCATTACACCACTTGTTTGGAACACAAACACAGCATCATGTTAGCAACTGACCAACAGAGCAGTGCCAGTGTATAAAAACTGAATATAGCTTTGAGCCTCTTACAGGCACAGCAGGGAAAAGGTTTTTAGGTATAGAATATAAGCAATGAAAAGTTGTAACTGAATAACGCTTGTCACATTCCCAGTGAAAGTAAGCATCCAGTAAATTAGCCCTCTCCATTCTCTCCAGTTTTCTGTTGACCATATTTTACCATGCTTCCAAATAGAGCTGTCAATTCATAAAACATTTCCTGTCAGCACAGCACTGCAAACGTTGCTGAGAGCTGTATTCATTCTTGTACATAAAGGAATGAATTGTCTTCCAGTGTGCTGTGATCTCCAAAACAGTCCACATGATGCAATCTCTGGCAAACTGCCTAATAATTCTCCTCTACTTATAAAGAATTTTGTCTTAGAGCAGTTTTAGATATTTATAAACTCAGTTTGGCCTATTTGTAAGACAGATCACAAAGAGTGAGGTACTGCCTTAGTCAAAGACTGTCTGATAATTGTATACTGTACTGGTTCTGGCTGGGATAGAGTTAATTTTCTTCATAGTAGCTAGTATGGGGCTATGTTTTGGATTTGTGCTGGAAACAGTGTTGATGATACAGAGGTATTTTTGTTCTTGCTGAGCAGTGCTTACACAGTCAAGGCCTTTTCTGCTTCTCACACCACCCCACCAGCGAGCAGGCTGGGGGTGCACAA
The DNA here is from genome assembly GCF_000699105.1 of Pygoscelis adeliae. Classification (NCBI taxonomy): domain Eukaryota; kingdom Metazoa; phylum Chordata; class Aves; order Sphenisciformes; family Spheniscidae; genus Pygoscelis; species Pygoscelis adeliae. The sequence continues at coordinate 5,596,276 of NW_008824243.1, forward strand.
GAAGCTGGGAGGGGGCACAGCCGGGACAGCTGACCCCAACTGACCACAGGGATATTCCATACCGTATGATGTCATGCTCAGCATCTAAAGCTGGGGGAAGAAGAAGGAAGGGGGGGTGGACGGGACACATTCGGAGTGATAGCATTTTGTCTTCCCAAGTAACCGTTAGGCATGATGGAGCCCTGCTTTCCTGGCAATGGTTGAACACCTGCCTGCCGATGGGAAGGAGTGAATGAATTCCTTGTTTTGCTTTGCTTGCATGTGCAACTTTTGCTTTACCTGTTAAACTGTCTTTATCTCAACCCACAAGTTTTCTCACTTTTACCCTTTTGATTCTCTCCCCCATCCCACCAGGGAGGTGGGGGGGAGTGAGTGAGCGGCTGCGTGGTGCTTAGTTGCTGGCTGGGATTAAACCACAATATATATCCATGTGCAGTATTGAGCTGATCCATATTTAATAAAAACACGTAAACGTGTAAGGGTAGAGCTTAACAAACTTTACGCAACTCTATCTCCTTAGAAACTAAACAACTAGAACCAACTACAATTAAAACATCTGGCAACAATAAAAATAAATGGCACTGTGCAGTCACGACATTTAGATTTCCCACCCTCTCTGGATTCTGTCCTGGATTGTGGGCAGGGAGCAAGAGATCCCCACCTGAAAGTAGGATGCTGTTAAGCTACAACCTTATCTGGCTTGCACTCCAAGGCCAGCTACTGCACACTGACTTGAAACCAGAATAAATTCGATGCAGTTAAATCATAACCATCATGATGAGATGATTCAGACTGATACGAAAGAACAGATGAGGTAAAATGACGGGAATCAACAAACTGTTCTGTCATCTCAGTACAAGACAGACACGGACCTGTTGGAGTGGGTCCAGAGGAGGGCCACAAAAATGATCAGAGGGATGGAACACCTCTCCTATGAAGAAAGGCTGAGAGAGTTGGGGTTGTTCAGCCTGGAGAAGAGAAGGCTCCAGGGAGACCTTATTGCAGCCTTTCAGTACTTAAAGCGGGCTTATAAGAAAGATGGGGACAGGCTTTTTAGTAGGGCCTAGAGTGATGGTTTTAAACTAAAAGAAGGTAGATTCAGACTAGATATAAGGAAGAAATTTTTTACAATAAGGGTGATAAACCACTGGAACAGGTTGCCCAGAGGTTGTAGATGCCCCATCCCTGGAAACATTCAAGGTTAGGTTGGACAGGGCTCTGAGCAACCTGAGCTAGTTGAAGATGTCCCTGCCCATGGCAGGGGGGTTGGATTAGGTGACCCAAACCATTCTGTGATTCTATGATCTGACTGATACGGGATTGCTGTATAAGCCTTAACAAATCTGTTACAGTGAGGTAAAGAGTTCGTTATTTGAATGTATTTTGAACTGTTCTACACAAAGTGATAAAAAAAGCCAACATCTGTGTGTGAAAGGTGTCAAGCTACGTAGTGAACAGTATTTTAAGAAACTAAACCCAATTGTTGCTTATAGTTGTTTATTCTTTTGAAGCAAAAGTCAGTTCATTACTGCATAATGCTTCTATACTTGTGAGAATCTCAGATCAGAAGCAAGAAAAATCAACACATAAAGGCCTATAAAATAGCAAATAACGAAAGGACATGCTGGGTCCTCATTTGCAGTGAGGAATGACAGCAGCTATAAACTGGAATACGTAACTGGCAGTGCAACATGTTCTCTAAGGTTTAATAAAATTTTACGAATAATATAAACTCAAAGAGAAGTTAATTTTCTGTACACTTCCACAGCTCCAGACTAGGCCATATACCTAACCTAGTAAGTGTTCCAGACATCCAGATGAAGGTAAAGGCATGGCCAACTGGAAAGACAGCACAGAAAGCTTTGCAGGGGAATCGAGACGGTGGTCTTATGCCAAAGCAGAACATTGAAAGAACTTTTCTCCATTTGGTATGGAATATTATGAAGACTTGGAAACCTCCTATTAAGCCATGTGAATCTGTTTCAAAGTCATTATACTTTGCTAAAACTTTCTGCATGGAATTAAGTTGACTCAAAGAAGTTAGCATTGTTAAATCACTGAGAGGAAGACGTGTTTTATCAGCCACCCTCATAATCCTTAAGGATTCTAGCATATATAGAGTTTATGAACTGGTCTCAAGTGAAATATGATCTTTAAAATGAGATCTTCTAGATTGTAATAGACAACAGGACCAACTATGCTTAAAACCAAAATCAATTTCTTGTTTTATCTTAGTAGTGAAATTGAGGCAGTGTCACATACAAGGTTGCCAGAATTAATTAAAAATCAGTTAAAACTTGTCGACTTGAATTAGAGGCTCAACATATTTCATTTTCTTCTCAAAAAGAAGCAAACTTCAGCCGTTAGCGAACTGGAATATTATATACAATAGTCTAATTCCTTGAGAAAAAAATACAAATCTAAGTTACTGTATGTTGGGGTTAATCTTCCAGTTTTGAGAGGAAAAGAGAAAGTGCAAGTATGTGCACATGTATGCGCAAAACAAGTTGATATTCTATGCTCATCTTTTCAAGGATAAACACGTTAGCTTTTGTTTCCAGCACAAAGGATCATATTTTCACTTGTCTGCATATTTTTTCACAATCAAAAAAAAGAAAATTTTTTACAATTTGTTTGAAAAAACCCTGTATTTTACAATTTAAAAAACGCCTATCCAAATGTAGCCCTAATGAATATGAATTCAGGAGTCTGCTTTTCTAATCCAGATTTCCTGATTAATGCTTGAAGTCACCAATCTTTGGTTTTTATCTCAAAACCCAATTTAATACTT
>NW_008824243.1:5599101-5608400 GCF_000699105.1 Pygoscelis adeliae
AACAAAATGTACTTTGATACAGCAAGGACCACTTGGCTAATCTCGACATGCAACAGCAATTTTATTAATCTAGAGTATGTGAGATTTAATGCAGGTGAACAACTATGTGAGATTTGCTGGAGCTTGGTAAGAGGTTGTAAGTTAATTACCTCCTTTTGTAGATGGAGTTTGAAGAAACTGTTTGGTTTTGAAGGCAGCACGAGGCAAATTTTTCTGCCTTTGCAGAGCTGTTGAAAGACAAGAAGTGTTATATTTGTCTAAGAAGATAGACAAAACTAAATTTACTGGGAATTTCAGAATTGCATCTTGAAGCATCAAGGGTGAGTAAAACACTCAAAAAGCTGTTATGACTCTGGAAGTGATGGGGTTTCTTTAAGTGGTGCTTGCTCTTAATGGCAAAGAGTTAGAGGAGTGTATCAGAAATTTTGCAGTGCAAAACGCGCAGATTCTGTAAGAGTAAAGCTTCTTGCAGGGCAGAAAGCCCAGAAAGGCAAAAAAAATTAATACACCAAAGGGAGAACAAGCCACCTAGCAAACATGCTACAGCAACGTGAGTGCAAGATTAGATACGAAGATGAAAATTAAACTGTCACATCTGACCTAGCAAGATTAAACTTTTCATTTTAAAGGAGTTTTCAAAAAAATATTCTAACACTACAGAAAAGCATAAATCTTTGTCTAAATGTGATCATATAAAAAAGTTATATTTTTCAGTTATGCAAACATAACGCATTTTGAGAGATCTCTGCGGTTTTTTTCCCTCAAAAGGTATGCAAAAGGGTTCAAAACAAAGACATAACACTATCAACTGCCAGCATGTAGACACCATGACAAAATTTGTTTTTTTATTGCTCCTATGTCCTGCCTATTTTCTAGTAATGTTCAAGGGTTGATACTGCCTTGAAATGACCTCACTACCTACCAGTTACCAAGAGAGAAGCCAGTGTTCCAAGAGCTGCAGAATCTTGGCAAGGAGAGAGTTACCTATTGCCAGAAGGAACGCATCAACTCAGCATATTTTCACCACAGCATATTTAAGGGGGGAAGGAGGAAAGTAGTCAATGAAATAAAGCTTTGCCTACACAAAGGCTTCTTAAAATGATAAGGTATGAACAAACATTTCTGCTCACCTCAGTGTATGGAGTTTTATACCAGCATAAAACTGATTGCACTAGCAAGGCTTATTTCCATAGTGAGAAGGAAGAAAGATGGGGGAACAGCTGTGCATAAAGATCCTGACCTTCGGTAAGAAAGCTCAGTAATCCTATCACCAATTGGTGAGTATCACTATAAAGAAGGTAGGGGAAGAGCAATTAGCATCCTAATAAAATTAGTTAATCCTTTTCTAAACTTGATAGCATATAATAATTGCCATCACCTTTCCCATCCTTCAGTCAGTGCAAAATTCACAATATTTTGTGAACTATAAAAGTAGTTCATCATGTGTTTTACCTTCATTCTGAAAATATGACTAGGTGGTCTATTCATTTTAGTCTTAACTAACTGAAACCTGTCATTTTCAACAAGTAGCAAGAAGGAATTAAAGCGTTTATAAAAATGATAAAATGTTGCTTGTGACTATTAAGAATAAAGAAACTATTCCTTCTACCAACTAGAATCTAATGTAAAAAAGCATGTGGCAATATGGAATTCTTATTCAACTTCTGGCACATGGTCTTGCTATAAACATTTTTAAGGCATACCCATAAACAGCCAATTAAGCACAGTAAGATGTTTAAAAATGAGCACAATTCCTAGGAATTTAGTGAGGCAGACCGCTGGCCAGAGTGTTTCTGTCCACAAGTATTCCATTATATCGTTTTTTTACTGAATCAGTGTTTTTGTTATACCACACAAAATGAAAACAGCTTCTTCCTTCATATTTATGATCTTGGATTTAGTTTGCCCTAATTCATTCAGTTAGATTTAAATGTGCTACTGCACATGGCACTAAGTTTCTTCCCCCATCATTATTTACACTGTTTGCAAGTCAGAGATGTGGGATGATATGGAAAGGATTTAATAAATATGTAAGTCAAATTCTTTCCTTCTCAATGGAGCCTCCAGGAAATAGACACTCAATAGCTAAACAATTATGTGCACTGAATCACTGAAAAGAACTTCAGGCAGTGCAATCTCAGCAATGCTGAGGAAACATGCAGTTTGAGATAAGCGTGGAGTGCATGCTTATCCACACTATTTGCTGGTCTTGAAGCACTCCATATACTATTACATTACCTGTCACAAATGGTGCATGCTGAATATACGTAGTTATGTTTACTTTTGATCAACCAAATTGGAATATACTGTTTCCTCAAAACATACACTGTTTCCTTTTACTCTGAACATGCCAAGCAGCTGGATCTTGGCAAGCAGACTAGTTACTTTACTGAGAGTTTGAACAATCTACAGCTTAGCTCTTTGAAAAAGTATTATATTTAACTCTGCTTAAAGATTTAACATTCATGTGCTAACAGTGCCAGATAAGTACAAAAATATCACACACAATCCACTAGAAAGCATGTAGCTTCTATGTGGAAGCCACCCTGGAAGTTCTGCAGCTTTGCACAATCTATGTGGCGTAGAATGCAAATACAGAGACTCCCCATCATTCTAACACTTTAAAGTCTAAAAGATACCTATTCCTTGGAGAACACAAGTATTACTGTATCTTCCAGTGTTTGTTTTTTTTAACGGTGAAATATTTAATAGTTTTCATGTAAAAAAAGTACTTTCTGCATAATGGCATGGAGAACCAGATGTAAATGAAGATTCTAATAGTTACAACTACTATTTAATCCACTCATTCTCAATCTCTTTTCAAAAAGAATTTGGATTTTTCACCACATTACACCTAAAACTTAAAATGCCAAGTGTTTTCATGTTTTACAGATGTACCTCTAAACATATTACGAGTATCTTTCCTCTACTCTTTAAGCAAGCATGTACAATTTGCCTATGCAACTATAACAGGAATTGTCTTTTCAGAAACTTACTGGATTCCTAACTCATTTTTGAATGCCAGCAACCATAGCAAGTCCAGTATTGCAGCCACAGCAAATGTGCAAGTAAATTATGAACAGCAGATCTTTGACAAGGAGAAAAGTAGTGACCTCGGGTGGCAAGCCAGCATCCTTGCAAAGGTAAGCTCATGCAAAACTAGCAGGTATATGAGGAAGCTTTGAATCCCACAACCCAGAAGTCATCGCCAAGGGAAAACAAAAATTTGCTGCAATTTAACAGTGCTTTGCGCAAGGTGACAAAATGTATAACCAATAAAACAAAAAGTATACAATAAAAAGGACACAATTCTGGCAATTTTTATACAAGGTACAGTTTTGCAGAAAATTTTTTAATCCAGACTAAGCAAAGATACTTACTCATCGACTTCATACACAAACCGTTTTACGATTGTCAATAGCAAGACTCTGACAAACATCTGTAAGAGCAGGGAAACTGTAAAAGCTAGAAATCTGGGCTTTGTTAATGATACTTAACTTACATTTAAATGTAAGTTGGTCTAGAGTGGTTCACATTTGGGGAAAGATTCCCATGAAAGGCAAGCAAATTTACCTAATAGTTTCTGTGATTCTCAATCCATCCACAAGTTGAAAAAGATTTTTTTATGTGTATATATATAAAAACGTAAGTCACACTACTTTGGCTCCTGCAATGAAGTAACTCACCAAATATTGAATATTGAGACTTCTGCTGTCCAATCTTTCCATAAAGTTTCACTGTGAATATACTTTTAATACTGGAAATAGTCTTCTAGCCAACTAAGCTGCTCTCTATGCTCTTCCCTTCCCAGTTCACTCAACTTTAAAATAAAATCTGTACAGATTTTTACTAAAAATATTTTCCTTCATTTTCTTTCAGGTCATTTTGATTATTCTTCCCATCACAAAAATAACACAGTTGGAGAGCTGATGTCCAACTGCTCCAAGTGTTTTATAGTTTGATAAGCCTGCCTAAGGGATGACAGTCCTGCATTTGAACTACACACACGCCCTTTCAGTTGTAAATCCCACCTTCTGAGCATTTGTGAAGATTGGAAGAAGGGGCAAGGTGAGAGGATGCGGGGATAACAGATATGAACAATCACAAGGTCACATTAACTTCTGTGGCTACAGTATCACACACCTGGGACTGACTGTCCACACAACCCTTACATCTGGTCAGAGTCACTACAAAGATTGAAATCTTGTAGTCATTGGCATGGTCTGTATTCCTTATTCTGTATTTAACTGTATTTGGTTGCATTAACACACTGCTTTGAAAGGACTAGTTAACAAGGCCAACTAGGTATGCCAGTATGCCTTTAGTATTCAACAGGTAAAAAAAAATAGTTTCATTCACAAATATTATCTTACATTTCCCATCAAATATTTAGATTACTGATGAACTTTTATCAGAGAACTTTTATAGTTCAAAGCTCTACACATAATATTCATAATGTATTCTTCCCTTGAAAATGTCACACAAGGTTATTATTCTGAAACTTGTTTTAAAATTATATGGTCAGGAAACATTTAAACAGGAACTGTCAATATTGACATATAAAGAAGCACTGAACATTTAAGTTTCATTTGCTTTGGCTTCTTTAAGGTCACCATTTTTAAGAGACTTTGTGAGATTAGCAGCGTTCTCACATCAGCAGTTAACTTTTGGACAAACTAGCAGCTGCTAGCCCAGCAATGGGCTAATTTGTTTCATGGGACACAGGTTCATCCAAACCTTTTCTGAGAAATACTGACACTTAAAAAAGTACATAAAATCTGCAACTGAATATAATTTCCAGGTGACAAAACAAAAGAAGAAAATAAACGGCAAAAAAGGGTCAAACTTGCATGAATGATTTCAGATCAGGTTTCACTATTTTAAAAAAAAGCAATAAACATCATCTAGATAAGTATTTTTGTAGCCTAGTAAGTTTTTGCAGTCTGAAAATAAAATTCAACAGTACAAAGCACTATACCTTCTGTAAATCACAGAAAATAAATGGTTTCTGAAATGTGTAACACTACTGTATTTATACTATAGTCCTTCTACATATGCTGTTAGGAAACTATGAATGATACTAATAAGAGATCAGGAATTCTTTGAATATACTCAGTACCAGATTTTGTGTACCAAAAAAGCAGTTTTTCACACAGGTGTGATTAAAAATCAAGATTATCACCTTCAGTGTGACATGCAATGTTTCTCTTTGCCATGAAACTGGAAGACAGCTGAGCACCATCACTTCTGAAATATACACTGCAGTGTCACTAGAGGTACTTACTGGCTGAGGCTTGAGGTTGAATGCGAGGTATTCCTCCATTTGGCACTTGGAAGTTTGAGTCACTTCTGCTGTTTTTCACAGACTCAGCTTGGATGTTAGATGTCCTGGACAGGTTTGGAAGACTACGCCTTAGTTTTTCTGTATGAAACAATATCAAGATACCACATGTAGTCTGATGCCAGACAAAGTTCAGGTTATGAACCCATAGTTGAACCTCGAATCTGTGTGACAAAATGTTAGCCATATAAAACTACACTGCAATTTAAGAGCATATTTTGTTACATTACAGTTCTTCCATTATCTTGAATTAAAGTTCTATATTATTCTCAGATCTATCATATACAAAGTATTTATATAAAAAAGCAAGAATACATTTTTCACCTGTGGTGAAAAAAGTCAAGCATAGTGTGTTTTGAAATTGAAACATATCTGGGTTGTGATTCACTGGCTTTTGTTCTACCATTACGGAAACTGAATAGGCAAACCTAATTTGCAGTTTTGCACACTTTTTGAAGTCTCCACCTAGAAAGTTATTTATAATATAGAACACTTGCCTGCAATTAAAAACACATAGTAATTTTTTGAGTCAATTCTCAGGACTGCCCAGTCCCATATCAGCACGTTATACAACAAATAACAGCCACCCACTTGGAAAGAAACTCTTCACACACAGCATTCAAAATTATTGAAGTGTCCAGTTATGCTTCATCTTTCACATATGACTTGACTATCTATTCAGCTAATACTGGTTCCTCAAGGGTCTTCTAAAATTTGTACCATTGCTCATAGAACACAAAAAGATTCCATTAAATATCTCTCAAGTCTAATGACATTCTGCATATCTCCAACCCATGCAGAGCTGGGTTGATGACATACTTCGGACAGAAGACTGCAGATGCCTTGTTAGGATGAGTGGCCAACCTGATTCTGTAGAGGGATGCAGTAAAGTACGCTAACCATACACAAGCACTTAAGATGAAAACAAAAGTAAGAATCTTCGCAGGCTGAGTTTTCCTACAAGTGTACTTTCTACACTTAGTACTGTTTGCATTGCAGTTGGTACATTGTTGAACCCTGTCAACCAAATTTCCCTCTAACCACTCAAGAGAAAAAACCCAAACAACGTTTTTGGCTGCTGCTGTATCACCTCTGAATATCCAAGCAACATTCAACTGCACAAAAACCACTACAAGAGAATTCCTTAGAAGTGTTTCAGAAACACATGATAGCATGCTCTATTTTGATCCCGTTGGTATGTGGGATACCAGCTTTTGGTACCTTGCCTCTCATGGGATATTTTTGCTATAACTCATCTAGCATGCATGAAGACTTTCATTAAACCCTAGAAAAGAACAGGAAAGGAATTCTCAACTAAGTCACAATATAATTCATTAGTTTTTGTGTTGTACATTTTCCTATATACCTAAAACTTCCCCAAACTACTATTACTAGAGAAGACTTAAGCTAACCCTTCCAAAGATATTCTTGAACAGCTAATTAAATTTGTAGGATCATCTTCCCCACACTGATTTTCCTGATTAAAATTCTAAAATTTCTTAGTCAATGAAATTCTGTAAGTGGCATAGACCTCTGCTATATTAGGGGGAAAAACACACCCAGAAAATAAACTGCTTAAAAATGCATTTCTGCATCATCTCTACTGCAGACACTTTGCATCCAGCTTACCTGAAAGATGAAAAAATAAGGTGAATTCTTAATACCTAAATGTACATTATTTCTGAAGATTTTATTTGCCAGATAACAACTACATTTGTTAAAATGGGAATATGCTTGTGAAACTTCAGCCCAATTAAAGGAGTTTCTGCCAGATTGCTACCAGGAAAAAGTACATTCAAGAAGGAAAATCGTATCAGGATATGGTATTTTGTTCTATGCCAATATAATATAATTGTGTCAAGTTTACGGCAAACTTTATTACACAGCAGTTTGCACAGCTTTGAGATATCTAAAGTATCCAACATAGGCATGACTTAAGTACTAATATTTTTAAGGCTTTGTTCATGCTCAAAGAGTTCAGAGCCCTGCACTGCCAGAAGAAAGCATTCAGCTATCTCACAGGTTACAGGCATGCATAAATTTCCATGTTACTTTCATCTGACCACAGTTACTTTTGCTGCATTTTATTCTATCATCTGCAAGGCCTAACCCTACTGGTGAATGGTAGTTTCCCTTGGGCTCTGCTTTATTTTAGTGCATTTGCCTGCCAAAGATAGAACACTGTCACCACGAAACTCAATTACACCCAGAGCGACTAGATAACATCTAAAACAAATACAAGCCTATCAACTCATCTGACTGTAAGGGTTCCCCAGCAGAACTTAAGCTTTGCTTGCTCTGCTTTTTCTTCAACAACTCTGAGATTAAACCATGATGTTACACAGGTATATAGTTTTAGCATTGCACACTGACCAAAATCCCTTACAGGAACTACACAACTACTTGTATAATGAATTTGAGACAGAGCTTTTTACCTTCACTTTTGACATTACTAGTCTGCAAATCTGTAGGATGGCCTTGAAGCGAAAGACGAGGTTGCTGTAAACGGCTAATCATAGGTTGGGGTGACACTCTACTGTATTCTATGCTTCGAGCAGGTGATCGGGAGCGAGGTGAATTCCTTGGAGATTGTTTTGGTGAGGGCCAGGGAGAACTGCGAGGTGATGGTGAGAACCTGTTAACAGCAGGGTGCACTGTATGATGTGTGCCATCTTCTTCATCTTCTAAACTCTGAGCATCAAGCTCCTGATCACTGAACGTGCCTCGCCTTGTAGAATTGCAAGAAGAACCAGAACTACGCCGAGAAGCAGTTGCTGCATACTCTTGCCGGAGGCCTGGTAACAAGGAGAACATTGTTTACTTGCTTCCAGCCCACAAATGGTTCAAACTAGAGACAGCGCGTACAAATATCTACCCAGCACTCAAACTCACATTTGGCTCACCTTAACTCCTTTTATTTGAGGCATTAAATTAACTCCAGATTAGTACCAAAAAAGTTATGTACCAGCTGATAACGTCTTGAAGTAAGTAGGTGAGCTCATTCCTTTCCGTACCACAGCAATCATCAGTATACGTGTGTTGTGTACTTGTTCATCTCCTCTCCCAGGCTGGATACTAGCAACACAGGCTACTCCTTAATTTTGATATCATTTAACATTCTATAACAATTATAGCAGCCACAATGAAATGTCTCTTGCAATGTATTAGTACATGTAACAAAAAAAGCTATATGATAAGCTACCCCTAGAGAAACTAGAGTTGTTAGACCAGTGGTCTCTGAAGTGGGGTGCACGCACCCCAGGGGGTACACAAAACTATTCACTGGGGTGCAGGAAGAAAATTTTGTACTACTAATAAAGTAGTATTTTTAAAATAGCATTTATTTCATCTTTATCTCATCCTTTAAAAATTTCTATTTTTGTGTACATTTGTGTATTTTTGTGTACGTAATATATTAGTAGAGTAGTACATGTATATAATTTATAAAAAAAATACATATATTGGACATTTGGGTTTTTTTTTTCCACTGATAGGGGTACACAATAAAAAAGTCTAGAGACCACCTAGTTAGACAACTGAAATTCCTACCACTTTCTGCAGTCTCAGAGGGACAAAAAGACAGACAAAGTCTCAACTAAACCTATAATGAAACACAGACATCTACATAGGTGCTTTTCTTCACTATTCTTTGCCATATTGACTTTACATTTCGGTGATTTAAATCATGGTTTAAGCACTGATGTCAGCAAGACTGGATTACATTGGGAAGGCACATATCTCCTGAGAAGACTGGTGGCAGAGTCTAACGACCATCCTTTTAGCATATACTATATGCTACAAATTCATACTCTCTCTAGCATTTCTTTTGTCCACTGTTCCTAAAGAACACTTCTGCACAGCAACTTCCTTTCCTTATCCTGGAAGCAGAAGTCCTTAGCCAGCCTTCTCAGAAGAACTACATTTGTACATGCATAGTAGAATCTACACCCTTTTTCCA
>NW_008824243.1:5608418-5613821 GCF_000699105.1 Pygoscelis adeliae
GTGCTACTGCCATTATTCAATAAAAAAAGATCAACTGCTCCACTTTGTTTTCAGAATGGAAAATACTTACTTTCTTCCTGCATTCGTGCTAAAATTTGCACATCTGTAACATCATTTAGCTTGTAATTAGACCCAATAGAGTCTTCATCCATCTCTGATGCACTTAGTTCACTGTCCAGAGAGGACTGTGGACTTAGTGGAGGATTTCTATCTGCCGAACTTTTAAGATGACCTACAGAAAGAAAATAAAGTAATAGGAAATGTTAAAAAAAAGGGCAAGCTGTATTTCCTTTCCTAGTAAAAGAACCACAAATCTGAAAACAGATTATAACTGAGATGTTGAGTCTGACAGACCATTTGAAACATTTGATTGCGAACCTAGGCTGAACATATAATTTACACAAGCAGAGCTTAGCCATCACCTTCTAAAAATGAGCAACTTCATAAAATCATTATAATAGTGCAAAACGAATTAACGACATATAATCTGGTCTATCTGTACCGAGTTTCAACTGCTATGAAGTTTGCACAGCTCTTGCAGAAAGAGAAACTGCGTACCTGTTCCCTTTGTGCTTTCATTCTCATCTCTGCACGCTACCTTGTAAGACGTAAGTTTGACTATATCTTTCTTGACAATAAAGACTTGCTGATCCAATGAACATTGATTCAGTTTGGAATGCTTAAAATACAGTTTATCGGAAAATACTACCTGTTCTATGTACACATCTTTGCTAAACTATAACATACCAGAAAAACTCTTCCTGTTTGCTGCCTTCTGGCTGACACCCCATTGCCAGTTACATTTCATCTCTCTGTCCTGCAGGCAGATACAGCATTGTAGCACACAATGCAGAGCAGAGCTACATAGATTAAAACAAAACCTGGGTAATGGGCCTGGTGAATATACTGCAGTGCAGGCTTCTCTTTACAAGTCCACAGCAAACTATAGATAGTTGGATTGTCAATGCAATGTTTTTCATCTTCCCTGCAAGCTAACTTGAGTTGAAGTATATATAAGCCAATATTCTGACTTCAGAGTAGAGACATGTTCCAGGCATCAATTTTTCTGATGCAAAGAAAGTGCCTGTGGTGCAGAATAAAGGCAGAAAACATTGCCAGAAGTTAGTGTTTACATTGATGACTGCAAAGCCTCAAGGAATGCCTTTAATTAAAATACATGCTTCTTTCTTAGATTATATTGTTCACATCTCAGAGGTACCGATGGATACATTGCATACCAAACGTTTCAGTTAATAAGTCATAGGGTAGTTGCAAAGACTTTACAACTACCAACACCTAACCTTTAAACACTTACTATGCAACTTACATCCAGTCAATTACAGGGCTAATTCTAGAAGCTGGTTACATGTGTTGGGACTCCACAGAATTAACACTGTGTTTTGGTCTAACCGCTAAATGCATCGGTGATCTTAGGGACACCGACCTCCAGAGAAAACATTTTAAATGTATCTCATGCCAGAAAGTCTGGAAAAAAGCCTTTCCTAAAAAGTTGAAATACTGCATGATGCAAACATCCTACAAAAGACTGTCAGGTTTTTGGTATCTTCCGTACTCCAGTTCAATGCAAATGTAATCTATTTGAGCACATGTTTTTGAAAGGAAGAGGCGGAAGGGGAAAGGGAGAGACCAGACACTCACATGCATGCTTACCTGAGGTACCAGGAGGTATGAGCTGTTTCACTAAAGCAGATTTCACTGGTGTTGAGGAGGGAGAGTTGAAACCACTGCTGTAGGGGCTACTAGTATTTGGACTATAGGAGCTTGTGTAACTGACCGCACTAAAAGGGCTGCTGTACAAACTCTGTCTCTTGAGAGCTGTGTGAAAGAGGAGGAAAGCAACAAATTATACTGAAGGAACCAGTGAAAAATTAATACAATACTATATGATATCTTCAGTGTGATTTAACTACTATACAACTCAAGTACAACACTTCAGTCACCAGGAAGTTTATTAACTGATTTCTTCATCTCCTAGATACAACCACACTGTGGAAGGAGTGGGAGAAGAGGGCAAGACAAGATAGCAACAAATATTTTCCTTGTAAAAGTCAGATCTAAGATCACTACAACTGATCTCTTCAAGATGTTCAGTGTAGGCATTGCGAAGGAGGAGGGAAGCAACTCAAAAGACAGTAGTAGCTAAGCTACCGTAACATACATCCTATGCACAATTACACACAAACCAGAGCACACCATGAAGTCTAGTTCTCCAGAATTCACAGACCTGTCTAGATCACACAATATTTCAACAGTAACCCCAATACCAGCACCACAGAACTAAGTAATGCCACCTACAAAATTCCTCAAAACATATGCTAAAATGAAAAACCGTAAGCATGGCAAATGCTTCTGTTTATATTTCTGGGTACCATGAACCTACTGGGCACAATAAAGCAAATCGACAGTATGATTATTCCCTTCTGTATACCTCCTGTTCTAATGCTTTGGGATTTTATGTCTGTGGGCTTCAACCCCATAATTAAGGTAGATCCAAAATTGGGTACTTTGCTATTTATTGTAAACTTCTTCAATGCTAAAGTATTTTCAGATTAATTTTAACCACTGCCAACCATTTTCAGTATGATACTGCAATTCCCCTAGTTGCCAGGTGTATGATTTGCATAGTTACTTAAATGACTATTTTGTTCAGAAATTTACATTTTATTTTAATATAATAGAAAATGGAACTTCAATGGGGCAAGTGGGAACCAAAGGAAATTCAGTTACTTCTGGTAAAATAAGTTTCTCCATTTTATGCCAAACAGAATTGTGTTTTAACAAAGAACAAGTTAAATTGCAAAACATTAAACTGAAAGCTAGAGATCCAAACTTTACGATATGTAAATCTAGATTAGATTAAGTTGCAGCTCACCTAGCTGCTAGAAACTAAACTCTCTTCAAGACACAACAGTATTGAAACTATGCATATGTATTACAAACTGACAAGAATAGGCCTGGCAAATGTATGGCAATACACTCAAGTGGTTCTTAAAAAAAACCAACACTAAATTAAGCTATTCAAAGAATGTTGTGTGACATTTCTGTTACTGACAAAGGGCTTTAATTAGTGCAGTAATAATTAGGCTACTGACAAGTAGTGAACAAAAAAAAAAAGAAAGGAATTGAACTCTATTCTACTGTGCCAAACAACTTGGCATTAATTTGTTTACTAGAAATCCTTTTATTCAGTGTAAGATTTTTTTTTTACATTACAAGAAGCCAAAAGAGACTACAGTTGCATGAAATGCTGCTTTCAGCAGCAAAGCCTGCTTCAGCTCCTCCTCCCACCCCACTTTGCTCTTGGTGACTACCTCCTCAGTTGTTCAGTACAAGCAATGGTGGGGCTACACTATTATCCAGCCTACTAAAGTGGATTTAGGTTAAAAACATCTAGAGTATTTTAACTGATTGCATCAGTGAATTAGTTTTTAGTAGCACCCAAAAAACATATCATCCCACCAAATGGATGGCAGAACACAGCACAGAGGCAGAAGCAGCAGAAATTAAAGTTGACTTTGCAGCAGATTCCTTAAATTGCACCTCATGTAAAGATCCTCTCTGGTGTTTAAACCAGTTAGTATTAATAGTGTTTTAATTAGAGTGAAAAGACAGTTATAGATAGAGGATGGAAAGTTTATATTCCAGCTTTCACTGCAAGTCTTAAATGATATGCACTAATTTCAGCAATTAGTGAATTCAGTGAATTCTAGCAAGTATTCTTGAAGTACCTCCAGTTTATTTTGAATGTCAGAAGGGAAATCTCCATTTTATTACAAAGCTCAGTTAACAAAACCAATAATTACAAGCCCATTGTATTCTGGTTGACTCTGATGAGACAACTCCTTTGATAGCAAGTTCTTCTGGCATTCACACAGGAACCCCAAAACATCTATTCCAACTCAATCTCTGTTCCCATGCCAAAAAAATTTACTTTTCATCTCCTGTCGAAAATGACAGTAAAAAAACCCTAAAAGTAAGTCTGCACAACAGTTCTTTGTTTCGTACTTACTACACAGGCAAGTATTTTAAAATATTAACCACAAATTAGAAAACAATTGTACTACTGTATAACCTTCAAAACAGGCTCTTTGTACATATCCATAATGATACAAAATATTTGATCACATACAGATTTCTTTAGATGAAAGAAAGCATACTTTTGTTACATATAAAAAGTATGCTCCGGTACGTGATGAAACTTTATATGGTACAGCAGGTTTCATCCTAGCTAATGTGAACTTCTACCTTCCTCAGCACTGTATTTTTCCCCAGAAAAAAAGCTGGATTCAAACCATTTCTCTGAGCTAGAATTCCTAAAGTTTTTCCAACAGCAATTCCTGTAACTTCAGAAGACATTACTATTTTTACAACAACTAGAGATACAGTCTTTATTAGGAGTGTCAGACAACATTAGCAAGACACATAACTCATTTTAACATTAAAATAATGCCATATTAGATGAAATATTAGCTTATGAAAGATTACACATTAGCTTCAAAACACCAGAGGGGAGGGTTAATGATCAACATTTTTATTTTAATGTAAGTTTTCTTTTATAACATTCAGAAACAGAATGCAGCATCTAATTTATTTTTGTCAACATTTTGTTAAATTGGTCTTGAATCTCTCTTGCTCTAGAAAATAGGAATAGAAAAATTTGAGTGCAGAAAACTCATGCTTAGGTGGTTCAGAAGATCTACGTATGAATCAGGTGCAACCCTTCCAGATGCTAGAGGCCTCATACTTATTTTTGTTACGATTAAGTGACAAATTTATTCTAGCAGTCCCTGTAGTAATTCAAAACAATCATTAGCAAAGTCTATCACTGAGACCAAAGTTAGCTAAATAACAGTTGGTTTTGGACAAGCTCAATGCTTAACTGAAAAGTCAAACTCAGCATGGAAAATATGACAGTTTTTACACATACAGCCACACAGTTCTACCAGCTATACTGATCATGCATTTGATTTCAAAAATTAAAATAGAAATGCTGCCTCAGTAAAAACTGCAATATGACCAAAGTTACTCTTTTCTAATTCTGTGAAACTATGTCTTAAGAAAGCATCTCTTCCAGAAATTCTTCCGCCTAGTAGTTCTGTTCCTGCAGTTGCTTTCTTGATGTGCTCTACCCCTATACGATTTTAGACCACCATGTGGAAGCCATGGTTTCCAGCCAACATGAAATGCACTCTTGCACTTTTCACCGGGGACTTGAGGCATGGCTAAGAGAGGTCTTTGCACCATAATATACCTAAGGTTCCCTCTAGTCTGAACATGCTTCTAACACTGAGCAGGACTCGCTCTGCAATTGTAAACCTGAACTAACTAGTGACAAGGCACTGTGTGCCCTGTGTTCTCAGTAACTGCCCACAATAGCATGGA
>NW_008824243.1:5613849-5625799 GCF_000699105.1 Pygoscelis adeliae
TAAAATGGAAAAGATTTCTTTATAAGGAGGAAGAGGAAAATGTGGAATACAAGAGTGCATTTGAGACTGAGAAACAGCAAAATGATATTAGATTAGAAAGACATAACAACAGGAACTGACAAAGATAAAATAGTCAAGGCAAAAGAAACATGAACAAGGATTCAGGAGAAAAAGTAACAGTAGTATGAAAAGCCTTATCCACAGAGATCAGAACTGAAATTGATAACCTATTGCTGGTTACTGGTTCACTTTAAGTGATGGGTCCATGAGGTACAAGTACTATGTAAAATAGAAGTCACAAGATATTCCAGAACTTGTGGGGTAGGAAACACACACAAGGTTACAAGCACCACTACTCTTCTCCAGTGGAGCTTCCTGCTACCCTATATTTTTAGGTAGGCTGGTTGCTCTAAAGGACCATTTTCTTTTTTGTTACAAATTTATTTTTCCCATGCAATCTGCTCCAACCAGTAGTATTAGTGCCCATCTCTTCTACCACTAATTTTTTCCCCTATTAGTAGTATAGATGAATCGCAGTATTCTTGCAAGGATCACTGCCAGAGGCAGATTCTCAGGTCTATGAAAAAAAAGAGGTAAAGTTGCCCAGACACATCATTTGAATGATCAAACTTTCAAGTTTCTCCATTTCATAGGGAAGCTTCCTGACACCCTGATTCAACTATGACTGAATTTTTAAAGATACCCTACGGGCAACAGAATTCGTGGTACTTCTGGAAGATTTTTCCTCAGTTCTGAAAAGAAGTTAAACCATGAACAAAATTGTTCATGCTTAACTTAACTGCTATCCAGTCCTAAATACTCAGTAGTATTCGAATCCCCAAACTTGTATCATTGTTCATAAATCCCTGGGATCTGGGTACTTTTCATTGTTTAGAATTTCAGTCTTTGCCTGTAGCAAACTACATATCATGTTAACTGTTCAGGAAAATTGTTAATAGACATTCGTCAAAGCAGCATACACAAAGCACAAGAAATAGGGGAAGATCAAAGGTGACTCATACTGAAGGCACTTTCACCATTATACCCCTGATTTTCATGAAAATAAGAAATGGACTTTTCATGTGATCTACCAGCAACGTTTTCAAATTTTATTATGGACGATTTTAGTACAAACCAAAATAAAGACTGAATCACTCCCGAAAAGAATCCAAGGAGGGGGAAAAAAGTTACAGTCAAATAAACTCAGCACAAAGTTTATGTATAACCATGTAAAGGAGCCGGTAGTTGGCAACACTCCTGGAACTGTGTGTTCATATGTTCTTAGCTTAAGTCCAGCCATTCTGCTAATTCCTGAAGATAACAGTTAAAAAAGATAGATCACAGGTAGCACAAGACTGCAAAAAAGATGGAAATACAGGGAGAGAACAGATATTAATAGCAAGAAAGTTATGTCTCAGCATAACTTTTTAAAAAAAATAATAGGCTCTAACAAAGAAATTAAAATAAAGCAAGAAACCAGATGGACAGAGAATTCTAATCAGACCTTCAGCATTTTGCTGCTGGTTTGACATCAAAAAGGCTGGGAGTAAGAGGGTGGAGAATCTAGGCTTTCATCCTCACAGGGCCAAATGCTCAGTCCTTCTCCAGTTTTGAATATAACCAACTAATTTTTATCAAGGAAGAATCATGAACTCCGGATTTTTTTAATTTGCGACAAGTTCTTAAGTTACTGGGGATGGGAGGAAAAGAAATCAGTATTACCTCCCCAAAGTATTCAAGAACTTCAGTCTCCATTTCTTTAGATGAAATAAAATAGCTCATCCAGCAGAAAACTAAGCTCCGTGTTAACATACTGACAAGCACCTAACAATTACGATAGTTCAATACAGGCATCTCTTAAAATAAGACAAGAAAACCTCCAAGTTAAGGACATTGTTTCTTCCTGAAAACTTCTGACCAAATCGTAACTATGCAGGTAGTATAAAACTCTGAAATCATGACTCATGATCTAATGCTTCCTTTAATTTTATTCATACAGTCCAGAAAATGAGTAGAATGAATTACTGTTTGCAAGCCATACTAAAAACTTTAGATAGAAGTAACTGCTGGATGTCACCCTCTTCTCTAACAAATATCAGCCAATTCCGACTGTTTCAGAATAAACATGTACAACCCGGCGGTGTTAGTATGCAGGAACTCACCTGACATTGTCTGTTCCAGCCTGTGAATCAGCGACTTTTTAGCACATTCAATGTCAGGACTTGGGTAATCCAATACCTGCCTGCACCAAACTAATGGACTGACACATTTTTGCACTGGAGTCAGTTTCTTCTTTGGGGACATATATAACCTGAAAAGGAGAGGAAAAAAATATCTAGAAGACAGACAAAATGAGCATAAGATCAGGCATGTAACAATACACCACATACCATGCTATTTCTATTTTTATACTATATCTACAGTACAATCCCAAAATATAAAGAAAGCACAAGTTTTACCTTTAACTATTTTGGATACAGTATAATACTAATAACATGTGGCTACCCAAGGACTTCTGGCAGGAAGCGATGCCTATATTGCTACACTGCGATATACCGGGAAAAAAACAGTCTCCACTTTTCAGACACGTTAGGTATATGGACAATTTCACATAAATGTACAAAGCAAGATTAGTCTTTTCAGATTTAAGTAACATTCATCTGAAAGAAGGAAATAAAGCACTACCAATATGCAACTGTTGGTTTCCTAAACACAAAGATACAGCAAGTGATAAGCACCTTAACAGCCCAGGAACAGTGCTAAAGTGCACAGAACACATCTATTATTTCAGTAGCCTTGAACAATAACATTTTATTTTGACTTATAATTTGTATCCTAGCACCTGATCCTTTAGTCTTCTTTTGAATACAGAACAAAGGGACTATCTCTGTCCTAAGTGGTATACAGTCAAGCATTAAAAACAAGGAACAAGAGATAATGCACATAGGAGAGTAGAGAAAAACAATGATATTATATTGTTCTGCAGGACATGCTGAGGCCTTTGCCCATCAGCATCTCCATTCACTTATTTTAACATCAGCATTCTATGACTGAAGAAAGAAGTATTCCAGTTTAAAGGCTCTAGAAATTTAGCTGAAAACTTCTCCTCCCTCAACAAACAGATTAAAGGATAAGTCATAACCAATCACACACTCAAAATAGGGATATTTAAGCCTTATGTTTGGACTAGAACCAAACTTGGAAATGCACTTCAGCAAAAGGCAACAGTGAACTGCAATATCTACAGCTCTAACTAGAGTTTACGCATATGCAGAAACAGTTAAACGAACATTTCTTCTAGAAGTAACAACAGAGTTCATACTCCCAAGTGAATATGGTTGTACGCCACACTAATGTAGGAACATTTGACAGCCTAATCAGACAATTATACCAATGACATCAGCAACAGAGAGGTTATTTCCCACAGCTCTATTACGAGATTATTAGCTGATCCTTCCTCTGTAATTCTAGAACTTGAACTCAGTTTGTTTTATAAACAGCCTTAAAAGTTTTGGGTTTTTTTTTTTTTTATTTACTACCCTTAAGGTCACTTCTTACAAAAGCTTCTCAAGAAGCATGCTTATAAAACCACCACAAATATCTCACCCAAAATACTGATCACTGTTTAGAGCATGCTCTGAAACACTCTTCCCTCATAAACACTGAAATTAGAAAGCTACGTTTGCAAATGCAGGAGAGGATTTTTATTAGCTGCCAGGTTTTCAAACAAAAATGAAGCTGTTTGTAACAATACAAATAGCCACTGCCCACATCCTATAGTCCATGTGGCTTATGCTCTGGCCAGTATCATGCTGGTCATTAAAACTGATTTTGGAGAAATCCTTACAATCCTTACAAGCACTCTGCCCACAAGAAAAGCTAAGAGCCCATCACGTATTTATAGCCCTGAAGATCCTTGGAAAGCACAAGAATCACTCAATTTTTACAGTTCTATGTAAACAACTACATAAACTGCTGTACTTTTGTGATTATCTGCATATAGTTAGAAGTAGTGTTTAACATTTACTAGCTCTCTAACACTTCAAATTTACTGTCTTTTTAGCATTTATTTGCCTGTACTCTTTTCTGTCCTAAGGTATGTTTACACAATAAAAAGAACGTCAAAGGCAACAAAGCCAACTTCTGTGCTGTACAGGCTAGACTCACTCCCAGCTCTCTGGGTAGCTGACATGCCTTGCTGTGTTTGAGAAGTTGCATGCACATTTGAAGTGTTTACAGTAACACCCGCTGTAACAGGCACGAAATTAAAGTGCATGTCATCTTTGAAAGACACACAAAAGGGATATCTTCAACAAACCTACAAGACTACTCTAATCAAAATGGCACCTGGTATTTTAAGTTCCAACACATTCTTTTCTGCAATTTCCAATTGTTACATTTGTTTCACAAGTAGTTTATTTACTGAAGCAATCCAGGCTCACGCAGCTCCCACTTTTCCACCTCCCTTTCTAACCAAACACATATTGCAGATTCTCCCATCTCTTTCCAGTCAGCTGTTTTTCCTTTAACATCCTTTGTTTCACACCTTACATTTCAAGAAAATACAGAACTTTAGAATATACCTATTTCATGAAACTCCACTACCTCATGACAAACACATGTACATCAATGCAGTAACACAATGGCTCTTTCAGGACAGTTTCTTGCACATCATGCAATTACAAAATCTCATTATTATAAAGCAGTGATCTTCACTTCCCATCTGACAAAGAACAGCCAATCTCAAGTTTTGAAACTGACTTAATTCTACTTGCTTTGCCTAATTTGGATTAAAAAAAAATAAGACCAAGGGCAAGGCTAAGAATCAGAGTGATGCTTCTACTACCTCTTCCTCTCTTCCCAACAGCAGGAAGGGAAAAAGAACAGAAAGACGACTATGAAGCATGTACAAATAACTTCATACAGCTAAGTGATCTTCTTTGTCAAACCACTGTTGGACCTAAAAGATGTAAGTCCTCCTTAGCCGAAGAGCTTTCCAGGAGAGGTAACATTTGTACCTGTTCATGCATTCTACAGCAATGCAACAGCACTGACTGGCAGCACAGCAACTTCAAGATTAAAGATTACTGGTACGACTTCATACATCTTTAAACACTATTAAATCACTTTCTTAAAACAGGAAGTTGAAAACGATTGAGGAAGCTGACAGCTTACAGTTACCACCCATACTACAAATGTTAACACACCAGAAACCTACACTCCAATTTCTCCACAAGAGAGTAAAGACTCTACAATTCAGTGACACAAGGTCAAGTAAAAGAAAACGGTATATAAAAAGAAGCCCAGGGACTTCGATCTATTTTGAAACAGCATTAAGAAGCCCAGACACTATGATTCTCGTACACACAGTAATATTCCCTTCCTTCAGCTGTCACTAGTCAACTATGCCACAGCAGCACCAATCTGAAGTTTAAAGCAGCCAGGGGCTCTACCGATCAGTTCCAGGAAGACGCAGCACAAAAAGGGCAGAGCTTTTGCAGAAGGACTAGTGTCACTACAAGCTCATATGATGTCAACCGAACGGGGCAAGCTGTAGCATGTTGCACTGGGACACAGCTGAGTTGGAAAAGGCTTTGAAGAAAGAGGACACAACACTGAGGTAGGAATGGAATATCTGCATAAGGATTACCTCACCTGAGGAACACCTCCCAGTGCATTAAAATACAAGAGGATAGCTGCCGCAGTCATGAAACCAGAGGCCAAGATTCTAATCAGGAAGAAAGGAAGAGTCTTTTTGTATCAAGAGCCTTCTACTGCTCAGTACAAGAGTGAGGGAAAAACATGAAGATAAATATGAAGTCACAGATCTGAATTAGAAAGAAGATGGCAAGTGGAAGGAACTTGAGTTAGAGCTTGTTTATTTTAGCTACATTAACTTTAAGCTGAAACTGGCAGGTACAATAGAGGCAATGAAACAAGAGCGGACAAAACACGTTGCAGGCAAAAGCAGGATCGAGAAAGCAACCTGAAGAGAAGATGGTGAAGAAAAAATAGAAATCTAAGGACAGATCATTAAGAAATTCCCCTAAAATACAGGAGGGAAATTCCACAATGAAAAGCTACTAAAAATAAGTCAGGAGACAATAATACTGGACAGTCTTGGAAATAGACAATTTCGATACAACAGTGTCAATCTAAACTCTTTTAGCTCAGTCTAAAACTTTCAGGAGATCCTATTTGGAGCAATTTAAATAAGTATTTAAGATGGATTTTGAATAAACAGCTGCAGATAAAGATCTGAAGAAAATCTCTGGTTGTAAAAAAATATACAAAGACTAAGTGACATCCGTGCACATATCTGGCCCACAGATTTCTGCTTTCCTCCTCCTCCACCCCTGCAAAGTTCCTATCCTGCAGTTGTAACTGACTGAGACACATTGCTCAGCCTGTAATTACTAATTTGTTGGCGTACTTAACGGAATGCTTCTAGTTCTGAGATGCATGAGTTACAGCAAAACTCCAGGTCTCTCAAAATAAGGAGATGAATACTACAAAAATGCTTTGACAATCTCATTAAACCTTCATATTAAAGCAGCACATCTCATACATGATGTGATTTTCAAGTAGAATTGGGAGGATTCAGAGAGGTTGCAAAGCACAACTGGAAACACAACTACCTTCCTGTCACCAACAATTAAAGATAGTTAGCTGTGCTCTGGCTAGTTGCTGGAAATTATAGCCATTATTCATTTCCTCATCTCAAAAGAACATGTTGCTGTTTGAAAGGGATGTTGTAGAACGGGAAAAGGGGCCTTCAAAGCTTGGAAGACTCCTGTAACACCATCATGTAGCTTCCCCAGAACTGTCACACAAACTCTGTACAACTGTCCACTGTTTGAGAAGCTTTTCAGAAGGAATTTGTTGCAGCATATATGCTCTAACGTGGTATTGTTGATACTTATATGGAATAGAGAAAAGTTGAGAAGTTCTCTGTCCTATCAAATGTGTTCCAAAATAGAAATCTGCTTAATTACTAGGCTCTACCAACACCTACAAAAAGTAGAAATGTGAATCATGTCTAAACAAGACATGATTATGAGGTAAATTTCAGGAATACCATTAAGACAATAAAGGAAATTCATAACAAAGCTTTCATAATACCAAAATATCAAAACATGTTTAAAAGCCATAAATATCACAAAAGAAGTTAGAAATGGAAAAAAGTTCTTCCTACAGTCCTCAAAATCCATTTCACAACAGATATCTCAAAGACATTAGTCAAATGGAATATTATTTGATGTTACACTAGTTCTTTCATTTGACAAACTTAACTTCTCTAATCCTGAGTTCTCTCACATGTTTCTTTTCAAATTATCTTCCTAGTTTGAGAAGCCATTATCTGAATTTGGTTAAAAAAACTAAATGTCAATCTCATTTAAAGTAATCTGCCACAAAATTAAAAGCATCAATTTCTCTTTTACTTAGGTCACAGGGCAGGAATTGATCAGAACCTGTCCAGTTTCCAGGAGGCCTAAACCACATTAATACAATGCCATTTTAGCAGCTGAAGAGGAAATGCTGCAATGCAATTTCATCAATGGGGGTTCATTCAGGTGCAGCTCTATCCTGAATCACTCACCCTACACTTTACTAGCTCACTATGGCAAACTTCAGGGTTCCAAAACAAAGTTAGTGCTCAAAGGTCATTAAGCAATATGAGCTGAAAGACAATCATTACAGATGACAATTATGTTTTCATCCTCCATATCTCGTAACAGCCACTTAGCCAACTAACTGGAATGGATGACTAGAATGGAAACGTAGACTATTAAAAATAGGTGCCAATTTAATAGAAATAGCTGCTGAATGAGAACGTGTATAATAGTAAGAGTACTTGCTTTCCATTTTAACTAAACAGGATACCAAACCAATATGAGGTCTTCAAAAACACTAAAAATATCACTTTGAACTATCAATATTAACAATCCACCAGTAATTTCACTTTAAACACACAGTAACTGCCCTTTGTAAATGAAATCAGTCAGCTGTTAGCTATTTCAGCCCTACCAAGGAGACTTTAGATTGCAGTGACATCAAAACACTGATAAGTGCTAGGCTAGCTTTTATAGCACTATCATTTAAAGAGGACGCAACTGTTCTGAAGTTTGCTGAGCAATATGTACAAAACCGATACACAGCAAGCTCTACACTCTTTTATGCACATACTGCATATAAATTTTGAAGAAAAAGCACTATGTATTTTCCTCACATTTAGAAGAAAGCTCCTCAGAAAGTTTAGGTATGTGACTGTGTAACAAGTTACCACAAACCAAGTTACAGTGGATGCACAGCACAAACTAATCCACAGCAATTGCCCACGCGTGCACGCTTATCCTGCAATAAACTCGGGACAGCTCACTTTTGAAAAGCAGCTTAGCAAGCCACCTTGCATACTGTTACCAAGTTGTCTTGAATGTGCTACACATCCACACCCAACCTTACCCAGCAAGTAAGGCAAGGAGCTGTAAACCTTGTCCTGCTTCTCTGAAGATTTCTCCACTCTGGTCCCCCTGCCTGCCCTTTTGTCTTTTTAATTGATTAATAAAAAAAGACCTGTCCAGATTGAAATTTGAAAAAAAATAAATTTATCCAACCTGGTTCAAGAGCAGCTAAATAGGAACACCCATAGAACAGATTACCAAAGTCACTGGTAACTTCTCAAGGAAGTAATTAAGCAGGCCTAAAGCAAAGTCTCCATGGGACTAGGTACAGCTCAGTACTGTGTGCATGTGCATATGTGCCTATTTGCAGCCTTCAGTACCCTATTAGGAAGAAAGTTTCGGCACATTAAACAGGATTCAGAAGCATATGGCCAAGAAACTCAATCTAAATTCACTGAAATATTTTTAGTAATTTACCATATGATTTGAAGATTGTCTTATGTGCTAAACTGTTTAAAACCTAAAACATACCTGGATTTAACTAACTACAGCAAAGAAAAACAAACACACAAAAATATAAACAGCCCCAAACTTCACTAATACTGTAAGGCTGTTTTAACAGCTAATGCTACTACTAAAGCAGCAGCATCAAAGTTCTTTTCACTTCTTAGTAATTTAGGCTAGTTCTATCTTCTCCTTTCATTTTTCACTTTACACTTCTGTCCTGTGTAGACTTATCTAAAAGCATTTGAAGAATTAAAACCTAAAAATGAGCTGATCAACTCCAAAATGTAGATTTAAAAAAACATGTCACATTCCAGTATCAATTTCAGTCACAGTTTCAACTATTCCATCTTAAATTCATAGCCAAACTTCACAGGTACTAATCTCATGTGAGCATTAAATGTAAAACAATGTAATTTTAGCAGTGAAGAAAACTATTTCTTCTGCCATTACAAGGCTGCAGACAATTTCATAATGGGGTATATGAATACATGGACTGAAAAAATGCCTGTATTACACAGAGAGAAGAACAGAGATAACCAGCACCCTTCATCTATCATCTCCCACAGCAAGGTCTCTGAGCTTCTCTATGCAGACAACCAAAACAGGCAATATGAAGCAATTTTTTATGCACAAACTGTGATTTCAATTTAGTTTGTTTCCACATGAGGTTTCCTCAGCTTGTAAGTGGTCTTTGATTTCTACAGTGGTATAATCCCATAGTTTAAACAGGATTTTGGGTTAAGCAGTAGTGATCCAAATCCATTTGAACCTGAAAAGAGTTCACGAGGTTTAAACTTCATCGAGTACATTCACCCTTTCAGTTGATTCAATTACTTTTTGAGTAACCTTGCATAACCGAGGCCTTAAGAGTGGGATCTTTATGAAACAGTTTAAGAGAAATCCACTTACATCATCCCTCCTATTTTAGCAGGCTTGTTTCTTTTTGATTGCTCCGCTAGCCCTCTGAAAATTTCCAACTTCACTTAGAGTAATAACCTCCATTCATCAAATGCACAAATACAAAGTCATCCTACCTTCATAAGAAAAAAAATTGGTTTTAGAGTATTTAGTGCCTCAACAGTTGAATTAAATGGTGTTCAAAAATTCCAGGAGTTTGATTTCCATTTTTATAGAGCAATTTGGAAAAACAAAAAATCATACATCTAGGCAAACCACATTTATCATTAAGTGCATATTAAACTATAGCATGAAAAGACAAAGTTTTTTTAATTACATAGCCATATTTCTTGATATGTACAACTAAATAAATTTTAACAACTACTCTTTTCTAGGTGTATGCTTTTGTGTCTCAGTCATTGTCCCATGTCTGAGATTGAAAATTAGTATTACAGTTGCTAAAATATTAGGAAAGGAATGAAGACATGTAATAGGCTGCATTTAAGTTTCGTTGTCTTTTGAGGACTAGAACTTACATAGAAACATGACTGAAGCCATAATAACAGGCAGCATAAGTAATATGCCAAACACCTGACAACAGCAAGAGCAGTGCTCAATGAACTACGTGGCCTGCCCCTGAGCGTCCAGAACTGCATAAACAAAAACACACAGTATTTATGCCATCACTGTCACCGTATGCTGTTGTGACATTAACTTTCACTGGAGAGATGCATTATGTTGCCCATGATTTAGGATTAACATATAAAATGATAACAACTATTGTCACTAGAATTCATGACATTCACAAATTTGGCCATCCCACTCCAAACTTACTGTGCAAATTTAGCATATTCTATCACACTCGTGCTATAAGCCAGTAGATTACAAGGCATAAGCTGAGAAATAAGAGTAGCTGCCTTGCACAGGCTCATCATCTGGAAGATGATGCCTTGTGTTAATTTAGTAAGCTCGTGTTGGATGAGAATAAACTTATGCTCTCATACTTCTCCAGTGGATCAGGCTGGATGTCAGGCAAATGACTTCTCCGAGGAAGTGCACACATTGTCTCCTCCCTGAGCAACTAAAACATTGCTCATGCATGGAATCATTCCAGCATTTTTAAAGGTGTTTCTAACTCTGAAAGAGATTTTTGTTTGTTTAGATTTGTTTGCATTTTCACTCCAGAAGGAGATCTTTGTAGATGAACTTACAACCAGTTCTGACCCAAGTCAGACTGCTTTTGTTACACTTTTCTTCCCTGTATATGCTTCCCTTCTGTTTCTCTGTTGACACTGTACTCCTCCCCACTACTTCTCCTGCAGCTCTAATACTGCTCCTCAACTAGTGCCATAGGAAACTTCAAAAAGACAGCTGGAGAACAGCATGATGTTAAAAGACAGCAAGCCTTCTTAATTCTTAGTAGAAGCTCATCCAAGTGTAATAAAGACAAAGTGAACAGCCACCTGCAGGTGTTTCTGCTGGAGCAGCAGGGTAAGCAGTCCATTTAAAGAGAGAGGTACCACCTAAGGTAAACCATGGTCCTACATCATTAGCAATAAATGAAAACACCTAAGGACAACACATTTATGAGATGAAGGAGTATGTTACATTTGCTGCCTTCGCAGCTGAAAGAAATCAAGGTTTAAAACATGTTTGATGCACATTTGAAGAAGTGTAACAGTACCTGTGGGCTAATTCTGCACTACCCCAAAATTCTCCCACAAGCTTCTCAACACCTCCACACCTTCTGAACCTGTGAACACACTGGCAATTGATTTTGCAGCGGAACTGGAGCTTGCTCCGGTCTCTAAGTGACCCGACGTAATTCTCTCCCCGTCACCGAACAAAAGCAGAGCTGTAGGCCTCCAGGGAGGTGCGATGTGATGCGCAGAAACCAAAACACCCTTCCCCTGCAGGCTTCAGTACATCTTGGAGAGCTAATCCCTTCATCCAGCCCCAGAGGGCGAGGCTGCCGCCCTACACAAAGCCCCGAGACCACCTCCGACACCAGGCACGCGTCTGGAAACGACCCCTTCCTCCCGGGGACGACAGTGTCTTCCCCACCTCCCGGCGGCGGGGGCCGGCGGGGAGGGGCGCCCCCCGCCCCCTCCCATCCCCCCCCCGGTCCCCTCCTCACCAGTCGG
>NW_008824243.1:5626554-5633245 GCF_000699105.1 Pygoscelis adeliae
TCCTCCGGCGGCCTCGCTCCTGAGGGAACAGCCTGGCGTGGCCTGGCCTCCCGTCCCGCCTCTTGGGGGCCGCAGGTCCCACCCAGGAGTTGTACAGGAAGCCTCGGGATACCTTCCCAAAATGCTCGAATCCTCTAAGGGTTACGAGGCGTGCCCCTGGTCCAAGGCCCTGCCGATGGTCTTGGGCCCTGTGTGTGTGGCAGGCACGTGAACTGTGCCCTGAATATCACTTGAGCCTTTCATGTTGTATAAATATATATATATTCATATAAAAAGTGACATGAAATTGCCATCTACAACAAGGCTCTTACACCTTTAGGTTTAAAGAATTAGTGGTGCTTGGGGGTTTGTGTCTCTAAACTTAACGTGCTGGCATCACAGGGATGCTCTGGCCCCCACTTCCCCATGCCACTGTGAGACAGTGCCTTTAGTGCCATCCCTTCACAATTTTTTTCCTCTTCCCGAGCTCCAGCAACTCAACAGCTTCCTTTTGGAGCCTGCATTTGCTGGGGAGAGGAAGAACATCAGCAAGTGGGCAGGAGGAGGACTGGAGTCTGCAGGAGGTGACGCTGCAGATAAGTAGCGTTTGCCAGGCTCAGGGAGGGAGGAAGGGAAATGAGACAGGGGTGCTCAGACCTGTGGGGTGTGCTGAGGAGGTGCGAAGCTTGGTGGCAGTAAGCACCACACGATTGTATTTGGGTTGTGTTAGGTATGGTGCATGGACTGCTGGGGTGTTGAGGCTGCCTGACACGAGTCTACAGCATTCTTGTGTATGGGGACAAGGATGGGGTCACTTCCTTGCCTTATGCAATACTCTCCCCTTACACGTTCAAAGATTACATAATCTTTTTATGTACAGCATTGTTTGAGCGTTTATGCTGGGGTGGTTATCCACTGTTACTGTTAGGTCCTCGCCAGAATCCAGGCCTTTGATCCATAAATACAATTTATGTCATTGTTTCCTCCAAACCAATATCCCCTTAAGTATTTAACTGCATTAAAATACTTCTGGGCTGGTATCTTTTAATAAAGCAATTTAAATTACTCTTATGGTAATCTCTCTTCATTATCTGCTAGCAAAATAAACTTTTTATCAGCAGCAAACTTTACCACAGATTTTGTATAACTGTCACAACTATAAAACTATTAAACAGTTTTGGCCCATGAGCCGAGCCCTGTGCGACTCTGCTCGTTGATACCACATTAATAACCATAAATGGCAAGCCTTGGAGACGGGTCTGTAAACCAGTTTGTAAATCCAGCTCATTCTCTTTTGAGTCTATCGTTTTGTACCAAGCCTTAAGAGAATCCAGATATACTCTGTGAGCACAGTTACTTACAGAACTTAACAGTCCTCCAAAAGGCAAGCAAAACAATAAAAAGGTTTTTGACAATAAGGATCTTCTGTGACACTGACACTTTCAGTGACACTGCTGACAATTCAGTGGTTGGTGGGTGTAATAGTGGTCTTAACCTATGCAGGGAAGTTTATTCCAACTTGGAATATTTATAGCAGGACCACACAATATAGCTTCCTCATTCTTCTTTACCTATCCTCAGTCCAAATGTCGGTGGCACGATAAACCGTCAGTCACTTGCATTAATCATGCTTTTATAATGGCAATAGAAGTAGTTTGGTCCTTTCTATCGTGCAGCTACTGGGATCAGGAGGGGGACAGAGTGAAGTGGGGCTGTGACGAAGGGCTCTGCCAGGGGACGGAGGCGGACAATGCGGAGGACGATGAGGACCAGAAAGAGCCCCAGGCTCCTGGGAGCTGCTGAGTCAAATTGCAGCTGTTCGAGGTGATTATGTCATGTTTAGGGGCCTCCTCTGTGATGTAATGGGGCAGCTCTGAGAGCCCCCAAGTGGTCTGTGCGCTGCCTGCACCCTGCCTCTCCTCTCCTTCCTCTTCCTCCTCCCTTCATCTTCCCCCAGCCCCTTTTATGGTCTGTCTGTCCCCCAGATTCCCTACCCCAACTTTCTGTCCTCTGCTGACACAATTACTTTGCTGCCAGCAGCTCTAGCAATTATTTCTCCCTACAAGATACACGAGGGGGGGGAGGAAAGTGAGAAAAAAGTTTGAGAACTGCTGAATCATCTGATGTTTTTACAAAGAGTAAAGGCAATTGAGATGAACAAAGGGAGTCACTGGTTAATAGTTGCCATAGTCTATGCTTGAATAGCAAGGACTATAATCCTGCTTTCTCATTCACTCTTGTGCTGCGAGTGCCCCTCTCACGTTTCCAGAACTGAGGAGCAGCAAGGCTTGGACAAGAAGCCTCCCATTAAATATCAGGTCAATAATGGGCTTCCATGAGCTTCTCGGTCATCAGATTCCAAGCTTGCACTGGCCAGATGTGAGGGACCACACCCGAGCAGAGGCCCCTGGGTGATTAGACACAAATAGCATTAATTGATAGTAATGCCACAAAAATGAAATCTTTCCACTGTGTCACAAGAGCAAGAGAAATTCCTCTGCATGTGAAATTAGATCTGTTGCAGATTTTTTCTGTGCAGCTGCAGTTTGCGCCCATGCTGTCTTTTCCACACACATGGAGATGGAAGGGAAAAGCAGCATTTCTGCAGCAGTATTTTCCAGATCTCAGTACCTGCATGGGTGCTTCTCTTCTCTGACTTGGGGCAGGTTCTTAACTCACGTGATGAGAGGAAATGAGAAGCATTCCCTCCAAAGGAAAACAAGGCTTCCATATCACTCAAATAATTCAGCATACATCCCTCTGACAAGTGGTTCCTGAGAAAAAGGCTGCCAGGAGCCTTGTTCTGATGGCCTTTGAGGTCTCTAGCATGGACAACCCTGTGGTTAGTTTCTCACGGCTGTAATTAGATGCATTGTTGTTTTTACATCTGGCAAAACTGTTAGAACCTGACTTTGAAACCTTTATTTCACTTGTCACCTGGGAGAACAAAAGATCCCCCAGGGGGAAGAATATATGAAGATTGGCAGGTGCATGGTGGGAAGTTAACATTTGTAGCAAATATTTAACTTCATGCCTGGAAAACTAGACTGGTTTTTAAGCAGCTTTGTTTAGTCTCCTGCAGAAGGTTGTTGCCTGCCAGACTTCTCAAAGGAGGTGTTCAGCACGCCCACACATGTTCATGTTAGGCAGTGTTTATCTAAACCTTTGACAAAATAGAAAGTATAATTTGTCATTACAATGTATAGTATGTGCAAACATTGCATACACAGTGAAATAAGTATGCCCCTTTCATAATACGTCCCTTTCAGAATTAATTTTAAAACTGTTCAGCTGGTTCTAGTGAAAGAACCAACAATGTAACTTCAATTATTTATAAAAGATATCTCTGAGTATATCTGGCCTCATCAGTGGTGAGACAACACATTTAGTCCTTTAGATTAGATTTAGGTTATTTGGAAACTCAAAAACAGTCAAATGCACACATCTTCAGTAACTGTCCTCTAGAAACTGCAAACAGCAGTGAGCTTTTTAAAGGCATCTGTGTGTAAATACACTTAAAAGTCTTTATAAATCATTTTAAAAAGGTATTTACTACTGACACTATCATGGGTGAGAGAGAGACCCACATTCAGTACACTGGTCTTCTTACCAAGTTACAAGCCTGCCTGAAGGGCAGGCAAGATTCCAGCTAAGTTCTGCCGTTGAAAATACATGTGTCTTTGGTATCATCAAGTATAAAATGTAGCTCTTTGGCATGAATTTATATGCCTCTTCTTTTTCTGCACAGAAAAAAAGATGTTAACATTTTGACCACAACCATCTTTAAACATATATTTTATGCTCCAAAGCTGGAGCAAGAGCAATTCTAGGATACTACACCAAGAGATTCCTAATGAGGGTGGTATTCATGGCATACCATGTGGCTGGAAAATGTATGAACAAGTATGTACTTCAATCTTTATAATTTGTATAATTAATTTACTGATTATTCTTTTCAAAGATTATCATCACAATTGAACATTGTAATAAATCTTTCATATCGCCGAATCACAGAATGGCTGAGGTTGGAAGGGACCTCTGGAGGTCATCTGGTCCAACCCCCCTGTTCAAGCAGGGTCACCTAGAGCCTGTTGCCCAGGACTGGTCTTGTTCTGAGGAGCCCAAACCTGGACACAGGACTCCAGGTGTGACCTCACCAGTGCTGAGTAGAGAGGAAGGATCACCTCTCTTGACCTGCTGGCAATACTTTGCCTAACGCAGACCAGGATACCATTAGCCTTTTGCAGCAAGGGCACATGCTGCTTTGCTGACTCCTGTTCGACTTGGTGTCCACCGGGAACCTCAGGTCCTTTTCTGCCAAGCTGCTTTCCAGCTGGGTGACCCCCAGCGTGTATTGGTGCATGGGGTTGTTCCTCCCCAGGTGCAGGACTTTGCACTTCTCCTTGTTGAAGTCCATGAGGTTCCTGTCAGCCCATTTCTTCAGCCTGTCAAGGTCCCTCTGGATGGCAGCATGACCCTCTGGTGTACCAGCCACCCCTCCCAGTTTGTTGTCATCAGCAAACTTGCTGAGGGTACGCTCTGCCCCATCATCCAGGTCATTACTGAAGATGTTGAACAGGACTGGACCCAGTATTGATCCCTGGGGTACAGCGCTAGTACTGGCCTCCAACTAGACTTTGTGCCACTGACCGCCACCTTCTGGGCCCGGATCACTGCAGACACCCCACATAATATTTGAATATTCACACTAGGTTCATCATCATGGTATCTGACTACCTTCCACAGGTTTAAGATCTTTTGCTCCTTGCATTTTTTGCATACCTGCATGTACAGTTCATTAACAAATGCAAATTCAGTTTTGTCATGGAGTTAGCTACCAGTATTTCATGTTTATCAATCACTTGGAAATAACTTAATTGCTCTTTAGAAAACTGCTGAGCTCCACATACTTAAAATGCTGTGGTGAAACCAAAGTGACTCAGAACACTGGGAAAGGATTTTCTGTTGTCAAGAAGATTCATGATTTATGTTCATTTGCAGACTGCAGTGATTTCATTCACTTGGGTAACATTGAGTGAAACCTTATAGGTCTCCACCCATATGAAGCAATCTTCTGTTCTAAGATTCAAAAAAGTTTCTGAATTTACTGAGAACTCTCCTGACACGCCTTTATTAACAAGCCAATGCTGGAAGGAAAAATACTTAATTGTGCACAAGAAGTTCTTAAAACAGTTTTCCCTGTGCATTTTTTTAACAGGAAGATGCACCAAATCTTCTTCAGAATGCAAAATAATTGAAAAGTGAGCAACTTTCAAACATGTTGGAAGTTTGAAATGCTGTATTTACATGCATTCTGGAAAAATTAGTATGTTTTAAATATCTTTTTGGTTAGATTTTAATGGAAATTTGTAACTGAAGGGGGGAGAAAGGGTACACAGATAGCATAGACCAAACTTTGGAATTAAATTAGGTTTATGCTCAATTGATTCATTAATGACTTGTATTTAACAAGGCTGTGTTTCTGTCTGAAGACAATATGCTAGTACTGACAAAAATAATTAAGATTTACAGTCAAGGAAGGAAGATGTGCGACCAGTTTTAAAGGTGATTGTAGTAATAGAAATACTGTATGCAAACAAAAGAATTACCAAAGAAGCCCAAGATATTACCTCCGTACTTGAGCCTGGAGAGAAAACAAGAATACGTTATTTGAGAAATGGCTTATGGCTGTATTATTAAAAACTACAGTGTAATGCAACTTCAACTTTTGCTCTTTTTTTCCCTTCCCTTCCCTTCCCTTCCCTTCCCTTCCCTTCCCTTCCCTTCCCTTCCCTTCCCTTCCCTTTCCCTTTCGCCAGATGCTTGAATTAGGCTATTATTCTTCATTGCATTCTTGTAATTTTTATAATTGTCAGCTACAGAAATGTTAAGAACATTATCCAAAGAAACACAAGATTCTGGGCTTTGTAGTGGAAAATCATGCAAGTAATTTTCATTCATTTGAATTTCCAGAAAACGCATATACACTATTTATACTGGAGAGAACGTCCTCTTCCCTTCCCTTCCCTTCCCTTCCCTCCCCTTCCCTTCCCTTTCCCTTTCCCTTTCCCTTTCCCTTTCCCTTTCCCTTTCCCTTTCCCTTTTTTCTGTTTTGAAATAGCATGTGGCTATTTTGCACAGTACAGAAGGTATCCGTCGCCATCTAGTGACACCACGTTGTGCCTGAGTCGGAATCGGGCACTTAAAGCTGAGCCTTCCCGGGGAGAGGTTGTGCGGCAGGGCGCTCGCAAGCCTCTTCCAGAGGACTTGAGGTCAACAGACCTCGGTCACCGCTCTGGTGGCTCAGGGCTCACTCCCGCGGAGGTGTCCCAGAGGCGGTACAAACGTGTGTGGAGAGTTTCTGGTGGGACAGCTCTTGCCGTACCTGTGCTGTGGGGAGGTGGCACAGGTATGTGTGTGCTCTGGCCTCTGCACTGACAATTCCCTGCCCAGATTTTGGGAGCACTTGGAGGGGAGCCCCTGCTCATTCCACAGTGGAAGAAATTCCTGGTATTTGGAGGGTGCCATAAATAAATCTTATGGTGTAACTGGTCCCAACACTTACTGATCTTCTTCTCTTCAACATCAGTAGTATTATTTATCACAGTGTCATGATCTTTTTCTTCTGGATTCTTGTATGGTAATTTCTTTTAATATATCAAATGAGGGCTGATTTTACCCAACAGTGGTAAAACAACAAATAATGCATAAG
>NW_008824243.1:5633314-5648050 GCF_000699105.1 Pygoscelis adeliae
TACATAGCTGCTTTTTCTACTGCCATTCACGCTGTGGTCTCCTGCTGCTCAGCTAAACTAGCTAGCTCCAGGGAGGAGCTGAGTTAGCCACTGCAGCCTCTGTCAGCGAGGATGAGCAAAAGGAAAGGCCCTGCAGGGAAATCAAAAGAAAATTCAAGTTCATTTGTTTCCCAGAGCATGTTTCTCAGTGCCTAAAGTGCATACCTTCTTCCTGAACTCCACAAGAAGAACCATCATTAGATTTCCCACTGTAAGAATATTATAGGGTTTGTGAATGACAGGCAAATTGGGAAAATATTGTTTAGAAAGCACAACGGATTACGAGAGCAGGCTGTGCAGGGAGGGTGGGCAGGAGCCCCCTGGAAGGGGTTGCAGGCAAATGGCCCTCTCGTGGTGGCTCTCAGCAAAGTCACAGGAAAATAATCTGATCTTGAAATGGCAGGTCACTCACTATAAGTCAGTAGGCTCGATACAGGGATTCGTGCGCTCCCTCCCCCCCCCGCCCCATTTGTAGATGGATCTTGATGAACAATTTGGTGTAAAAAAATTCAGGACAAATTTATTCTATTATTTTCCAATGGAATTATTTGCTTCCCTCCCAATATTATCACAACATTCACCAAGCAGACTGAATAATGGATTTTTTTCTTTTCAGTAATGACTTATTGACTGCAACAGCAAGATCATCCTCCAAAGTATACAGTACAAATAATCTTATTTATTTTCCTGTGTTTCTACTTTAGTTTACAGACATTTTAAAGACTATTAAACACTAAAAAAAAGAAACTGACAAAATGGTCTGTTTCATTATCCATACTCCTGCTTTGTATTTCCTCTGTTTCTTTAATTATCCCCTTTAGATTTTAAGATCTTTGGTTGGAGCAATCACTGGAGTTTTGTTTACTAAGTAAGTGCTTTGTTTGTTACCGGTATACCTAATAGTACTACTCAATGGGAAGCCCAGCTCTGCTGAATATAAGTAGCTGAAATATTAATTTAAAAATATTGGTGCTACTCAGCTGATTTGAAGTATAAGCACATACGGAGCCAGAATAGTTCAGTCAGATAACTGTGGAAGGCAACTGGGGTTCCTTTAAGCCAGTGCTCCAGAAATTATCTTAAGTATGTATCCCAAAGGGAAAAATCATAGGAAATAACTCCATTCACAAGTAACGGAGAAACCCTTAATATTATGTGTAAAGAGAGAGCCTACAAGTAACAGAAAAAGAAAAAATGTCTTGCCAGACAGAAGGCATATAGAAAGGTGAAAATGTCAAAAGTCAAGCTTAGGTAGAGGCTGCAAAAGAAATCCAAGCAAATAGTAAAAGGTACCTTGGCCATATAAACAATAAAAAAGAAGGGGATACCTTATAAAACATAGATGTGGTTGCAATTAAAGATAATCTAGGTCCCGCCCCAAACTACCTGAGTATTTGGCTCAGCGTCAGTAATGATAATGCCACAGTACACAGAGGCAAAACCAAGGATGTTCATGAGAATGGATGTGGAAAGGGAAATTGTCATGTGCAAGGTGAAACCGAAGGGCAAAGAGCTCAGCTCTCAAGGAGGCCCAGTAACTGAGATCATAAAGCCAGTGGTAAGAGTTTTAATGCATTTACTAAAACAGATGGCAATACCATATGATTAAAAAAATAAAAAATGAAGTCGCAATCTTTAAGGAGAAAAGTGACCCACAAAAGTGTATTAGGATGATCTAAATTGCCTACAAGGACTCAACGTTTTGTGAAAGACATACAGAAGTACATAAAAATGGGAGAAATAGTTACCAAAGATAGACTGTGCCAAATTAACTCGATATTTTTCTTTGCTAAAATACACAATGTTTTTAGAGAATGGAATTGCAATAAAGCAAATCCATATAGATTTCAGTAAAGTGACTGACATGGTGTTACATGGAAGTCAGTGTGATGATGGAGGAAAATCAGAGGGAAGAAACCAGTTGAAGAGCAACAGCAATGGCTGTACTTACAGGAGACTGCTCAGGCTATAGGGAGATTATTTGTGTAACTGTGGATTAGGGATTGACTGCATTTATCATTTCTGTTAATGATTATGTCCAAAGAATAGAAACAATTAATGAAATATACTACTGACAGAAAGAAGAGATCTGGCACGCACAGTAGGACTGAACCGCCATAAAGCAAGGGCTCAATTCACAGAACTCTAACACAACAAAGGCAAGGGACTTAGAGACTAGGAAGAATTTCTTCAGTAAGTACAGGTCCATCAGCTGCTGACAAAAGATGAAGAGAAAGGCCTGGCTGATTTAGTCAGTTGTCCATCACAGGATGTCTAAAGACCACTACTGCGACATCATCATGAAATCTAAAGATCTGTAGGTGCTGTATTTCAAGTAGGTTAAAGGGAGATATTTATGCAACCATATAAGCTGAGATCTTATGCAGAGTACTCAGAACAACTCTCTCACAGTGAAGAAAGATTAATACATACTGGGAGAAATTCAGGAAAGAGGACCTTAAAACGGCCAAGGAAATACTGATACCTTCAGTATAGGCCAGAAAGTGTCTTGTTTAGCTCTACCAGATGTGGTTTCAGAGGGCAACAAGGGTAAACACTGGGTAGGAAGAACTATGCAAGTCAAAGGATACTACGCCAAGAACTAGTGAGTATAAACTAGCTACCACTCAACCTAAAACGATAATAGACTCGTCACCACCAGATAATCTAGAATTGTTCATTATTGAGGGGAGTGGAGGCAAACAGCTGTCTTCCATCTAGAGTTTGCTACCCTTGTTCATGGTCCGTGCTTGTGGGGCTGCTGCAATAACAGAGGTGGGAAGGATCTGAGTTCTGAGTCCCATGTTTTCCAGCTTCCTCCACATTCAAGTTGCAGTTCTACACAGTCTCAACATTCCCAATACAAGCAATACATTAACAAGCAATACATTGGTGCACATGCTTAACTTTAAACACATGATTGGTCCCATCAGGTCTTCAGGTTTCAGGGGAAAACCTGAACCATGAGAAAAGACGGATGTGTAATGGAACCTCTCATTTAAATTCAAGCAAGGCAACCCATACAAGCTTAACAGAAGAAAAGATTTTGCTGCATTTTATAAACCAAATTTAACTCACTATAGTGTAAATACATCAGTGCAAAAAGATGAAGAATAGATATACTATAACCAAAAACTGACCTCAATTTACTCCCTATTAAATCAGTGGGAATTAAAAGCTTGCAGCAACAGGGCCCCTCAGGTCCTTTTATAATTCAGGTAAGTTGCAAACTTACAGATTTAGTGTTGGTTTTTGTTAATGCATGTGGTAATTATGAGTGTGCCAGTACATATAACATGTTGCAAGTGTCCACTGACATATATCTTTTTATATATATAGTATAATATACATATTTTTATATTGATGTATTTGACTTCAATCAAAATGCTAAACTGAGGTATTATAACATGGTAAGTAACATAGTATTAGAACTATTCTACCTTGTTGCCAGGTAGAATATCAAATTTATAATCCTTTTAAACAATAATACTCTACCAAAAATAAAATAAAGAAATAATATCTGAACATGTAGTAACCATCATAGAAAATCCCTTTATTGAGGGCTTGACAATAATAAGCTCAACACAACATGTACATTTTATTAGAAGTTGCCTTCTGTATGAATCCTTCTCTGTGAATATCCCTTGCAGTATTGTACTTTGTACACACACAATTTAACCGATTTTATCATTTGCAGTTTGAAACAATCTTTGGAGTGTGCCAGTGAGCTGCGACCTTCTAAATGCCTTTGTTGCTTGGTGGAAAGGCTGAGTCACTCATTGTGAGGGATTTGTGGAGGATGCAAAATCAAAATAACAGATGGGACAGATTCAGCCCAGGTGTGGCTGCAGTCAGTGGTGCTCTAGAGCTAAATATGAACCAAGATTAGGCTTTCTCCAGGAGAACGAAGCTGCCTGGGGCTGAGGCACCTGCCATAACACTGTCTTGCCACCATCACAACAAAGCCCCCACATTAGGGCATGGTAGGATGCTGGTGTCTGGGGCAGTAAGACACATTTTGCACTTCTTTATTAACAGGTCTGAGCCTGTTCCGGAACTGCACAATTCTTTAAGTACAGAAAGCCCTACATGAAAGCTAAGCTATATTCAGACCTCAAAAGATGTGCCAAAATGACAAAAGTCAACCCTTGGTGGAAAGTTCAGAGTAGAGACAAAATTCAAAGGCCTCTTATTTTTAACCAAGAATGTAGCAGTTTGTCTCGATTTCCCAGCTCAAACAATGTGGCAGGCTGGCGAGAGTGAGATATTTTCTATGGGCTCAGTTCCTACTATTGTTTACAAGCCAAATGTGAGGCTAGATAGTAATGGGTCAGCCCACTTGTAGTCATGGCACAGGCATCTCTTACTAGTGACATGCCTGTGTATTAGAACAAAGAAACACGTGAAGGCAAGGGACTTACAGTCTTCTTCCTTTCTCATAAGCATTTTGGCAAGAAAATTTTGAGGAAAACGTTAGGGTTTCTCCAGATAATTTTATTATTATTTTTAAAAAATGCTTTTAGTGCTCATCACAATTGATTTTTCCTAAGAGTTAAGCATCTAAGCAGTGATAGCTAAATAGTTCTCTGAAAATACTGGATTTATGACAGAATCCAATGAAGCATAGGGGGGTAATAATTTGGCAAGGGTAGGATTATTGTCCGTTGTTCATATTGTCGTATTTCTGCAGTTAAAAGTGATGAACTAAACTGCACTGTTTTAACTTGTCAATAGGTGTATAACAAATTGTGTGTGTGTGCACGCATGGGTGTGTGTGTATCTCTGTGTCTATACATGCACATAGATGCACACATACATCTGTTAAGCACTATATTTGCAGACCATGTTGGATCTGAAAAACTGTTAGATGGACTTCAAACAGAACAGATCAGGCTTAGTCTTGAATTAAAGGAGGTTGCAAGAAAGAAGGAATGAAGCATGAAGAGGAATTGCCCTCTTTATATCACTTGAGGCTCCCTAACTGCCCCTATACCTCAATTTTAAGAGCTTTCAGGAGCAATGAAGACATAGAATTGTTTTCAGCAAGACCAAAGGATGCAATAATTGCGAAGGATGCAACATTCCTCTCCACTCAGCTTTGCTCACAGCAATGGAATTCATGGGGGTTGAATTAGGGAAAAAAAAAAGTTATCTTTTCTGTCCCTACTTTATTTAAGTGGTAAATATTACTTGACACGTGAACTTCCTTTTAATATGAAGTTACTAATTCTTTAATAACAAAACAAATACTACTTGCTGCAACTCTTTGGAAAATACATAACATTAATGGCTGTCAGCGAAGACTGGGAAAATGGTTTTTAGGGTGAATGCAGGATGTCAAGTTCATTGTAGAAGGAATTCAGGTAGGTAATTATCACAGTGGATTTACTCTGAATTGTCATTACTGGGGTGCCAGCCTGATAAGGGCATAAATTAAGGTCATGTGGCAAAATGCTTGGACTGAAGACTGCTGTCATACTACCGATTGCATTTGTTGAAGTGGGCTTACAAAGACAACCAGATGCATGATGTATTTTATTCTCTGGTTTGCAACTGTGTTAGGGAATCCCAAATACACTGAAGCTCTGTAAGCAAAGCCATAGTCTGACCTACGTGTAAAATCAGAACAATTTCACTAGGAATGTATCTACAATAATGTCGCCACAATCAGAATCTGAACTTCTCTTGGGGATTAGGGTTTTGGCGTGATAGCCTTCTAATCAGTGGTTCAGCTACTTCTAATGAAATGAGTGTAACATGGTTATGTAGCACAATGATGCATACCTCTCGTAAACAGAGATTCTTGTCTCCCAAGGGAGAAAAGTTATGTGTACATTTTTGCTTTGTGTTCTAAGCCTACACAGAGTCTCACATGGGACTTTATGTACACGCTAAAATTACACATTG
Organism: Pygoscelis adeliae; assembly: GCF_000699105.1. Classification (NCBI taxonomy): domain Eukaryota; kingdom Metazoa; phylum Chordata; class Aves; order Sphenisciformes; family Spheniscidae; genus Pygoscelis; species Pygoscelis adeliae. Next base: position 5,639,261 of record NW_008824243.1, read on the forward strand.
ACCACCTACTTTTTAATAGTATATTCTAAACAGACCACATCCTGACACAAAATGTCCTTTCAGCATTTTTGCTATAAATTTGGTGTAACTCCACTAAAGTCAGCCGTGAAATTCCAGTTTTGCTGAGCTCAGAATCTGTTCACTGTAGCACCCGTATCCATTGATTACATTTTGCCCCACCACCTGTATGTGAAGGCTAAACTTGCTTTTGGATCCTAAGAGTTGCCTCCTCAAGCAGGCTTACGGTTTCCTTAGCAGTCGCCTGTGTGGCTTCTAAACCACACGCGGTGCTATCAGAGTCTGTGAGGCTGCCCTGCAGTGTCACCTAGCTACAATTTTTGCTCAGGGCTCTTGGTAGCTGGGTGCTGCAGATAGTCCATGCTGCCTCCACGCCCTTCTTAAGCTGGCAGGGCAGTGGTTTTCAGATCTAAGGATCCTTAGAGAGAGGATCCTACTGAATGAAATGTGGTCCTTCTTGGTCACCTCCTGTGGGTCCCCTGAGAGGTGTCTAGAGGCCCAGGGATCACAAGTTGAAAACCACTGGAGCTGAGCAACCCGACACCCCAGTCCACATCCGTGCCTTTTTAGGTTGCTATTCTTTGTATCAGTACTAGCAATGAACTTGAATGCGCTCCCCAGCACTACTGTGCTGACCCTGTATGTGAGGTAAAATGTGCAAATAAATGGAGACTCTTTATGTTCTCTTCCATTTTATATACACACGTTACTTCCTGTCATTTTATTACATTAGCACATCAAGCCACCACTCAAATCAGGCTGCACCGTACTGAAGATAGGGGCCTGTTTTTAATAATTAACTCCCTGGGTTATGGCAAGTTGCACTGCAGCGTTATACAGTAGCAAAGAGAAAGGGGAAAGAAAGATTTGGCAAACGTGTGGTTATATGATTATACCAAGTGTTGTGGTCAAGCAGGTCCACCACTTATTAAAGAAGTTCAGCGAAACCTTTTGCAAATATATGGATCCAGTAGCTTTAGAGAGTTATATGCACGTGTTTTTGAAGCCTAATTCAGCCTGATATACATATCCTTTACCTTTTGATCCTTAAATCAATAACTGTATTACTTTTCCTTGCAGAGTCTTGTGAATTTTACTCCTAATATATCAAGCACCTGAATGTTTGATAATGTATCTCCCCAGTTTCTTTTTCCTACTTGGACTTAGCATTCATTGCTTTATCACTCCTGCCTAGACTGTGGATGTGAAAATCCCAAAATCTCAGGTGGCATAACTCCGTGTGCCAAAGGAAGATCTGCATCAACAGACAACAATTAACACCGAAAGGATAAAAAGTCATTATGGTGAAAATCATCTGGAATCGGCAGGAAGGTTAATCCCGGCTGGATCGGTGAGGGTTGTCATCGTGGTAGGTCATGGCCAGTGCCATGATGCTGCTTTCCCTCTTCCCAGCATCCCAGCACAGGCAGCTGGGACCTCCCACTCGGAGAAGCTGGCTGCCTAGTCCAGAAAGAAAGGTTTTTAGAGGGGACCCCCTAGAGGAGACGGTGATCAAAGAAAGGACAAGTGATATGTATGGATAATCACTGCTCCAGAAGTCTAGATTATAACCACAGCTCATGCACAGATGTCCCATGTTATGCTGGGCAATTTTTATAACCAAAAATGCTACAATATCCTAACCACTGCCTAAAAGCCCAGATTCCCTGTATTCCAGTGTGCTTTCAAAACTGCTTGGTATTTTGACCGTACTCTTCTGTTGTGACTACAGTATCCTGTAAAGTCTATGGGTTCAGGTCCTTGCCCTCCAGAATAACCTAAGAGAGATCCTGCCAGCATGGTTGCAGTCAATACCTTATTGGCATCTTTTCAAGCAGGCTGGATGACCTGTATTTAGGAGTATCACTCCTTGGGGTGGAGTTTGCAAGAGCAGACACATTTTACCAGGCATAACACATAGTTTATAGCACCATGCACCAATATCCCAGAGTGTTGCTACGATGCTTTTGCTTCTTCACACAGTGCATGTCTCTTCAAAACTGTGGTACAGGCAGGATACATCCTCACGTTTACTGCAGTGAAACACAACTCAGTGGCTGGCATTGACCTGGCAACAGTGGGCTAGAAAGTAGGAAGGAGATAAAAGCTGCTAAGAATGAGGCCATCGGAGCCTCTCTAAGGATGGCTGAAGGAGACAGGATTTGTTCTTTTTCTGTTTGTATCTTTTGCAATTCTGCTATTTGCCTATCCTATTTATGTTTGGCTATAGACTGTGAAAATGGACAGTATTTAACTAGCAAATGGGTAAGCATCCCTTAAACTGGGTGTGAGAGACTGACGGAGTTAATGTACATCAACGTCTCAAACATTGTGGCAAAACAGGTTGCGGTCTGCGTGGCAACGGTGGGCCGCAGGACTCCGGAGGAAAGAAGCAATAGCGACAGGGGAGCCTGTCCTTCCATGGCTTGGGAGAGACCTATGTTTAACCTCATCTGGCCATAGCAAAGGAAGGATATATGTCTGATGATATCCCAATTACCATGTTCTTATTCCAGTAATAAGGGCTGGTCAGACTTACTAGTGTTTTCTCTTCTTCAGTGTCTCTTTTATCTGCCTTCTCGTGGGGCATGCTGTCCCCAGAGGGCAGTTAAGTGAGGCCTGTCTCAAGCCAACAATCTTTCTATGAATTTGCTTGCTTGCATTTTACGGTATAGAAAAACTCTGATGACAATAGGCACTTCTGTATTTTAAGTATGTGGTCTGCTCTCAGAAAAAAAAAGAGCTCACAGGGCTCTCATGCAGAGAAGTCAAATCCCGTACGTAGCCCACCATCACTGCTGTGCACCCCATAATGTGCTAGAGAACCTGTTTTTTGAGTCAATAGCTAGACCTGAAGTTGAAAGTAACTTTTCTCATTACTACAACCTGTTGATAATGAATTCAGAAGTGTTGGGTTTTTTTCCCCTCCAGTTAAGGATGTCTCTTTTTTCAATAAAAGAGGGCAGGGAATGTCTTCGTGGTCTAGCCACTGTGGCCAGAAAGCTGCCTGTTGTTACGGTGGTAGAGGAAATACACTGTCTGCAAAGAGGAACCAGAGGGATAGGGATTGTTCAATTGTTTGAATTGCTCAGGGAGTAAAGTAGGTAAAAGCAGATAAAAGTAACATTCAGTAGCGGAAAGCAGTTTGTTTGTCCTCAGAGGTAGGCAGGAGATTTCCTAAACACATAGCTGTTATGCAGATGTCTGGCATGTTTGGTGCTGGTGTGCCCAGATCCCTTCATGACCACTGGGTCCTCAGAGCCCGATGGGATTAAACAATTGTAGATATAACCTAGCCCTGTATTGGAATCATCTGTCCCCTCAAAGAGTAGGCCAGATGACATATGTCCTTGCAGATCTTTTTGATGATCATGGAGATGGGCCTTGCCAATAAAAAATTACAGTACCTCTTGCTTTCCAGTTTTCACTTCTGGACCAGGCTGGGAATCATATATCCCGAAGCACAGCTACACTGGAGATGTATGCATGGACTCATTGAAACACAGCAGGCATGAGTTGTGTAGTTGGCACTGGCAAATACATCCCTCTCTGCATAGGAAAAATCTATTCCCTCAAAGACATGCAGTGCCTATTAAATGAATGAGTACAGACCTCAGTGGAAGATCCAGCTGCTTCTATCTCACTCCCTGCTTTTCATGAATCTCAACCTATTGCAGCAGTAAAGGCAATGAATGTTGCTGCAATAACTCACAGGTCTGTTGTAAAAATACATTTATTTGTATCTGTGAAAGGCAGGCTCCATCCAGCCCAGCATCCTGCATTCTATGGTGACCACAGATGGATGACCAGGGAAAAACAAGAAGGGCAAGCCTTTATGACACCTTCATAGAAGTATTCCTCAAGGCTCTGTCTCAGAAGGCTTCCTGGATCGGTCAGGTTGCATCTGTCTAGTGATTCTCAATAGATCCCTCTTCCAAATTTCTCTCTTGGAACCCATCTGATCTGCTTCATCTAGAACATCATTTGAAAAGCAAAAAGTTCCACACATCTTCTGGCTGCTGCATGGTAAACCATCTCCTTTTGTTTGATTTCAGTCTAGCTCTTACCGGCTTCACTGGAGAACCTCTAGCTCTTGAATCGGCAGTCGGAAGAGACAGTGAGCAGCAGATTCCTATTCACCCTTTCCATCCCATTCAAGATTTTGCAGACCTTTATCATACCCCCTTTACACCATCTCTCTTAAAGGCTGGAGATGATCCATTCCACTCATTTGTAGTGATAGATGCCACAGAAAATCCCATGTATATAGCAAATGTTTCCTCAGCGTAAGCTTCAAAAAATGCACAGAAAAAGAAAGCATAGGAGTGCCTGTGAGATATCTAAAGGAAAAGACTGAAGAGTCGATCATTTCATAAGCTTTATCCTTCCTGAATGAGGAAGCAGATGAGTGGAGAAGGAAGCAGAGGAAACAATGTGATTGTGTAATGAAATATTGCATCAGGATGCACGTGCACAAGGGTTCTGAAGTAAAATTACAAAGTAATTACAGAATTACAAAGTAATTACAAATTGCAAGGTAAAATTACAAAAATTACAAATTAAAAAATACTTCATTTTGGTATTTCTGAGTTTGAAACTCTAGCATATATGGATTTCCTGTGAGAAAGAGGATAAGGCATTTGGGAGGCCATAGCCTATTTTCCTCCTCTCTGTCAGGCACCACCAGGCTGTAATGGCCCTGACTGCCTTCCCAGGGCTTCCCACCACCCTGCCCATGGCCCAGGACCCCATTTCAGCCCCCCAGGGCTACTGGTCCCCAATGCCGCAGCAGAGCTCCAGGATGCTCCAGCTTCCCGCAACCCTGCCCTGCCTGGCCATGGGCCCTGACTTGTGGCCTAACATTGGCTTGACCTTGGGCCTGCCCCATCACCACGGAGCTGCCTGGCAATTGCTGGACCTGTCCTTGACCTGTGGAGTGACTTCCCAGTTTGAACTTTGACCTGTCTCATCCTCACTACCTTGCCTGATGATCTGGGCTCTGGTTGAACCTGACTGCCCCCCGAGTGGGGCAGGATGGAAAAAACACAGCACGAAGAGGTACTTGACTGAGTTCTGCTCCCCAGCCCCCAGCTAAAATCTCCCCAAAACATGCTCAAAGTGTCTGCCAGCAATCCATAGCCCACCTTGCAAGCTGGTCTGCCAGACAGAGAGTCCATGGCTCCCCTACCTCCTGGTTTCTCTTCTCCTAACCAAGCCTTATTCAAATACTGTCCCTGTGGTTTTCAGTTATTTTGCTGGTCCCTCCATCCACCTTCAAGACAACAATATTGACTGCAAGAAAGAATATTTACACTCCACTGTTTAGAATTACTTTCAGTGGTGCAATGGAATTATCACCCCCAAAATCTCTCAAAACTGGGGAAAAGCTCTGGAGAAAGGAAAAGCAGCACATTTTCTGATATGGAAAACAGACAATGAAAAATGACTGTAATTTTTCTCTCACTCACAGTGTTCCCTCTTGAGGGTGAGAAAAACTCTTGTTTGTCATCTCTGCCCACAGCAAGCGAGGGAAGAGAAATAAACAGAAGAAACGCTCAGCAACTGAATTCACAGGAAGCCTCAGAGAAATGAAGAAGGGCTGAATAGGGTGAAGAGGGTTTCACAGGCGTGAAAAGGAAAAAGAGGAAGAGCCTCTCTGTGACCAAGGGACTGGTAGAGGTGCTTCTCTCTGACCAGAAAGATTGCCAAGAAGGGGCTTTTTGGACTCAAGAGCTCACCCAAAAGAACAACACTGGCTCCAAAGAGAGAATGGACATGGACCATGAGATGATGAAGCATAAATAGGTGAATAACTGCTGGAAAAGATGGTCTATCAAAGTTGCCATGCAACTTGTATATTTTTCTTTCCCTCTTTGGTACTTTACACCACATGTGAGCCTGAAATGTCATAAGCCTTGGTCTTTCCCAAAGTGGAGTCTTTCTCCCAGAGAGGGGCGGTTTGCCACAAGAACACTTCACTGCTGTTCCTTCCTTTGCAATACAGCAAAATCAACCGCCCTGGGAGCTGAGTGCCTTTAATCCAAAATGGAGTAAGATCGCTCTGACATTTCAGTTCACTGAGTCCCCGGGGGCTTACGAAAGAAAAGGCTCAGTCAACAAGTGCTCCGATCCCTGCAGCCCAGAGGTGGGACTGATGCTACACCACCCCAGTCCACAGGGGTCCTGAACTTCTAAGAGGAAAGAGAGAAAAGATGCAGCAAGTAACACCGAGTTCCTCTGGAAATAGAACCGAAGCCCTGAAACGTCCCCTCCTTTTTGCATTTCCCACGTTTGCATAACATTTCTGCATGTGAAATTTTAGGGATATGAAATAATTTCTGGTTCCAACTTGCTGCTTTGTCTGCAAAGTGTTGTTGTTTTTTTTAATCCTGAAGCAAAAACATTCCCCTGGATGGAAAGCTCAGCCCCCTCCTGGCTGTAAAATTTATACAGATGTATAGAAGAAGCTTAATATTTGAAAAGTACTTTTGCTCTTCAAATACATTAGATCAGGACACACTAGTAGCCCTGGTGATGGGCACTTTTAGATATTTATGAATTACAGAAGGAAAACAAAAGCCTCCTTTCAAAATTAAAACTCCTTCCCCCAGTAATTCTGCAAACCCTGGCACTGTGCAGGGATTGGCATGTCTCTCAAATTGAAATCACACCACTTGCTCTGTTTAACAAGAGTGAAGGCATACAGGCCATGAGAAACCAAAACTGTGCAGCAGAAATCCAAATGCACGGTGCCGCCCTGCTCACCAAGCCACGAGAAGCCACACAGAACGATAGGCAATGCTTTTTCCCAAGGCTTTTGGAAAGCCTTCCCAAAAATTTTTCCCAAAGCTTTTGAGCCTTTCCTCAATGCATGTGCTCAGCGTGCCTTTAGGAGAGAGTTTCCCGAAGGCTGCTAAGCACATCCTTATCCTTCACCACCCAGCCTTTGCAGAGCTCTTTTCCTTGCTCTCACAGCTGCTGTCCAGCCCAGAGCTGTTACAACTCAAGGCAAGCACAGCTAGTCAGAGCCCAGGCCTCAGGCAGTGAGCAACCCTCTTCAGTCCCTCAGAGGCGTATCCCTGTCCTCAGCAGCAGTGTCATCTTGTAGTTGCTTTGATCCCACTGTTCTGCTGATGTCTTTATCTGCCATTGCAGTAGACGAAGGTGGGAGGGGAAGAGAGAGCATTTTTAGGACTGAGAACTGGCAAGCTTCATAAAGCTTGCAAAAAACCTTGTGATCTACACCTCCACCACAGATGCTCCGTTAGTTGACCAATCAACATCAAAGTGGTTAACTCCTGGTCAGTAGTTGTAAGAAGGACACCTTCAGCATGGCAATAGCCACATGCTTTGGACCACGGAGATGTGTTCTCCTGTCTCTTTGCTGCTGCTGCAGCTCTGGAGTGAAGTCTCAGGAGTGATGTAGCTGCTGCTGGTCAAGTCACATTGTAGCATAACTGCTCTCTGCTAGATGACACTTCTTTCTGGAGCTCAGAAACGGCACCTTACAGGGTAAAGCTATTCCAAGTCACTCCTTAAGCAACTGTTCAGTTTTACTGTCCTTTCCTCCTGCCACAGCAGCAGCAGGCAGGGTGGGGAAAGCTGTAGCTGCTGTTGCTTGAAAAATGAAGCAAAATTTGCCTGCGTTGCAAAACTGATCGCATCGGTGGCAGTGGGTAAGGAGGTCTGCCTGGGCACCTGAGTGAGCGCTACTACAAATGTGTGGGGATGGAGTGGAGGGAGGGTGGTGAGAGCAGGCTGGTGGGACTGGTCCCTGTGAGGTGGCCGCATGGAGACTGCCCACGTGTTTATACCAGAGATGCCCCATGCACTAGGGATGCAGCCCTCTGACTCCCTGGGCTCAGCAGTAGTGTGACGGGCACGGGAGACGTGGCCACAGCACCAAAAGCATAATTTGGAGGAAATCCCCCAAGTGAAAACAAAGACTCTGCAAGTAATTTCCTCCGAGCTGAACAGAAAGACATCTGTGTTGATCCAGCTATTCCGCACAAGTCACAACAAAACAATTCGTTTGCAAGCAGCATAGGCCCCGCTTGCTTTCCTTAGATTGATGCTTAGAAACACGAGAGATGTATTTCAGCTGAACTTTACAAGCTTTTTCTCTCAATGAGGTTTTGCAGACTGACAGCTTCTATAGGTAAGGTTGGGCTAAGAGAAGGAGGTAAAGAAGAGAGCCTGAGCGATGTCTCACTATAGACCCTGAAGTCTGAAGTTCAACACAGACTCCTGATGGGTACAAAAAGCCACCCTCAGTTATTCTGGCTGTAGATGAGTGTCTGAGCTTTGGGGTCCCGGATGCGACCATTACACATGGTTAAGTACGGAGGAAGGCACTGTAACCCCAGGGGCCGCCTGGGCATGAGCAGATTTGCAATGGCCGTTGACGCAGGAGCAGCCTCAGGGTTCACAGCCCACTCGGGACAGAGGGGAGTTGTGCCCACGACTTCCCCGCAGCCCAGCCCGCAGTCCTGTGAGTGCTCACTCTTCACGGCGGTTTGGAACAAGAAACACCTGAGCCAAAGCACCGGTCACACACATTTAAAGCCAGCTGGTGCCAAGCACATAGGTGCACCTAGGGACAGTTTGCATCCTGCTACCAGGCACAGAATTAGACAATTTGCCTTTTTCTTTTACTTTACCGACACGTTTCCGGGCAGCTCCTTCCGGGTCTGTTTGATGCGGGCCACCTTCTTACCTCAGCTTCTCGCCGCCTCGCACCTGCCCCGAGCGCGGAGGGCGCCCACGACAGCG